>NW_028186512.1:4828239-4902322 GCF_003343005.1 Rhea americana | reverse complement strand
CCGCCCGGCGGGCGCCGGGCCCGGCCCCCGGGGCAGCGGGCGGAGCCCTCGGGGGGCCCTTTGCGGCCCCTTCTCCGGCCGCTAGCGGCGGGACTGCGGCCGAGGCAAGAGGCCGCCCCGGGCGGCGGGTCCCGCGGCCTCCCGGCGGTGCCTGCAAGGGCTCCTTCAGGAGTTCGCAGGAGCCAGGCTCGGTGAGGCGGGCGGGCAGCTCTTTAGCAAATACTCCGGTGGCCGTTTCATTCATTCACTTGTTACCTACACTAGCTTTTCTGAGGCTTTGGTCGTCTTTTGTTTTTTAACTTGAGTTTCTGTCTTAAACGGTGGAGAAATCTGTTAGTCAACGGGGAAGATGGTTTTCACAGGAGGAAGTGAAGAATGATGAAGGCTTTCGACTCTTTTCAAAGTTTAACCTAGTAATTAGCTCCTGTTAGAAGTCTCATAGTCATTTTTTTTCTGGATGGCAAACAGTATGTGCGACTGAAACAACCTGTCCTAGAAATTAGGCAGTAAGCCTAGTTTTTGGAGTTAAACTAGGATGTTATATTGTCAAAATATCACCAAAAAGTGTTTAGCTCAATTTATACCTTAAGAATCATTTTTCAGTTTAAATCCAGTGTTGCAGGAACTTTCTGTTCCTGAGTTGAGGTGAATGGAAAATGCTAACTTAGATTAGGGACARGTTTCTGTGGCTTTATTTAGAAGATTCTGTTATCTCTGCCAAGCATTATATTGGTCTCTCTCAAAAAAGTCGGTTTTGTCTAAAAAGCTTATGCCTGTTTTTAAAGAGGGTTAGAGTACTCTGTTGCATCATTCTAGAGATCRTGTACCGCAGTCCATTTGAAAAAAACAGTGCTGTCACTGCCCTGTGAACTTCTCCTCTTTAAGTGGCATGTGCGTGATCTGACTGTCACTACTTTTTTTTTGAAATATTCTATGAAAGTGAAATAGATCTGTTGAACTAGAAATCTGTATAAACATATACAGATATTTCATCGTGAGAATGCCACGTCAATTAGAGTTGAAGAACAGACAGGATTGTTCTCGCTTCTACTTTGAAAGATTCAATCCTGCCTGAAAATTAGCCTTGTACTAAGCACGTAATCTTTGGTGTATTACAAGCTGGGAAGGTAATAATCTTGTTGCTCGCTTACTCATCTTCCTTTGTGTTGAGAATGACTTGTATAGTTACAAGATGAACTGAATCAAAGGAGCCCATCTGTGTTTAAAACTAACTTATTTCTTTCTGTGCTCAGTGCATGGTTGCCTGGTTATTTGCGTGGCGGGCAGGAACAAGAGAAGAGCTTTTGGCAAAAACACTGGCATAATGCATACATATAAGGTGGATAAAGCTTCACAGTTCAGTCCAAGCAAGAAAAGATTGAAGATCTTTGTATTAGTATTTACCTATTTGAATGATAACACATCTTTTGAATGTTACTTGGGCTGTTTCACAAAGAGTGAGAAAGATGAAGGTCTGCTCCAGTTCAAGTTGATTTCTGTCGACTAAAGCAATTTCTGTTTTGTCCTCTTTTTAACTGAAAATCTTTAATAAAAATACAAAGATTGCTGCTGCTGGGTAAGCCAAAGAGTTATTCAGAAATTTTGATTTTTTTTATATCTAGCAGCAATGAGCCTGTGACATACGGTCTAATAGTAGGACTGCCCTTTGATTAGGTGCCTTTGTAATGTATGACAAATAGAAAAGGCTTGAAGTCAGTTTTCATCATGCTGACAATTTGGCTAATGACGTGGTGTCTGTCTTATTATAGATAATGGCCTTACTTTGTAAAGTTTTGATAGTGTGCTTGGCATGAATTAATAAGCCATCTTTTAGAAAGTTCAATTTACCAGCACAGACCTCAAGAAACGTTACTTCCTTATTTCTTCAGCACCAGCACTCCATCTCACTCTTCCTGTCCCGTCCTGCAGCCTCTCCTCATMTATCCCTCATTTTCAGGATACTGTAATCCTTCATTTATCCTCTGCTACCTCTTCCTTTGGCCCACAGGTGGCTGAACAGCAATAAGACCAGCCTGACTGAAGGGGAGCCTGAGTCTCCCTGAGCAACTGTTTCACTGATGAGACCGCTTAGCCTGCGCTGGCCAAGGAAGGGTGGTTTGATTGGYTGGCCCTGGGTCAGCTCATGCTGTCTCCTGGCCTGGGCAGACCCAAAGCAGGGGCCCTTTTGAGCATGCCCGGATGAAATTATTTCAGCAGATGCTTTGTGATCCAGCCCAAGTAGCGTTCAAAAGATGCGTTACTATTCAAATAGGTAATTACTAATACACAGACTGCTTACAGAAATACAAAATCATTTGCACTCCAATTTTCACAGCAATAGTAAACACAGGAGTCAAGTAGGTAAGCAACTTTATATTTTTGTAAGTGAAGTACAGAATGAAATGGGAGAGGGGGAGATAATTTTTTGTGTTTTATTAACTTGAGGCCTAAGGCCGAGGCCTCTCTTTTTTGACTAGCCCAGCCTAAGGTGGAATTTACCCTTTAGTAGTGAAAAGACTATAATTAGTCTTTGGAGTTTGCAGGGGAAGAGAAGAGTTGGTTGTTTTGTGGTAAAAATCTTAAGTGATCGGTAAATTTCTTTTGTGTATAAGTTTGGTTGCAAACCAGCGTTTCCACTTAACTGACAAATTCTGAGTTCATGAGCATGTGCACTTTGCTATTGTTTGTTGCAACACACTAACTAGACTAATGTTTCCTAGTCACTTTATAGGTATGTGGAGGTTCTAATAGAAAAATTCCTCCATTTGAATGGTATTTCACAGTTTGGTGTTCCTGTAGTGCGAAGAGAAAAGAATCTGCATGATTAGTTTGTATAAGAAAACAGTCACAACATTAGCTACCACTTTTTTTTTTTTTTTTTTTTTTTGCTTAAGCTTGTGCTTTCATTAAGAAGAAAGTGTCTAGTTTATATTGTTTCTGAAAATATGCGTGTGTGACCAGGTTTTCACTACTTAATGTTAAATCTACAGGTTGATATTCCTGTGCTGCTCCTGCTGCTGCTCAATGATTCYGTGGAATTCAGAAGAAAAAGTATATCTCCACGAATTCCCCTACTTGTTTCCAATTCTTTTGAACATTCAGAATGAACTGAATCCACGTCATTCTTTTGGACACAAAGTTTTGAAGCAGCACAGAGATTACTCAAGAAGAATTGAGGTGAAGGTAGAGAAGAGGGTAGAACAATGGACACAGGAATAAAGGAAGAAATAATAATAATAAAAGTAGATCTTTTGGTACTCAGAAGGCTGAAGGCACTGTAAAGTAATGGAAAAAGCAATTTGCTCCAGTTTTTCCATCTTACTAGTAAAGGTAGAATTAGTAGATGTAGGAAGTAGGATTGACTGAATTTTGTCAATTAAAACTGATGAATACTTCTGGCATTCTACCATATTATACTATGACTTTATCTAGTCAGATGAGATTCATCAAATATGTTAAACTTTATTTTGCAGATTCCATTGACAGTATTAACTTTTGTTTGAACATAGACATTAGGTATATTGAAAATATCTTCAAGAAATATTAAATACAGACAGTATTGTGTGTGCCAGATGTGGAAGAATTGTTCAGTTCCCTTAAGCAGCAGAGGATCCAGTCCTTGGGCTCGCGGCATTCTGGCAGAACAAGATGGTGTGAATACTTCTCGAAGTTGCTGGTAGGCTGAGCCACTAGCTGACTACAGTTTGGGAGCAAGGGCAGAGGGAAATTCAAGTGCTTAAAAGAGAAACGTTGTATTTTATAATGTGAACAAACACTTCAGGTGAGGCATGAAGAGTATTCAGGCCTGATTTAAGTAGTTTCTTACTGATTTGTAACCCTACTACATATTGTAGAAATAGCTTACTTAACATGTAAGATGCCATGCYGGTCTAGTGTTGTACATGCAAATGCAGCATATTGTATATGGGTCAGAGCTTTAACCTAGTTTGTTTGACATTGGTGATTATATATGGTCTTCATGATGTCTGGAGAGCCATACATCTTTCATCCTAGAATCCACTGCCTTACATGCTAGGAGGGTTTGATTAGGCCTGGCCAGAACCCATGGCCTCCAGTTGAGCATTACTATAATCAAGGTGTATATTGCAAATGAGGGAGTATTTGAGCTTCACTTCCAGTCGGTCGTTTCTTATAATAATGCTGCTGTGCTTGAGCCTGTTTATCTTTGAACTGTTTTTCCTCCTTATTTTAGCTTTGACAAGTGTTGTATGTGGATTCTGCTAAAAGATGTATGAACTTCTGAAAGATCTTTTTTAAAAGAAAAAAGAAACAAGCCTGGTAAACAGCATCTTTTCAATGGCTCTGCTGCAGATATGCTAAGTCCCTCCTGCTGGGCCATCTTCCTGTTCCTTCGTTCCAAAATCTGCTCCCTGTCCCTCCACTTTCAAACTGGACAGACCTGTGATTCTCCTCCRCTCGGACTTTCACCAGCACTATCTGTCCTTTAAAAGTAATGTACACTCTATCTCATAAAAGTATAGATGCTGACTTTGAAGATTGTTCAAAGGGTGGCAGACTTGGGATTTCCTGTTAAGTGATGTTGATCCCAGATTAAAAACTGATTTCCGGAATTTCACTTTTATCAGTAAAAATAATGCATTTTTTATGTGACCATTGTTACTCTATGGCAATGCAAATATAATCAAGTATGTTCACCTCTGTAGTTTCACCATATATAATCTGAAACAGCAAATTGCTAATATCAGTCACTTGCTTTTCCTTTGCTGGAAGGAATACCCCTTTTAGCTTTCCTGGCAATAGGAGAGAAAACTTTGAAATGGCACTAAAGTATAGACCTTCAGCTTTAGGCAGAGTCGGTGTGTCTTTCTTATTCCTATTTTTTTTTCAGAGGTGTTTCCCAGACTAGCTAAAGAAGTGAATTACTGTTTGAGACTCTAGGATATTATTAAGGTATTCCTTGAGTAATACTACTAATGCTTCTTCACTGATTTAGACCGTTTTCTGTCATTAAGGGTGTCAGAAATTGTGCAAACAAGATTTCCTACCTTAAATTTTGTATGAACAGCATAATTTTGTTTCTTAACAGTTTCAGCTCTGAGGAAGAAGACCCATCAGTAAAAACATTTTTAACATAATTTCTTAATGGTTATAAGATCATAGCCAGTTTTGTGTTGTTATGGTTGATGCTGAACCCAAAGTTTTTTTTTGATGATAATCTGAAACTCTAGTCCACCACAGCACTGCATCACTGCAACTTTTACTAAGAGTAGTGATAAAAGTTAAGTGTTTTGATTTTGCTGATAGGAGAATTAAAGAAAATGAACAGTTGTTCATTGCTGGATTTGTAACAGATCTCACTGATATCATTTTTAAGTCTCCCTATCTGCTTCCATGAGATCACGTAGTCAAGCTAGCAAACCTTGTAATGTTGAAGAACAACCTCTCCTGTCTTAATAACTGCATTTGAATATTTTACAATGGGTAGATGCTGCAAAACATCTCTCATTCCTCAGAGGTAAGGGTAAAGTACTCTGGACATAATTCATAGGTAGAAATGACCATGTGTTGCAGGCTCTGTTGTAATACAGAACTGGGTTGAAATGTCCAAATAAGCACAACCTGTTGTAGGGGCTGGTGTAGCTTTTTTGTTTTGCTTCTTACTATACATTGGAATTCAAGTTGATTTGCCTAAGTTTTGGGTTATTATTAAAAACAACACATATTCTGTCCATACTTGATCTTCTGTGAGATACTGTCGCAGTTTCATGCTAAATTCAGACCTGAAGCCTAAACATATAAGGGATCTTATAGGACAGAAGTCAGCTGATCTTAGATGGCATGCAGCCACATTCATCATAGTTTTCCTAAGGAGGGGAGACGAAAATAAATGAGCAGTGACCAAAAGAATTGATATTGAGTAATGGATTTTTCAGCAAGTGTTTTACTTCAGTGAGTAAGGTTTTCTGGTTTTCCTTCCAGGAGAGCTTTTGTGAGCAGCTGTTCCTAGCTGATTTTATCAATTACAGAAATAAAAGGTCAATTCAAAAGCACAGAATTTTCCTTCCTCTATATTAAATGGAAAGATCCACTTTGTTTCTTATCTTTTCCCTGATTTCACCTCAAGCCTATTCTGTTCCCCTGGTATTTTCTACAAAGGGATGTTAGTTATGAAGTATCAATCACTATCATGAAGACAGACAGACTCTGCAGGAAGAGGATTTCATAGTCCCTTAAATTAGGCAATTGGAATTGCTGAAACTGTTTGCTATATGAAAGTTCTGTTCAACAAAACTATACAGCAATCACAGAGGCTAGTTTGTTTTAGTTTGATAGTGTAAAAAAAATTTTTTTTTGTCTCAGTTTCTCCGTAAAAATCCATCTGCTAGGTTTGTTTAGTCTTTCAGTCTTCTGGTTTATAAATCTTGCATTTGTCATGAAACTGGGATTGGTGTGGTGGAAGCATTTACCTAGAGCTGTTAAGCCATTTGATATGGTCAGTGCTCAAAGGACCCACTTATTCATGGCGACTAGATACTCCTAATGCTTCCCACTTTCAAGATCTTCTTTATTACATTCAGCTTGAATTAGTGCACCATAGTAACTTGACCTGATCTAGTCTAGTTGGAGCAAGAGTGTTGTAAAACCCCCTTGAGCTGCACAGTGACTAGACTTACTAGTCTCTAAGCTGCTGCATCTGAACAGTGCTAGCAGAAATTAACGTCCTAGAATCATCTGAATGTTGAACTTGCATATAATGTATCTCAAATGCACACGTTAGCCAATGCTAAGGCAAAGTGTGTTAAAGCCATTCTGCTGCAAAAGCTCTTGTTGAACTGCAACTGCCAGCATAGCCATGTGCTGCTACAAGTGACTGTGTTGGTGGCCTCTACTGGGAGAAATTGTGGAGTCCACTACAGGACCCCTGTTGCCACGGTTGAAAGGGTTTTTGCCTGCCTGTCTTCTGCTCAAGCCTAAGAGGTCCTCAGGAAAGAGGGTAGCAGAGAGTGAAATCCCTGAACTGTTCTCATAGAGGAACCCGTTCCCATCATGCTTTGTCCTTGAGAACCTTTCAGATGCAGGTAGAAATTTCCCTTTGCATATGTGGATATYGGTTTTACTATTTGATAACTGGTATGTGATGAGGAATAGACACTATACATTGCCTCTTATGAGGACACTTACAGGCTATGTGAACTGCTAAAAAAAGATTGAGAACTAGTGGACTAGGAATAAGAATTTAAGGTTGATAGAAGTTATTTCAATTTTGGTTCTAATTTTCTTCAGAAAAACTTGCTTTTTGACTAGTCCATTGTAATATTGACTAAACTAGGATTGTTGCTTTGCTGGAGTAACTGGCACTGAACTGTGATTTCTAAGTGTTAGAGTTTGCATTAGTTTTAATTCAGTTAATCTATAGATACTACAATTAAAAATGTGACTTATTTGCTTGTAATTCAAGAAAATATGCAACCTTATCAGATAAAACAGTTAAGTTCTTTATAAAAAGTTATTTGTAAAAATCTGTCTTTCTGGTAGAAATTGTACACTACTGTTTTGTAACTCCTTCAGTTCAAAGAGCGTAGTGATTGGGAATGTGATCCCATCCCACACATTTGGGTTTGTGTATTCTTTTGCCTTGCTCCTCACCCCCATTTAAAGACATTATGTTGAACTTCTCTTATACCAGCATCTGCTGGGTTCAAGTGAGGATACAAAGAAAGCAGGCCATGGTGCTCTGGTGTGCCGTTCGGCCGAGTTGGGAAGCAGATGGTGCTTTCTGTAGTTCTGTGGTTTGATGTTTAGTCTTGAGGAAAAGCTTAATTTTTGCATGCTTCCAGGTAAGAAGAGAAAAAGTAGCTTCTCCTCTGTGTTGCTCTCCTAGGGCTATCTTCAGCTTGCTTATGGGGGATACTTAATTCCCCTTCTCGCCTGTTCTGTCAGATGCAAAATTGAGGCTAGGTGGACTCCTGTGAGACTTCCCTCCCAGACACACACACTACTGCAGAGTAGTTTAAACCACTATTGAATCAGCTAGGCTGGGCATAGGTATCTTCTCAAGTGGCCCTCTTAGAAAGGATCTCCCTGCTGTATTTTAATCTAGGTGGTCCTTTGCTCATGCTGGGTTAAATTCAGATCGGAAGTCTGAAGTTCCATGCAGCATGATCTTTTGAGATCTTGCTGAAAGTATGCTGACCGAACTTGAATGAAACCTGACTGTGGTGTGGATCATAGTGCTCTGAAACTTCCTTCAAGACTCGTAGTAATTCCTGCCATTGTATTTTGGTTGTTAAACTTTTACAGAACATGAAGACTGATTTGTAATAAAAAGGTGCTCCTGAAAGTGAATGTGTCCAAAGTATTCATGTGTAATGGCAGAGTCAAGACTGCCATATGCTATATATTTGATGCTGAGATACATAGTTGAATGTAAAATACAGTATTTGATTCTTATCCTTACTTTTTAGTAGGGAACATGTGAACTCGACCATTAAAAAGCCTCTATTTTGAGAGGGAATGTGTGGGGGACAGATAAAACGTGTTGCCTGCTTACCTGTAGCAAACAGTTAGTACCTGGTTTTATAAGTTCCAGGGCTTTCTAACATTTCTTTAATATTCTTAAAATGCATTTGTGGAAATATTTTTTTACATATAATATTTACAGTGCAGTGCTGAATTAAGTCTGGATAAAAGTCATCTCAGTGCTATTGTCAGCAGTCCTTGAAAGTGCTACTGTAATCAGTAGCATGGCCTGTCAGTTTTCCTTGTGTATAACCTTGTGGGTAACCAGTGGAATAGCTAAGAATCCAAGTCAGTCTTATTTGCTAGCAGTAAGTTTGATAACAAAGTTTAGAAAGTAGGGAAGATTTAGAACTGGAAAACTGGAGTGGGATAAGAAGGGAAATCCACCTCTATCTAGCAGCTAGATATCTAGGTAACCTGTAAATAGTTAAGTCTTTCTACCTTGCTTAATGGCAGGCATCAAGTAAGAAATGTAGAGGTGACATTCCACACTCTTGGTATCTCATGGTGGGCAAGGATACATATAAGACACCTGCTGGCCAAAGACCGGCTGCCCAAAAGTCTTAGTTTCACTTAATTTACTTCATAGAACTGTATTAAAGCAGGTGCTATTTTATTACTGTAAATACAGAAAATGGATTAAAAGGTACAAAAAAATCTTAGTATGCTTAGAATATGCTGTACTTCTAGCCACAGCATGTACAGAGAAGCTTTTTAAATGTTTCGAAACATCTGGTAGCTTATAAAAATTAAAATAGCAAATCTATTAATAGAGATGGTGTGCTGATGGAGATTCAGTTTCTTTTCTTTTAAAGTATTAGGGTTAACCTTACTTTTTGAAAAGCTAAGGTTTTGCGACTCTGAAGTTGGGCAGGAAAGGGAGTGGGCCTGGTCCTCCACGTTGTGCTGCTGTTGCACGCTGCAGTGCATGTTGTCACAAGCTGTGGCTGGAGTGCCTGCCTGGTGAGCATCCTGAACAGGCAGCAGCTGCTGGCTTCAGAAATAGGCGTGTGCGGKGGCTTGGCTTGGAAGAGGCAACTCTGCTGTTTTACATGGAATCATGGAATGGTTGAGGTTGAAAGGGACCTCTGGAGATCATTTAGTCCACCCCCCCTGCTCAAGCAGGGTCACCTAGAGCACACTGCACAGGATCACATCAGGTGGGTTTTGAGTATCTCTAGAGACTCCACAACCTCTCTGGGCATCCTGTTCCAGTGCTCTGTCACTCTCACAGCAAAGAAGCTTTTGCTTATATTCAGGTGGAACTTCCTGTGTTCCAATTTGTGCCTGTTGTCTTTTAGTCATCTTTGGAACTGTGAAATATGTTTTTTTTTTTGACAACAGCTTTCCCAGTTTAAGGGTTGATGGGTTGGGCATAACTACCTCAAGCTATTCATCTGAGAGGAGAGAAACTACCCAGATGGAGACTGTTGCAGCTTCCAGTGGGCCTATGTCTTTGTGTCCTAGAAGTACTYGAGGTGACGCCATTCCTACTTCTGTGACTTTTTACTGATTCTTTTCCTTCCACCTACCAAGAAAGTACTGACTCCCTTACGGGCTTTCTGGCACAGGCTGTGTATTAACTCTCACTCATCTTTCCTTATGTTACTCTTTTCCTTCCTCCTTTCCAGGGTTTACTGTTTTAAGAGTTTTCTTTCATGTTTCTGTCCCTGTTCTTCCTTCCAGCCACAGATTCACGAAGGTGTGTGCCAGCCGTGATGGCACATGCCATGTTTCTTCCTTTTCTCTCATTCATTTAAGCTTTCAGCCTGTAACCTCYTTTGGAGAGGGAGAAAAGTGTATGCATGTCCTTAGACAGAGGAATCTGAGTGGTGCTGTTGGACCCACTCTGAAACAATTTCCTCCTCTTTTCTGAAGAAGTAAAAGCCTCTCTTGATTTGTTCCCTTCCATCCCATTCTCAAGGTGTAAAGTGTTCCTATACATAAGGCRAGAAGACTCATAAACTTACACAGTTTGGAATGTTTGCATTAACAGAATGAAATAGACTCAAAGTATTAACATGAAGGTCTGGAGAGTTTGTGTATAGCAAATCACTTATGTGCCTTGACCTACCAAACACTTGATAATAGAGCTCTATGGTTCTTTACTGGGGGATATATGCAACTATTAGTGTTTGGTTCTTCATTCAGTGCTTCAGGTGGTAAAAGTACATGATCAGTTTCAGATRTTTCTTTTTTCTTCCCTGGGTTGATGGGAACCTTTCCATAAACTTCAGTGGATAAAATTTCATAAGGCGTTTTTTTTTTCCTGGTAGCCTAAAAGGAGAACTTGCTACTATTTTCATTGTGAGTTTACTCTGTTACAAAACTTAAAATGCAAGGTATTTTATATTACTCAAAAAAAATCTGCGTGCARCTATTTATCATTACTAGCATATATTTAATCTTGGCTGACTTTCCTTAAACTTCAAGGTGAAAGACTGTTAGAGTACATAAAATAGAACTSTTTAGAGATAAGATTTCATGTTTGTAGCCAGTAGACCATCTGATCAGCTGTACTTAAAAGCAAATTGCARAACTCTAAAATGCCCCTTCTGCTTGTGACAATGCCTTAGTTACTCTAGAGACACCTTCTTAAGTACCTGTGGCAGCACCACTTTTGCAACAGGTTTTACAGCTTTCACACCTAATTAAGTGGGAGTAAATGGTGGTTCTGTGTTCAGGGAGGATGCCTAGGTAGTAATCTGTATGACTGATTTGAAAACAAAGCCAAAAAAACCTATGCTTGATCCTATTGTGTTGCCACCTGTAAGCTCTCCTTGAACTGTGACCAGTAGTTTATTAAAGTGAAGCAGTTTCTTCAAAGCAAGTAATAACTAAAAAGTGTAAATAATAACTAGTCAAGTTAGCAACAACAAAAACTCAATGTCTACACAGATTTTCTTTTGCATAATCCCTAATCTTCTCTTGCTAGGTGGTTGCCCTGCTATCCTATCTTTGAGGGCAGAGAGAGCTTCCTTATGGTGATACCTTCCTCTTTGTATCCCTCTTGCTTTGAAAGCTCCCTCTGAGCATCTTTTCTTATTCCCGTTTGCCTTCTGTGGTTTCCTTTTAGAAAAAGGAGGAGGAGACAGGATGGGGTGTGGGGGTAGAGTCCCTGTTCGCGATGCTTATAAGTCTTCACCCTTTTTGTTTCAGCTGTATGATTCCCTTTAGTACCCAGAAAATAATACATTGTAACTTAGTCATATAGCCTTTTTTCCCCTCTCTTCTGAAGTTTATTACTGGTGCTTTTATCTGTGCTTTTAAAGAAACTGAAAACTAACCAACACCTTTCATGATGCAACAGCAACATGAAATAGATTTAAGTTGAGGTAGATAGACCATTTTAAAGCACTGTCATAATATCTTTTTTTTTTTCATTTGAATCCTGAGCTGCAATTCTCTTAGGAGGACTTGAAAATTGTCTGCTGTTAGGCAGGTGTACACTGCTGTCAGCCGTCCAGCTTCCAGAATCAGTAAACTAGGATGAGTAAGATTGTTATGAATGCCATTCTAATTACCATAGATCTGTCTTCCAGAGATGAGTATTTCTTTACTCTTACACTCAAGTTGCAGCATTCGTATCATAGTAAGATAAAACCTTTAAAAGTCTTACCATTTGCTTAAGTGAGTTAAAGTGTATGAATTAGTGTTTATAGCATTACTTCATCTTCCTTTTGTCTTCTACTTAAAGATTAGCACAGGCAATGGATGAACAAAGAAAAAGAATAAAACTAGTTTTAAAAGTTCATGTTGTATGCCAATCTTGCATTGCGATTGCCTTTCATAAAGAAAGGAGGCTAAGGTAAAAGTAAATTGCTAAGCATTCCTCTACAGTTTTATTAAATCCAAATCTATCATTTCACAGTCAGTTTGCTCATATTTCTAGAGTAATAAAGATTCAGTTTTATGATGTATTGCAATATACTTCAGACCTTATTAATAGTGAAAATAAACAGATGTTAATCTCACTCTTCACTTGTGTGTCAAAAATATTCAGTCTCATCAGGTAAGCACTGCAAAATAGAAAAAGGAGAAACTTAGAAATATATTTTTCCTTTGACTTCTAGTGTCATTTAAATCAGGGCACTGTTTAAGGAAGGCTGTGCCTTCCAACTTTTATCTTTGTATTTAAGCAGTAAAATACATAAGGCAAACAGAAGGCARCTCATTTCAGAAATTAGTGTTATCAATATAATGGTTTTTTGCTAATAGTTTCCCCAAAATGTTGCAGATGCTTTTCACTGCAGGCTAATCCTGTTCTGCTGTACATGTGAGGCAGCTGTGTGAGCAGAGAATTGAGTGCTCCCTTATTACCCTGGGAGGGGAGGAGAGGGGATTGCATCCTGCTCAGCTGCGTATGGTGTTCTTCAGCAGGCCCAGCCAATTGCACTTCAGGGAGCTGCTGCCTTAGAGTTTGAAACTGTCTTGCAAGGTTAACTAGTCCTTTAAAAACAAGGTGCAGCTCTCAAAGCCGTGTAAAGTTCTGAGTGTGATGACTTTATGCAGATAACTAATTTCTGAAGGCATTGCATCTATCCTAAAAACCTTATAGATTAAATTATAAAATACGAAGTTGGCTGTTTTGAATTGTGAGGAAATGTAACATAGGACCTGAAGATGCAAACATTTGAATGTATGTGCCTTGCACATGAGTATTCCCATGAGCTTTCTACCCACAAATGATGTCCTAAGGCTGTAGGACATTCCCTCTGCTATCTTAACTTGGCAGTACTCTTCACAGGAAATTGTTTTGTCTGAATTTTTGCTTATGCCTTTGTGGATCTATGGAGGAAAGAATTTCAGTCATAAAACTCCCTTCTTCCTCCTTTCCAATCCCCTCAATATCTTCAAATTCCAAAAGATGAAAGATTTTTTTTTTAATGGTAGTAATAATGCCCTCTYCTGGGGAGAAGCTTTCATCTATGTAATAATGATACCTTAGTAAAATAGTTCAAGAAGTTACATAATATACAAAGAACACATTTATCAAGTATATTCAAAGATGTCTAATTATGGGGAAAATGAGAACAGGAGGGACTGGTGAAGAAGGGACTGGATTAACAGGAAGGAGACCATGTGGAAGTCTTTCATTATGCTGAGTACATGAACTATAGAAGCCTATGCTGCTGATATGTAAACACAGTAATGTATGCTAAAACAGCACTTTTTTCTAGAGTTTTCTGTAGGTAAAATAATAACTGTTAACCCCTTGTATATACAAACAGATGTAGGAGCTACTGGGAAAGAACAAAGTAGTTCGGATATATTTTAAATCAACTTTAAACTTAAAAAAAAAATCCCAATTCCAGAAAAAAATGCCCTTGCCTAATGAAAGGATCTTTGTAGATAATGTGGTTTTTTTCATGTTTTCAGTGTCTGTGTGGAATGACGGAGATTACAAATCAGTGATGCCAAAGGCAAGTGATACTGGAGTTTTGACTCTTGAGAAGTTCAGAACTTAACAAGCGAACACACCTGCTATATAGAGTTCTTTTAATTTTTTCAGATCAAAGTAGTGGAGTTCAGGAAACTTATTCTATTCATGTTAGAGTACCTATTATTAGGAAGAAGCTGTAGAAAATATCATAGATTAAGAGAAATAATTGGAAGATTTGAAATTTGCTTTTGTTTTACTCATTTGTGTAATATTTTGATGAGGGGTRATTACAGCCTATGATCCTAATGTACATGGAGTTCTGTTTCGGGACCTCTCGATGCTCATCAAGAGCTCAGATGTCTGGCAGACTTGATCAGTTAATGTTTGTTGGATCGATGTAGATTTTGGATTTAGTCAGCTGCACTGTGGACAGATATCTGTGACAATAAAACCACTAGCAATTTGTAGTGATTTAATTCTTGGCAATGAAAAAACCCCAAACCCTGTGAAGCATGTTATTAAACATACACTGAGCTTGTAGTGCCTGTTTATTCCCTTAAATACTATGAAATCTTTTTTCAGGCCAGAAGTGAAGTATTGAGTGAGAGTAATGAAATGTAGTGATACAGTTCTGGAGAGGAGTGCAGAGAGAACAGCACCAGTTCTGTCTCCAGCAGATTTTCAGCAAGTTGTTCAGCTGGGCAGACCTGGATGGCTTAGCTCAGGAGATACTGCCAGAGTAATTATTGCCACAAAATCACTGCCATGTTTCTCACTCATTCACTGTTTGTTCAATCTTAAGAAATTTCAAAYAGCATAGGGTAGAAGTCCTAAATCACTTCAGAACAGCAACAAGCATAACAATGTTGTGAAAAATCAGGTGAATAACATAAAAACAGTTCTTGATCTGAACAAAATTGTTTCAAAAAATTTAGATGCTAATTTTGTTCAGAAAATGGTGGAATACCGGTAGAACTTGCCAACCGTGATTTTCTAATYTTAGCTGTCATTTTGTGGATACCTGTTGTACTGAAAATTTTCTGCAAAAGTAATTTATTATTATTATATAAACCTGTATTATATAGACCTAATATACACTTGTTTATGTTGGCTTGTACGATAATTACAGACATTGACACTGCAGGACTTGATTATTGTCTTGCAGAGAGCTCCTTTCTGCTTTGGCAGAGGGGAGGTTAACTCTTTTGAGGGTTCTCAGGCTCCTGCTTACCAMGCACTTTACCTGTAAATTAGAGAGTAGTCTGTAATTAAATTGTCTCAATTCATGTAGTTCGAATGATTAGGTCAGTACTGCTTACGGGCARACCTGCTGCAGTGAACACTTCTAGCCTCATAAAGGAATGGGTAATTCTGGCACTGGTAATCTTTTGAATGTACCACTGGATTCAAGCTTTGAAATGTCATAGTATACTGCATAGTAATTCATAGGAGGGGAGTGCATTGTAGAGTTACTGTAGTATTAACAGTAGTAGAGATTTTTGCATCATAAATGTGTGTATATGGTAAAGTAATGGTAGTGCACRCCAACTTTGAAAGTGTGGATGCATACATGGTACGTGTCRTGTTGAAGCTGATAAAAGAAGTTGCTTTCAGAGATGGTATAAACTCAGTTCTGATCTTCTTGCCTGTATGTGTTTTGGAGTTTCTCATGGTCTTTTTGCAGAAGATAATTGAGCTAAAATGAGTTGAAAGCTTACCAAGCTACATTATTAAACAAGAGTTTTTGTTAAAGAAARCTTGAATGTATTTAGACGTTTACACTTCCCATGATGTTTTACCTGAGAAATTGCTGTGTTGTAATATGTCTTCAGATATACATTTGAAATCAGGCTCTCATTACCATATATTGCTTAATCTAATGATAGGAAGAATTCTAATTACAGGAAGTAAAGAGACTTGTTAAAATGTTAATGCATTTTTCTGAAGATTCACTGATGCTTAACATGGGGATGCGGGGAAAAGTTTCATGCTACGTTTTCTGAATGAACTTATTTGTTCTTCTTCATCAGAGGTGTTATGAACATAAGCAGTATAGAAATGGGCTGAAGTTCTGTAAACAGATCCTTTCTAACCCAAAGTTTGCAGAACATGGAGGTGAGTTTTCAAATGGCATTTTCTCACTATCTTTTCCTACAATACACTTTAGGATAGAGAAATAACTTAGATTTTGTAAATACTTACAGTGCTTTATTAACCATTTGCCCTTAAAATACGTTGTCTTAAGGTGGAGTAATAAGAGCTTCCAGAAACCTACACCATGATAACAGTCATTGCTGACAAAATTTGCAATTTTGAAGTCAGATCTTACTTGCATTTGAGAGTGATAGATTGTCGTAGTCTRTCATGAGCTGCATGTTTAATATTCATTTCAATATGATGCAAGTTTCTTGATACACATCTGGATTGCTTAAATCACTTTTAAGGGGAAATGGGTCTCGATTCATGTGAAGGAGAAAGTGCAAGACAAAAGARCAGTCGACAGCACATGTGTATTAACTTTGCTATCTTGTTGCTTTGTTTTCGAAGGAATAATTTGGAGGCAGAAAAGAAAAAGGTGCTTGTCCCTCACTGACTTTTCAACCTGTTTTTACTGTGGAGTTGAGACTCTTTCCACTGTCRAAAAAACTTCTTTTTTGCCAACTGGATTGGTGTGAATAGATGTGTAGAGGGCTCAAGAGTGTTGTGAATAAATGCTTGATTGATTATAATATTCTTTTATAGTAAACCTTCTTTCTCTCCCAAAGGCTATAGAGAAGAYGAGATAATTTTTACTACCTTTAAAATAAAGTTCTACTTTACTTTTGATATAAATACTGCATTGAATTTATTGTGGAGTGTGATACACAAGTGAATAATCTCCAAGTGTAGCTTTGCTCGTGAAAGAAGAACGCCAGATCCTGATGCTGCTTAGTACTGAGTATAAAATTGCAGTTACAGATTTTAAAGTTGTTATATAAAGCTTAAAAGCTGTTATAAAAACAAATAACTTATATTTGCTTTATCCTAATGTTTAGAAACTTTGGCAATGAAAGGACTAACGTTAAACTGTCTAGGGAAGAAAGAGGAAGCATATGAACTTGTGCGCAGAGGCTTAAGGAATGACTTAAAGAGTCATGTCTGTATCCTTTTTGAAATATGACAATCATTTATGAATGGGAAAAGAGAGGGGTTTGTGTGTYGGGGAGAAGGTGTATGTTTTGTTTTTTATTTGTTGTTGTTTTATCTTTCTGTAATTACTTAATTTATAGAATAGTAGCAAGACCCTGTAGCAGTAGTCTTCAAACTGGGAGTTCGGAATCTTAAATTTTACGTCTAATACATAGCAATATTKTGTCTAAACTGTCCAAAGGGCAGATGTTTTGCAGCTATTCTTGCAGCCACAGTTAATTCAAATACTCTGGCATGTATTATGTTTTTTTTTTTTAATCATTAAACTGTAACTCTAAATTTCAGAATTTATAGTGGGCCCAACTAGAAATAAGTGCATTTGGTTTGCTTTAAAAATGTTAGTAGCTGTAGTAACATTCATAAGAACTTGTAATATACTGGAAATRCAGGCACTCCAGTTGTCTAATGTAAGCCCTTGTTCAAAGACGTTTTATGCAGTCCTGATAGTCGTCTTAGAGATGCTGCTACTTGGTTTCTCACCCCCCTCCCCATATAGGGAAGTAGAATTTGTAGTTAATTATATGCRTCCTATGTACCTAACTGGTGAATAGATCTGTATCTTCAGTTAGCAATCTGTTTCTTTGTTTGGCTGAACAAAAAAACTCTAATGATTATAGTAATGTTATTGTCTGCTTATAAACTGGTTAAGAGGTTTTACCAACTGTTATGTCACTGCTACATTGGATCTGTTTTCTCCCTACTCAAATTTAGTAGTATCCTTAACAGAGTTTTCCAGGTTGGCATGTRTATGGCCTTCTTCAGAGGTCAGACAAGAAGTATGATGAAGCTATCAAATGTTATAGAAATGCACTGAAATGGGATAAAGACAATCTTCAGATTTTGAGAGATCTTTCTCTGCTACAGATTCAAATGAGGGATCTTGAAGGTTACAGGGTAAGTCTACATACTACATTTATTATCAATTTCTCACATCACAGCAAAGGTTGCAAATTGTTACATGCAGCTTTAAAAATATAGAATTATATCAGGAAACCTGAAGTGTTAAAACTATTATTATGTAAAACTAGTATGTTAAAGCTTATTAAAGGCAGACATACTACTGACCAATTTTTGTAAGGTATAAAAGTTTAATGGCATATTAAATGACTTTATTTTTTCAGTGCAGAATTGTTTGCTACAGGACACTTTTCTTTTAATGCTGTAAATACAGCTATAGATATTGCCAGCTCTTATTACACTCTTGAAAGGCTCCTGTAGCTACCAGGTTATGTTCTGAAGACGACTGATCATCAGGCAAGGGAGTTGCTGGGTTTTATTCTGTTTTGGGGTTTTTTTTGTTTGTTTGTTTTTGTTTTTCATTTTTTAACCACTTCGAGCCATATTCCTCCTCCTGGTTACCCATGGAAACCTCTAACTTAGTAGCCGCCACTTTTCTCTTCACAGTGGGTAACAATACAAAGTAAATAGTGTGCTGTGTGACAACACGTTTTACTTCCCAGCCAGTCCAGGTGTTAGTGACAGTACCGCCCACTGGCTCCAAGTATTTCCTTACGTTTCCTATGACCTGTAAGATTGTGGATCAGAACTCTCAAATGTTCCCCTTCTTTATTTTAGAACTCTCAAAATGTTTAGATTACTATCTTGTTTTCTTCTGTTTATTTTAGAGTAAAACTGAACACAATTTGGTAATTTAGGTTAAAATCTCTTTTGTACTCGTTTCTGCAGTGCCAAGTTATATTTGCTTTCGTTTGAACTTGTCTCGGTTTGTCCGTATTTGCAATATCAGATGTTCAGCATGGACAAGCCATTATGAAGCAGTAGTRTCGTGGCAGTGGTACCTCTGTAAAGAATAATGCAGCCTTTCTACTGCCTTCTATACTACTCGCAATGTATTTAGTTTTTTGCATTTCCTTGAATTGCGAACTGATGTCTAGTTGCTGCTACCTTTATTTCTTAAAAAGTAGTAACTTCTGTTTACTGTGCATATTGCTGAGTGTTTTTGTGGTTAAAGCTAAGTCTTAGTTGCTGCATGTTTGTAATTTCTAAATATCCTTTTATATTTCTTCTGTCTTCATACTCAAGACCCCTCTTTATCTTGAATCTATGATAGTCATTGCTGCTCACTTAAGAGTAGACCAAAGAATTATTATAGATCATCAGATCATCTTTTTGTATTTCTTGCCCAACTATGCAGGGAAAGATGACGTTGGTCACCCTATGGATTTGTAATTCAAACACAGACTTACTTAAAATAAGATTAGTTTTTCCTTACTTCTATTTGTGTGCCTAAGAGCTTGTCTGTCTTTCAGTTTATATAGGCTGATGTAACAAGGTATTCCATTTCTCTGCAAAAAAAGCTTGCTAAATTTGAGGTTTTTTCCAAAGGGACTTTGGATAATATTTATTGTCAGGTTTTCATCTTTTCAGTTTTTTCTTGGTCTATGAAAGTTGTTTGTTAAAACACATTAGTTGGTTTCTCATCAATTATTTCCTCTTCAAACTGGGGTAATGTTAGTATGCCAAAGAAGTTTTGCTCTTGGAGTTGTGTGGAATCATCAGCTAAAACAGGTCCCCAGTGAATTTATTGCTGGTTTAGGGTATTTTGTATTCACTCTTCTTTCATATTAGTCACGTATTAGTTGACTCATCTCTTGCTGAGACATAGTATCCCATCATTTAGTATAGGTTCTAAAGTTCACTTGCAGACTCTGCGTTCTCTTTGTTATAACGGCTTCTGGATAAATTTGAATACCAACATGTAATTATTAAGCATAGAAATAACACATGGTTGTAGAATACATAAGGTGTTCAATGTTAAAGTGCTTTAAAGACAGTAATTCCTGATTGCTCATATGCTAGTTTGAAGAGTGCAAATTTACTCTCAAGTCCTGGAGTAAGCTTTGCCTTAACTTTACCTTCTACCTTCTCCCATTTTATAATAATTTGAGAGGTCTTCCTGCTTTATAACCAAACTGCTCAATGTTACTTTGTTTAGTTCTTTGTTAATTGTTGTTTCTAATTGTTCAGGCTTTTTAGTAGGTACTAACTTTTTTTCCCTTAATTTTAAATTACTTGGAGATGCTTTCCAGGAGTCTGTAACAAAACAAGTCATAACTTTCCCCTCAGATTCAAACAGCATGATTCCAAGCAAATCTATTGCATCTTAGATCTGTAATTATTCTCTGGCTGAAGAATAGGGATACACTTAGATAACTTAATTTTCCCCAAAACACTTGCAGTGATTTAATACGCTTCCAAAGTGAATTTGAAGCACCAATATATAGTAAATGTCCCTGCAGCTCAAACCAAAAATCCTTAATTGCATTCTGTTCATGAGCAGTGGGACAGGAAAAGTATGTATGTGGTACTTTAATAAATTAGTCTGACTCCTCAGTCTTTTCATTTGGAAATGGTATGTGTGAGGGTATTTATTTTTAATCAGAAAGTACAAGAAAAAGTTTATACTTCCTCTTGGTTACATATAATATAGCTACATACCTAAAACTAATTGTTAGTGACATTCYGTAAATATTTGAATACAGAGGACAGTATTGTTTAGTAAACTCTGCAGATCATCAGAATTGAATCAGGAAAATTAGTAGCTACTCTTTTGCAGGAAACAAGATACCAGTTGCTTCAGCTCCGACCTGCACAGCGAGCATCGTGGATTGGTTATGCTATTGCTTACCATCTGCTGGAAGATTATGAAATGGCAGCAAAAATCTTAGAGGAATTTAGGAAGACACAGCAGGTAATAGGAAAACGTGGAATTCCTCTATGAACTTCTGCTTAAGCCAAAGAGAAAACACTACTTTCCTTTTTGATGTGAAGACTTTATGCATTTTCTTTAATCAAATTAATTAAGTTCCAGATGTGTTCTAGAAGGATGAACTTTCTCATGTGTCTGCTTTCTTACACAGACATCACCTGATAAAGTGGACTATGAGTACAGTGAACTGCTTCTGTATCAAAATCAAGTCCTCCGGGAGGCAGGACTATATAAAGAAGCTTTGGAGCATCTTTGTACCTATGAAAAGCAGATCTGTGATAAATTGGCTGTGGAAGAAACTAAAGGTAATTGCTTCTGGAAGGTAGTATTATTTTGTATACGTGCATGTTTCTGAATATCGTAGATAAAGTAATTTTAGGAGTATAATATTTTTTCACTGTGTTACTTAATGTCAATTTATACCTTACTATGAAGATCACTTGTATCTTTAAGAAGCTAAAGTTTGTTTAAAAGAGCTTGGAGACTTCTGAATTTTAAGCATCCTTTTAGTGTTTTCTGTCTTTATCTTGTGTGATCAAGACAAGAATGTGTATCAAAGCAAAACAAAGTAGTCCTTTTATGTTGTCCAAGTTCAGAAATAACAAAGATGATAGAACTGCCTGATGGTTCTTTGCCTAAGCTAAGACACTCCAAATAAAACTTTTTTTTTTTTTTTTTTCAAATCAGCTAAATGCATGATATACAATGGAATACCTGTATTGTCAGCTTTTTCCTTTTGCARTTTCATCTTTGCTCTGGTTTTAGATTTATTTAATTCCTCGGTAGTAAAAGACTACCTGTAAAAGACTATACAGCTCTTTTGTGTTTGTCATACTCCTTGCCCAGGTAAATAAGGCATCAGCAAAGCACGGATGTGCTCTGCTGCTACTTTTGACTGTTTAGGACAGAAGATCCTGAATTTCAGCCAAAGGGACCACTTGTTGAAGGAGCAAAATTATCTTCGGCTAAGTAGGAAGCTTTTAACTCACTTCTACTGGGTTGCCCAGCTGAAGAACCTGTTTTCATACATTGCAGAAGTGTGTGTTACTAATATTATAACATTACAGTATTAGAACAATATAATTATACTGCATAGCTAGAACTGCAGAATGGTAGAGGCTCGCCCTTGYATCTCCGTTAGCAGATGCACTTGTTCAGTAGTATGCCGTGTTCCTCAGCTGCTTGATGCTTGCACTGTCCTGTCACTGTTTGTGAAACTTCCTATCTATTGGAGGTACGGTTTGTTAGTGGCCCACACTAGAATCTATTTGGGTGATTGCTTAAAGCAAAGAAAAGGTTTTTAACTCTACAGTATTATCCATGTAGATTTTGTAGCCTACTCATTAGTACTGTCAACAGTACTCACATGGTCTTGCAAGAACCTAGGACCTGAGCCACTGCAGCAGTGTGGCAGGTGTGTGAATGCAGGTGCTTCCTCAAGGGCAATTACTGCAGGCAACTCACCACTGTTGCTCGGTATGACTAGATAACTTGATTTGCATACAAATGCTAATTGGTGTGAGGGTGGTTATTTTGGACATAATAAGTCTTTTTTGGTATAAGCTGGAAGAAATTACTAGAAGTATTCTTTTTACAGTCTGGTCACTTGCAACAGGGTACTACAGATTAATTTTTTTCAGCGCTGCTCTTGTGATATTAGCTCTTAGCTATTACGCATATTACAGAAAAGCCTGCTAATAAATGACTATCATCTATGAATTTTAAATGCACAAAAAAAAAGCTGTTGTGAATGAAATACAACTGAGTAACACTGGAAATAGTATTGGTAGTTGTCACCATTAGATTTAAATTAGCCAAACTTCCACCTCAGGGGAAGAATTTAGGATTATATTGCAGATTCTGTCATTATGGAGGGTGCTATTGATGTTTTCCGTGGCATTTGATGTTGCCTGTAGTTCCAAAGCTGGCCTGTTTGTAGGTAGCAGCGTCTTTTTACAAAATTACATATGCCAGTTATGTGGCTTAGAGAGGAAGACCCATAACACTGACTTTTGCACTTTTTTCTTGAAACAGGACAAGAAAGTCCTATTTTAATCTAGAATGACACTGTATGATCTCTTGCGTATAGTTTACTTCTATTGCTAACAGCAGTAGATGCTGTATATGGTTGTTAGATCCAAATTTTACTTTTAACTGTCATGTCTTATAACCAAGTATGATTAAAAGCAAATGTGCTTGCGCAGTTCTGAGAGTTCATTAATCAGCTTGATAGCTTGATTTAAAACATTAAGTCAGTTTTATGGAATACCAGACTGAAGAACCATTTTTAATTTGCAGCTCGGCAATTTCAATTTGATTTTCAAGATGCTTTATACATGAAATATCATGTACTCCTTTTAATTGCCTTCTGTAGTAAAAACTGCACTTAAAGTAACCAGTCACTTCAGTAAGTGATAATAAGTGTACGCATATTACTTTTAACATTAAATTTTTCAAGCAGGTTTTACAGAGTTATTGTCTGAGTTATGAAAACCTGTTGTAAACACATCTATTTTCAAAGTAAATGCATATCTGTCAGCTAGTTGGTGATGCCACAGTGATGATTTGTTTCTAAGAAGTTAGAATCCGCATGAAGTTGAGGATTATCTAATTTTTACTGTAGTGATCAATATTATGTGGTTTTATTCTCCTGTTTCTTTAATTTTAAACTTCTTGGATTTTACACAGGAGAACTTCTGCTCCAACTTGGCAGGCTTGAAGAAGCAGCTGAAGTCTACAAAGGATTGCAAGAAAGGAATCCTGAAAACTGGGCCTACTACAAAGGCCTAGAAAAGGCACTTAAACCAGGTAATGATTTGATATATTGTAAGCAAGCTACCTCTGCACAAATGGCACTTTGTATGTATTGAAAACTGTTGAATTTATTTAAAGCTACTTAAAGAAATTTCCATTTAGGTTCTGAGTTTTAGTTACAGTCTGTGTATCTTTTTCAGGAAGCCTTGAATTATTTCTTATATTGTTTTTACCATCTCTTATTTAAAACCAGAACAAAAGTGCAGTAATCTCATTGTGCATGGCTTAAAGAACAGAATTTCTTAGAACATAATTTTAATTTAGAATTTTTCTTTTGCTCTTTGTCGTCTTAAAACACAGGTTTTGGACAAAAGTTCAGCTCTCCTGAAAAATTCTTTGTTCAAGAGTTTAGCACAATATTGAGACAGAAGTTCATCCACACATCCCCCCTTTTTTATATAAGAAAACTGTGGTCATAGCTACTGTTGGAAGAACAACTTAGACATTGAATACCTGAAATCGTTTATTAGTGCAACTTCAAAAAACATAATGCAAATTAATGTTCTTTAGGAAGTATGCTGCATTTAGTTGCAATGCATTCTGACCTTTTTTTTAACTGGATGTAATTATTTCACATATCTTCTCCCCCACACACACACATTTTCTTCCAACAAGGAAGGAAAAAGTAAACTGTATGTTTCTATTCCAGCCAATATGTTGGAGAGGCTAAAGATCTATGAAGAGGCCTGGACTAAATACCCAAAAGGACTAGTTCCAAGAAGACTGCCATTAAATTTTTTGTCAGGTAAGCGCATTTTTGACAAGCAGGTAGTGATCAACACTCATTCTTTTCTTAGATAATTGTTTTGACAGCATCAACAGTCTAGAATTGATAAGTAATGTGTGGTAAAACAAAATCAACAGGTCTTTTTCCTCTCAAGGTGAAAAGTTTAAGGAATGTCTGGACAAGTTTCTAAGGATGAATTTCAGCAAAGGTTGTCCACCAGTCTTCAATACTTTGAGGTCATTATACAAAGACAAGGAGAAGGTAGGAAAATCTATATTGTTCAGCTTTTTACTTAATTTCTCTCAGCTGTTATGCATTAGAGGTGAAAGTAACCCTTTTCTTCAGTGTCTTCTGTCAGTGCTGTTGTATATTATGACCTAGCTTATCTAGAAAAATCAAATACAAGCATACATACCCTTGTGCCAAGTTAGTGTAAAAAACAAAATTAGCAAAATTTAAGCTGCTTAAGTATTAACATAGAGCTTTCTCTAAATTAGTTTAAAAGAGGTGAGATTGAGTGCATTCCCATATGTATGTGTTGCAATTTAGAATATAGCTAAAGCCTTTTACCAAGAACAGCTAGTTTAGGTTACACCAAATAGTTCAAATTAAAGTGAAATGCCATCTTATTTATATGTTTTTTTTTTGTCTTGTGTTGTCTTGCACATACAGGTGGCAATTATAGAAGAGCTTGTGGTAGGTTATGAAACCTCTCTAAGAAGCTGCAGGTTATTTAACCCAAATGGTGAGTGCTAAGAATGCAATATTTTATGGAACTATTGCCTGGTATGAACAATATGTGACCATTCAGAGGTGGGAATCAGAGGGCATTTCAGAGGTTCTGAAAACACAGAACCAAACCACATTGGCTTAAAATAGTACAGCTGTAATCCATATGATGTATATACTCAAAATCCACTCACTTGTTTTGAAAGTTTTACTGGATACAGAAAAGTAATCATTTCTTTGCAGGTTTGAGTCCAAGAGTTCTATTTCAAGACTTAAGTTTATCATTCTCCAGGAAACTGCAAAATGTGARAGTTATGTAGTGTTTATTTGCAAATGTATGAAACAAAAAGAATTAATACTAGTTTGGTATGATAGTGCAATCTTCAAGTTTTCTTGGTTTGAATTTTTGAGGGTTTTTGTTTGTTTTTGAGAATTAAAAGTACTGTTTTTCATGTTTTTGGCTGACAGCTATTCTGTTTTGTGGTATGATTCTACATAGATTGAATCTAGCCTTCATAGTTTCTTCTTTGGGATTTTACGATATTTTTTACTCATTTGCCTAACCATTTTGTAACAAATTCTTTCTTAAAAAAAAAAAAAAAATACTGCATAAAATCTCAATGAAAGATGATCATAAAATTTTGTAAGGTGATCACAAATGTAATAATTAAGATAGCACAAATTACTTCGTACATTATTTTTTTTCAGATTTATCCTAATTATTAAGCACATTTTCACTTAAATTGACAACAACTATTTTTCTCTTTGCAGAAACATTAATGTGATGCTTCTTTATGTCATCCAAGTTACCTGTTAAACCTTTTCCCTTGAATTTAATGCTGTAATCTACAATATAACTATGCAATACCTGTTTAAATTTTTCCAAGCCGTTCAAGCACATCCATGCTTTTCTAATATAAGGAAATGGGTTGCTGTGATTTCAGTTTAATTCACTATTTGCTTTGCTGACGGTAAATTCTATTCAAATAAACAGTTTTCCACTGCCTTAAAATAAGCAGCCAAGCACATATAATTGCATAGTTAATTTATATCATAAGCTGAAAAAACAGGACCTTTTGGGAGGACTTGCACACTCCCCACCATCACCACTTTTTTTTCCTACAAGGTGCCATACATCATGGTCATAATTAAACAGCGAACTTAACTTTTAAGACTTCAGTACTTTGGATTTCAAGTAAAGTTCTGTAACTTTCAACACGGACTTGCATAGAGGAGTTTTTCCTGTAGATGTAGCRTAAAGATATGTTTAGGTGAAAAGTGACAATTTGTCAAAGGTAGAGATGGAAAATCTTTTTAAAGGTTTGGAAAAGAAAGGGAGTGTTCTGGGGTTTGTTTGTTTGTTTTGAAAAATACTCAAATTTCTTGGTTGAAAACAAATCTTGAATGTACTGGAAGGCTTGCCTTGTTACYGTGTGGCACTTGCATTTAGTAGGACTCCCTGCTACGCCCTTGATCCAAAACAATATTGAATAAAAAGCTGCCAACACTTGAATGGAATAAATGTTTCATAGATGTCAGATGTATCAGGATATACCTGTACTATAGGGCATGTATGCTCTACATCATGCACGGAAGTCCTACACCTTTGGCTGCCCAGATTAGGTGACAAGCTGGAACATGTTGCAACTCCCTGCTGACCCATCAACCCATGTTTTCTTTCCCTGAAAATCAGGATACGGGAGAAGTACAGTAGGTGCTCAGTTCTTGCAAAACATGGGGTTGATGCTTACCTGGACCTGAGAATTCAGAAGCACGTCCAGGTTTTGTGCTGCAGCCTTATGTAGAGACAGAGTTAACTTCAGTGGCTGTATTTATAGGATTTTTCTTGTGGCATGCCACTTGAATAAACGAAATGTGGAGGAAAAAATGCCATTATTTTTTTTATCCCTCCAGATGATGGTAAAGAAGAACCTCCAACCACTTTACTCTGGGTCCAGTACTACTTGGCTCAACATTATGATAAAATTGGACAGCCATCCCTGGCTCTAGAATATATAAATGCTGCTATAGAAAGTACTCCCACTTTGATAGAACTCTTCCTTGTGAAGGCAAAAATCTATAAGGTAAGTTTGTTTGGCTCATTCTTAGTGATCAGAGATTATTTATGCCAGAAGATCTTTACTACTGCTTATGCTTTCCAGTACTGATTTTGTCATGAACATTAAAATGTTAAGTTTTGCTTGAGCAGGACACATGTAGAATCCAAGGGAAAGTTTCATGAATTTTTGTGCCTTTCCAGATAAGTGGTCGTTGGAGTTGTTTGCTTGCTTTAGTATGTGTGAATAAGGCCACGCAAAGATTTTTAAGTGAATAAAGGAAAAGTATACTGCAAAATGTGCATCATCATCGATTCACAATTTATTTAAGCATTAATAATCACACTAATGAATTAATATTTTTAAATACCCATTCTTGCATGGGTGTTTGTTTTAAGATTCAAAAACAATTTCTCAAATCCACTACTGTATTTTATCAGAATGGATTAACCAAAGTGTCTGTTAGGTGTTTTCAGGAAAATTTTCTAGCGATAAAAGACGTTTAACTTCATAATGGGAAAAAGTAATTATTTTGCTTTTATTCTTTAAAGATCTTTTGTTTTCCTAAAAAGAGCTAATTATAAAAAAAGTCTGAAAAAAATTACTTATGATATTGAACAGTCAGTGGATAGAATATGTGTGTTTATAATTATTGAGCTTTAAATTTAAATCTCTTTCTCTTTAAGCATGCTGGGAATATTAAAGAAGCTGCAAGGTGGATGGATGAGGCTCAGGCTTTGGACACAGCAGACAGATTTATCAACTCCAAATGTGCAAAATATATGTTGAAAGCAAACTTCATTAAAGAAGCAGAAGAAATGTGTTCTAAGTTTACGAGGGTTGGTTGTGTTTAATTTATAGCTCTTTTGAATAATATGTAGGCCTAATCCTCTGTGGAATACTTTGTTCATATTAACTATCATCTAACTTTTATGATCTTTTAGTTCTGTTTCAGGGCAGCTATGGTTGCTTGCTTCACTAACAATAGACAATAGGTGGGTTAGAATTACTCTTTGCTAAGCATAATTCCATAGTCTTAAGTGGAAACTCAACATTAAAACTTGGATTTGATCTCTCTGCTAGGTAGGAAAAATACAGTATGACCTTCCCAGAAATAAGTACTTGAAAAAAATAATTTTATGAGGATTCTTGGGAGCCAGTATTGATTYCCTGGGGCCCTTAAAGCATCTGATAAAATTGCCCATATCTCCCATTTTTGTTCAAAATTATGTTAAGTTAGAGTATTCAGACTTATAATAGAATTTCTGTGTGGCTAGCGGATGAAAGGTTTCCCAAGAAGACATCCTTTTGTGAAGAAGACAACCCCCAAGGCCGTGATGAAGGGGAGCTTCACATTTTATCTTTTTTTTCTCTCCTGTTGCTGCTTATTCATGACCAGTTAACTAGCATAATTTTGCATTATGCAAACTTTTTCATTTGAGACATCAGTTTTTGTCTTCTCTGCAGTAACCTGTTCTTACTGGTTTCATAGTCTCATAGCTTAGGTTTTTTTTTTATAAGGATTATTGATCTCACTTGTTGTTTTTCATAAGTGAAAACAGCACAGCTCAATGTGTAGTCTTTCTAGAATATTTGGCAAATGGTAGTCTTTGAGTACTGGCAATATCATTTATATGTCCCAGTAGCAACAAACAGTTGGGATCGATCATAAGCTTTTTGGTATTAAATGTCAGTGACTTGCCTTCTTTAAAAGGATCATTTTGGAAAAGGACACCTAACAAATTTTGGACCTGTCTGCACCTTTGTCTTGGTCAAGGAAGAATCAAAAGGTCTTCTAGTCGGGTTGAGGGGACATTACAAAGCATCCTCCACCAGGTGGTTTCCAGAGCCTGAAATGGGAACAGAAGTTACCTGCTCTCACTATTGCTCTACAGCCAGCAAACCAGCTTCGGTGTCCCCTGCTCTGTAGTGCCGATCGTGTAGGAAATAACAACCTGTTACTACTGTCAATTGCTTTCAGGCTTAACTCAATCAGCAAGTTTCTGGAAGAAACAAGTGGCAGTTTCAGTAAAAATTCCTGCAGGTGTCAGTGTCATGCCACATGTTAGACCTTTTCTGCCATTTGTCTTTGTGCTGAAAAGCATTATATATTGTACATAATTTTAAAAAACATTGAATGAATACCTTTTCTGTCCTAAAGATAAGGGGAATGTCACAGGTAAATGGTCACCACCTGGCTATTTGTTGTGTATCTCCGACTCCCCAAAAGTTGAACGTAGAGGAAAGTTTTTCTTCACTTTGGAGCCCTGGTTAATGAACCAATCCCCTTCGCTTGAGGTAGTGTTTTGGGTGGAGGAAAAAGTCTCACGTTTCCACTGAAGTTTCTACATAAATAAAGATCATGTCAAAGTACAAACACATGAAAGAGTCATATTAAGGAATAACTTTAATCATAATTTCTAACATGCAGGAATACAGTTTTGAAAATTGAAATTTTTGATGGCCTTTTTATGTGTGCTTTTAACTAGAGTGAGATACAAGAAATAGCACTTAACAAGTTGAATGAGATATATTTTTCATAACGCTTTTTCCTTTCAGGAAGGAACCTCGGCGGTAGAGAACTTGAATGAAATGCAGTGCATGTGGTTTCAGACGGAATGTGCACAAGCTTACAAGGCAATGAATAAATTTGGAGAAGCACTTAAGAAATGCCATGAAATTGAGAGAGTATGTATCTAGTTAAACTACCTAGGCTGGAAATGCTTGCTTAAGTGTACTATGCTGTTATACTCCCTTTTTGAACAGTAGGCTCATAAGTATACTTCCTGCAGAGATTCTTTCCTGTTGAATACTGGGGGATTGATTAAACTATATTTTCTCATTTAAAAAAACATTGTAGAATATTTATTGGAAAGAGGTTGTATGGAGTATTTTGAAGATACAGGAAAGAACAGAATATTCGCAGGAAAGTCTTATTTTAGGCAGAGTATGTCAAAACATATTTGGGTAAAAATAAAAAGTGTGTGTACTTTTAAGTCCAAAAAAGATGATTGCTCAACTGACAATAGCCTTAAAAATACAAAAACAAAAAACAAGACATCTTGGTTATTGTCTTTTTAAGTATAGTATCTTAATAGAATAAATTTAAAAACCTATTTAAAAAACTAGAAAAGATCCTCTCCCTTTAGAAAAAAGGAAAAGCTATAGATAAAAAGCAACTATTAGAAATATAAGCACTTCTTAAAGTAGAAATTGTATCCAGAAAGGGGAAAAGAGAACATTTGCACGTTAAATGTAGATCCATAATAAGGTAAGCTAAATGTTTGGATTTACAACTTCCTAAAAAATAATTTAAAAAATTTTCCAAACGTTAGGAGCCGGAAACAAGACAAGATAGTTGAAATGTAAAGGAAGTGTTCAAAAGGGAGTACTAAAACAAATAAAAAGAAAAAGAAAAAGAAAAAAAAAAAGAAAACCCTATAGCTTTTTGCAAATGGAGGAAGTTAAGGAGACTTAAAACATTCTGTTCACCCCAATTCTGTAAAGGAACTTGATTAGGAAACTGCTACTCTTGTAATGTAAATCACCCTGGATACCATAAGAAGGTAACAAATGTAGTCCTGACTTAGAAACAATTTTGAGAATGGCATCTAAGGAGGAAAGTCACTACATTCATCAGTTGGATTAACTGAAGGTGTAGTAAAGATGGACACATACCTTGCATTCAGAAAACATCAACAAAGCTTTTGTAAGAAGCAGCATTGCCTATTGAATGTTTTAGATGTGCCAGATACGCTTAAGGCAGTCTAGCCGATGAAAATCTGTTCGGGATTTCAGAAACACTTTTGATGTGATCCCTCATATTTTAAAGGGACTAAGCTATCTTAAAAAAAGAGGAGAAATTGATTTCATGGATTTCAGAGCTGGTTGGTGGCTGGGAAACAGAGTAGGAGCAAATAATCAGTTTTCATAAGAAAAGGTGTTTACCATAGATTGCATAGCCATCTCTATATGGTATCCATTGTTTAATATATTGATAAATCATTGGAAGAAGGTGGTGAATAGTGTGAGGACAACATTAACTGRTAATGTAAAGTGATTAAAAAAAAGTGGCCGCAGGAAGTTGCGGAGAAGGCTCTCAGAATAGAGTGATAAAATGACRTCTAAAATGCTACGTTCAGTAACACAGTTGGGGAGGGAAGGACAAAAACCTTTGCATATGTGTAAGTAGTAATGGGCCCAGCATGAGTTATTGCTGCTCAGGAAAGAAGTCTTGGAATTACTCTAGACAGTGCTGCAAAAGCCATCATGTCAGCGTAGCAGTCAAAAGAGCAAACCATGGTGGGAATTATGAAGAGACTAAAGAATAAAACAGAAAATATTTTCCTGTCGCTATGTAAATTCATGATACTGTTTACATTTGAATATCACACTTTAGTTCCTGTCACCTCCTTAAAAAATGAGCTGTGGAATAACTTCCCCATTAAGAGAGTGTGATTAGCTTTTCATACTATTTTATCCTCAGCTTTGACAAGCAACAACTGAGTTAAGATTAGGAAAAAGTTGTATGTGATAATAAACATATGGAGAAGTTGAAGAGGGGAAGGACTTCTCACTATTTCACAAACAAAAACAAAGGGACATCAGGTGACAATGAGGCAGCTGATCTTAAACAAAAATAAGTACTTTCTCACACCACATGTGATTAAAAGGTGGAATTTGTTTCTGCAATATTTTATGGAAGTCTGGAGGTATTAACTAAAAAAGTTAGACAAGTTCATAGAAGAAAAAAAATCAAGAACTATTTAAATATAACAACAAGGATAGAACCTTTTTCCATAAACTGCAAATTGTCAGAGTGGTTACTGTGAAAGAAGTTGTGGTTTGGGTAAATCTTGGTTCTCACCTACGGTAATTTCTGTGCTTTTTATTATTATTATTATGACTTAATTTTGTTTTCTTTCAGTTGTACATTTTTTTTTTAAAAATGTATAAATAAATGAAGATTTATTTCCATTTGCAGATGCTTGCTAAATAATGTCCTGTTGTGTTAGCATTTTGTAGAAATCACAGATGACCAGTTTGACTTCCACACTTACTGTATGAGGAAGATTACGCTTAGGTCTTATGTGGACTTGTTAAAACTAGAAGATGTACTTCGACAACATCCGTTTTACTTCAAGGCTGCACGAATTGCCATAGAGATATATTTGAAGCTTCATGATAATCCCCTAACAGATGAAAATAAAGAACATGAGGCTGATACAGGTATTTCACTCTCAGGATTGTATATGTAGTTTCACTAGTTAGTGAATATTTTATGAAGATCTGGTCATCTTACAGTTGGTAGATCCCCAAAGTAAAGGGATTTTTTGGAATTACAGAAGGGCAAATTGTAACTTGGCCTGCAAGATTAGTTCAGTGAGTTAAACTAATATATATTTTTATCTAGGTATTAAACAGCTACATTTTTATGTTGGTGGTTTTAAACATTTCTAGCAATTACAGGATTTCTTGGGTAGAATCAGACTTTTGTTATGAAAACATGGAATTCTCGTGCTGGTTGATCCCTGAAGAAACAGACCAAAGCAAGTGTGCTTAGAGTGATACTTTCTGAGCATTTTATCAGTATGCAGAAGTTTGACTAGTAGCCACGTAAATCATGTCATCTTTTGCTGTTGATGCAAAAATAACGTTTAAATCCTTTATTTTCTTTTCTCTATTTTCTGATTGAAGAACAACTTAAGTGATTTATGGCCCGGGACACCTCAAGGGGTATGCACAGAGACAGCTGAATCCTCCAAAAGGAATTTGTCAAGTTTTAAGACTTACCATCTCAGTTCATTTGTGTACCTTCAGATTCAAATTAAGAAAAGTGGAAATGTAATAGAATTTCTCATAGTTGATTTTTGATGCTTTTTAAATTAATTCTCCGTGCTTTAATTGAAGAGAGGGACGATCTGAATATGAATAAAATGTAAAATGTCCGTAGGACGTTAAAAGCAAAATTGGGCATTAAAAGCAAACTCGAACTGCCTATGCCCAAAATGTAACTGTTTAACCTTTTCTGTTAAACCATGTAATCTATGCATTAAACGTAACTTTCCTGTTGTGCAGTGCCTAAGGAATAAATCAATGTGCATTGGTGTGTATTTTTACTTCTGGCACTACATTTGTGAAGTCATGCAGTAATTACTTGGTCTTACCTTCAGCTGGTTACGCCATTGTTCTTATTTCTATTGCCATGGTTTCACAAAGGAATTTCTGAATTATGAAGCAGTTGCATGGGCTGTCAAATTTTTGTATTGCTAGTAAACAAACTCTTACAAATGCAATGGCAGCCTTACTAGTTCATAAATACTGGATTAAAATACAGTAACTGGTAACTGATTGAGATGGAAGTCAGCATAGTCTGTGTTTTGCTCTTTGCCTGTTTACAGCAAATATGTCTGACAAGGAGCTAAAGAAGCTACGAAATAAGCAGAGAAGAGCTCAGAAGAAAGCACAGCTAGAGGAGGAGAAGAAAAATGCTGAAAAAGAGAAGCAACAGAGGAATCAGAAAAAGAAGAAAGATGATGATGATGAAGAAATTGGAGGACCGAAAGAAGAACTTATCCCTGAAAAACTGGCAAAGGTGCTTGCTAACATAATGTTAAGCAATTGGTTGAATAAGAGTCAAATGTAGAAAAATTACTATGAACATGCACACAATTTGAGAGCTGTTCAGATAACATGTTTGTTTTTTGTATGGCTTCTCTTCACAAGTGGCATGTCTTAAATGTTTCTAGGGTAGTTTGGATATACCATCAAAAATATGACAAAATCACTGCTTCTATTTCTTACTCTCAAAGGCAGCAGTCAAGAAGTCATAGACACTTTGCTACAGATGGAATTATCTTTGTATATGAATTGCACTAGCTTGCTGATTATATCCTATTTCTAGTTAAGCAAATGGAAGTCTTTCTGTTCTGTATGTAAGAAGGTTGTCATTACACTCCCATGACCCACAGTAATCTCTTCTTTATATGAGCACAGGCAATCTGTGGAAGAGAGAGTGCAAGCARGAGACACTGAGAAACTGAAAACTTTAACTGCATTTGTGTGTGTGTTTGCAATTTATTTTTAATGCAAATAAATAAAAGGATAAAGAATCTATTTAGAAATAGCAGTAGATTAGGCTGAGATGGATTTTGAAGTTTGAATTAAGAATGTAGAGATGCATAGAAGGGCTGTGATCCAGAAGACTGTTTGTGTGATGTAGGTTGTACCTGGAAGGAGCAGGAAAGCATTTGAAATAAATGTAGAGAATAGTATTGAAAAACGTACACTGGAAAGACGAATTTCTAGTAGTAGTAGTAGGATAGTATCCAAGTACTGATAGATACGGTATTCAGTATCTTCATGTCACAAGGATAATGAGTGTTGCTGGCTCTTGAGGGGCAATATTTGAAATCTGAGACAGTGAACTTCACTACATAGCCAGGAAGCAAGTGGCTTTATAAAAACGAGATAGTATTCCTAAACAGCTGATCTGGAGTATTCTTATTGTTTAGCTTGCTAGTTGTGAGAAAAAGCGGTCTCATTACAGTGCAAATTAGGAATGAAATTTCAGTGGTGCGTATCGAAGTTGAGTTCTGGAGTAGTGGGATGTAGTGGAATATCCCAGGAAAATTTAGGCTGCTGCCAAGTTTGTAGGGAAATAATTACAGCTGTATAATGCAGCCCTTCGGCAAATCTTCCCTGCTTAGGGAAACACTCTCCAGAGAGTTCCAAATTCAATTGGCCAAGGTCTGAAGACTATTTTAGACGTAGCTGGTTACCTGCAAACCTTTTTCCTCGAAAAGTTACACATAGGCTTGGTTAGCTGATACGTAGTCTTGGCATTAAAGATGTAAGTTGAAATCTGTTATAGTATTTAATATTTCCAGCATGCAGTTGTATATATGCAAACTCATAATTACTTGTATAAATAGTTGAAATACTTCATGAAAACTGCTAAAATATATGATTAATTGGGAATTATGTAAGGTGTCCATCATTGTCTTCAACTAAGTTATTCACACAGTGCAAATAATGTAGTCTGTCAGTAACAATTTAGTAATGTTAACAATACAGGTAAGTTTTGTAACCGGTTCCTAGAGAGTAGCTATATTCATAAACACATAAATAAGAAGGGCAACAGATGATTCTTATCCTCGATCTCTAAATGCAGGAGAGCTTTCCGTAAAGAATTTCGGCATTATTTGTGTTCAAGCAGTCCATTTCTGGATTATGCTAACTGAGCCGTATCAGTACCTAGTTGCCTCAAGCTTTAAATTAGTTGCCATTAGCATCTTAGCTGAGAATGTTGCCATGACTTTGCTACCTTCAGGAGCCTTTCTGAAGCTTGCACAAACAGACTCAATTATGAGCATAAAGTAGTCATAAACATTTCTGACTATACGTGTACATCTCGTGGGTTGCCTTCTCAGAGTAATTCTTTATGATGTGACTCAATCAGAAACAACTAATTCCTCTTGTTGTTCAATGGTTTTAAGTTTTGTGACATAGCTGTGTGATAATTCTTTGATTCTGTAGGTTGAAGCACCTTTGGAAGAAGCCATTAAATTTTTAACACCTCTGAAGAATTTAGTAAAGAACAAAATAGAGACGCATCTTTTTGCCTTTGAGATTTATTTCCGAAAAGGTGGGTGAGAAAACTAATGAAAGAAAGTAAATTGTGATTCTTAAAGTTGTATACTAGAATTTGTGTAAAAAATATTGATGAGATACAAGCAGTCAGTGCCTGTGGATGCATATGATTTTTATTGGACAGGCACCCTGTCATTCAGCATTCTGTGAAGAATCAGAAGCTTGAAAAGTTAGATGATTATCCCATTTCTTTTCTGTGTTTAAATCTGTGAGACGTGAGACTGTAGAATTAATTTTCCCAACTTGCATTTTTCCTAGTTACTCTTTTTCATCTATAGTTTATCAAATTCAGGTGTTGATAAAACTGTGTGCTGTAAATCTAGAAATGGCATGCAGTTGCTATGAAAAGTGGGCTTTTGAATTACTTTGCTTTTGAATTCTGGTATCAGTTAAATATTATGCTTTAAGAGCTCGTTAGGTTCAAATGTAATCATTAGATTGAAAAGTTTAATTCACTGGTTAAAGCAGTGTTAGAAAATGGCTTTTGTGTGCTCAGCTTTTAATTTTTTCTGATTATTATAATTTCAAACACTAAGTACTATGGCAGTCCAATACAGTTAGAGTTCCAACTACAGTTTTTTTGACCCTTTGTCATTTCTTTCTTTTTCAGAGAAGTTCCTTCTGATGCTTCAGTCTGTGAAGAGAGCATTTGCTATTGATTCTAGTCATCCTTGGCTTCACGAGTGTATGATTCATCTCTTCAGCAGCGGTATGTATCTGATACGATTTCATCTGTGCATGCCTCCAGCTGATACCTGTCTTACATACAGTCATTGGTTTTAGTTCACACTGTTAACATGATTCATTCAAAATATTTAATATGTGTATATTGGAAAGCTTTTTAAACAAGTGGCTTGTGTTTAAAGTTAAGTGTGTTTATTATGACTACAACTGGGTTTAGTAATTATTTTAGTAATTACTTCATCATATGTTAGTCTTTTTTTAAGACTGTAAGGAGTACAATGTGCCTGTGAAAGAGTGAGTGAACTCACTGGTGGTTGCAAAAATAGGAACAACAGAATGAAGAATGTGGCTCCTCTGCTTGCAGGTTGTGTCAGTGTATGAGGAGAAAGTTAGAATCATGTCCTGTTTTGGTAGAAGATTGGAAGGATTCTCTTTCCTTGCCCCAAAGGCTACTTTTTCTGTTGATGACTAAAGACAAGATACGTATTAAGAGCATATTTTTATGACCTCAGTCTTTAGGCCTAATAGACTAATCAGTAAGGTGGGAAAGGAGTTTGAGCAAAAAGGCTTTGGATTTTTATAAGCATCACAAAACTGTCACAGTTAAGCTTTTTCCAACCAGCTTGTTGTTTACCTTTTTAAAATTTTATTCAACTGCCTTTGAGTTTTTTGTCAATTATAGTAATAATGTAAGTACAACAAATATTAAAACAGAAGGATTTAATATGAAGTATGTTGTACTGTGATTGCTTGTGTTACTTCCCCCCCCAATTTAATAGTATCTGAAAGTAAGGATCTGCCAGATGCAGTCAGAACAGTGTTAAACCAAGAAATGAACCGACTTTTTGGAGCAACTAATCCAAAGAACTTCAATGAAGCTTTCCTTAAAAAGAACTATGACTCGCTACCACATAGGTTATCAGGTATTTTGCCTCTATTCTTTATCTTTCTCCTTCTCTTCTCTGTGCTTATCTAGCAATGGCTTCGGAGTATCTGCAGCAATGATGTGAAAAATCACTCTTGTCAGGAATGCTTTTCTTTCACCTGTTTGAGTCTTTGAAAACACAACCATTCAGTTTATCTGTGGGTTTCTTCAATTTCTTCTTTTGTGTGCTGCTGAAATACAAATTTTTGGACTTTCTCTGCCCTGTTTTCATTTCTGGTGCATGCTGAATGTATCATAAGGCTTTTTAAAGGTAATATATACAGTGCGTTTGTAGCATAGCTTGTATGAGCTATGGTATGTTAAGTAATATTTTGAATTGATGAAGTTTTCTATTTGGAGAGGTCTTTTCCTCGTATTTGGAGAGGCTGACTGCAAATATGCTGAGCACCAAACAACCCAGCTCACTCAGAACTATTGGTGTGCCAAGTAAGAGGAGCTGAGCTAGTGCTGGTTACCACAGCTGGCATAAAAGATCATCTGTCAATGGTGATCACGTGTTACAGTGGGTATTATAGTACCCCCATGAGATATGGCGTGTATACCACCCACGGCAGCATTGCTGTTGTGTCTTGGTCTGACTAGATGTGTCCACTGAAAACAGTGAGTTCATCTCTGCATCTTTTCTGACAATAAGCCCCTTCACCTACATCTATATGGTGAGACTTGGGACTTTGCATGTCCTGACACTGCATTACRAGAGCTGTGTGTGCTCCATCTTTTCTGTGCCCTGGTTTCTGTGGGAAGGAAACCTGAGGTCTGCTGCCAGAAATCAGCTGTGGTGTGTTGCAGCAGGTCTGATTTGTCTTCATTGTCTTCAGGACTACATGGTACACTGTAAAATGCTCCTGCCCTGCAGAGCAGACATAGCCTAGTTGTTTCAGTGCTTTTCCCGTATACCTTAAGCATTGAATAGTAGGACTGAAGCTCTGCTTCTGTTGACTCTAATGTCAAACTTAATGTTCCAGTATCTCAATTTTGAACTACTACTACAGAATTCAGTATCTCCTTTCTTAGTCTTAATATCTTATAGTTGTATATATTATAAGACTTATTTAGTCTTCTAAGTGATGAAACTTTTATTTTTCTCCTGTAGCTGCCAAAATGATGTACTATTTAGATCCTTCCAGTCAGAAAAGAGCAGTAGAGCTGGCAATGACCCTGGATGAATCCCTCACTAACAGAAATCTTCAGGTAACAAATATGTATAAGTTGTAAACAGCTTCTTTTGGTATATCCACAGAAGTTTTACGCAAGTTGTGGAGTTAAGAGGAAGCTGAAACTATCACTGTGCATATATAGTAAAGAGGTTGGTGTATCACATGAGAGAAGGGTATACTGCTTTCAGATGACCTGAAGCATTTAGTGTCCTTTTTGCGTATTAGAATTACTGTAGCTTTGTCCTACACATGGTATGAAAATAGCTACCTAGTGAAAGAAAGCGTGTTATTGCCATAAGTAACAGAAAAGCATAAAAAAAGTTATAGAGCAAAAGGTGCTAAAGCTTCCTAGTAGGAGAAGGTTGTAGTTTGTCAGAGCTTTAGGTGTTAAACAGCCAAAAACTCACAAGGAGGAGTCTCTTCAACACATACCTGTATCCCAATCAACCTATTTCCTTTGGCATCAATATGAGAGTGTGCAGCAGATTTAATTAAGTATTAGAGAGGTTCTTTGACAGGTAGGCAGGTTGGCAGGCAATCTGTAGGATGCTTCATTTCTCTCAGTTCCCTTGGTACTTTATTTCTTTATTGTGTTCTTTATCTTTGGGGACTCCAGGATATTTAGACCTATTGGAAGTAGAATTGGTAAATTTTCCAATAAAATGTACTCTTTTGTTGGCAGAAATCAACATTTTCTAAAAATCACATTCTTGGGAATACAGTGGGTTTAACAGAAGTGTAGCTGTGATGGATTTTGCAAGGCCACACTAGAATTTTTGGACAAAACAGAGGGGACAGAAGCAGGAAAAAACATGTTTGCCATGATTTATAAGCTTGCCATGGATGTTGAGGATTCAGGTCCTTTCTTTAAATGAGCTGGTTATGGGATATAAATGCAAATCTTTCATATCTTAAGTACATATTTAGCAGATTATAAACTATTTATTTGAAATATATATAAACTATTAATTTTTGGTTTTGTTTGTTTGAGCTATCTCAAAGAGCTTAAGCTGGACTATCGATAGAAAACAAGCTAAAAATTAAATTTTCTTCAATAGCATTCATTGCTTTGTAGCTGTGTTTCTTGCCCAAGAATGGAATTCTTTGAATTGGACAAGGGAAGATCAGACTGTAACCAAAATGACTGGGTGTTTTTGGAAGCCTAACCTTATTTTGTAGCACTAGTGGAAGCATATATGGACTTCAGAGCGTGTGAAAAGCAGATATGCAGCGTCATGGTAAAACTGAAAAAGTTCAATGCACGTGCTCTCAGTGCTAATATAAAGCAAGATTTGGAGTTCTACCAAACTTCAGATGGAAAATTTAACATCTTTTTAAAAGACAACTTCTGAAGGAGTCTAGGTCTAGGCGTTGGTTGAAAGGTATTCTCGTGAGCAAGGAGGTTAAATTTATCATCTCATTTGATTTTTAGTAGCGATTGTCTTGAACATATTCCAGACACAAATCTGGATATATTTGACCTTCTATGGAGGCCCACGTCACATGAAGCTGATAGCAGGAAAAGTGTTGAAGAACTGCAAAAGTGTAGGCAGGGGGACAGAGCAGTTAATCTCACTACCATAGAACAAATAAAAGCTACAGTAAATGTCGGAGTGGAAAAGACTAGTTTACTACACTAATGCTGGCATAGATAAGGTGGAAGGATGTTAAGTGCCGCTGGGTATTGGTGAAGTCCTTTGGCTGATGGATTTGAGTGAAACATTGGTCCTGTAATGTAAAAGGCAGGAAAGTGCTACAGAAGCAAAATGGAAAAGGATATGGATATAGAAAACTTTTAATTGCCTAAGCCTGAATAAGTTTCACAGTTTCATAGCATGAATGTCTTGGAAGAGATGCAATATTACTTGCCCTAGCAACCAGCTAAGCTAGTAACTTAAAGTTAGGCTTTCACTTTAGAAGGTGCGTTAATCTCCCTTTAAAAAGATGTGTTCATCTACTACTCTCATGAACTTGAAAATACTTTTTTTACCTTAAGATTAAAAAAGTGTTAATTAAGGTTTTCTTAAATTTAATGATAATTAAAGGTGGAACAATAGTCTGTATAAAGACCTAGTTAGTGCGTCATGCTAAAAATACTCAAGTAATGTGTTTCCTTTCTAAATTTGAAAGGAAACTAGGCTTTGAACCAAGTCATCAGCAAATCATATAGACACTTTTATTACAATAACCTTTGAAAAATAGCTTCTTGCCTGCACATTTAACTTTATTTGATGTACTAAGTTTCCAGCTCAGTTAGTAGCTCGGTTTCTCGCCTTTTGAATTTAAGCTGAAAAAGCAGGAAACCTCATTTTCCTCTGCCAAATAATGAAGAAAAGTGAATATAAAACTGAAGCTATATCTGAAGGATGTGATAATGACCAGAATAAATTGATAATGACCAGAATAAATTGCCTCAGTTTACTAATGACAGACACACTTTATTGTCACTTAAATGTAAAGTAATTTATCACTGCCAGAGGTGTCATGACATCAAAATTACGTTTATTCAGCTGATGCTGGTTTTATATTTTAATTATATTACAGAATTCTTCAGATTTCTATCTGAAAGCACTTTGACAGAAATCACTATTAGGAAATGATGATATATTTTTTGATTCATTGCTTCTATTTGTGAAGATCATAACATGCATTCAGATTTTTATTGCTTGAATGTTTAATATATCCCCAGCTTAATGGGGGACGCCTTCCCCTCCCCAAATTCCCCGTGCATACACACGCATGCGCGCACACGTGCGCACACACACACACACACACACACACACACACACACACACCCCTTTAGTTGCAAGCCAGCTCAGTTCTTGGTTGCCAACCAGTGAAAAACAAACTTTTTAGGAAAATAAGGAACAGATTAAAAAAAAAAATTTTTTTAGCTTCATTTAAGTTTTCTAGCTATGGGGTTTTTTTTTAATGACTTTAAGTGGAATTATTTGAAATCTGACTGAACTGGTTTCTCATGTTGTATTTAATTAGAAAAATGTCATTTGATAGAAACCTGAAAACAATGCCTCTGATAAGGTGGGGTTTTTTTGGAGTATTATATTTCTCGTGAGCGTTAATGAATGAATGTTTAAGAAACCATAACACTTCTTTTATTTTTCTCTTTAATTAGACTTGTATGGAGGTATTAGAAGCTTTATGTGACGGTAGCCTTGGAGACTGTAAAGAAGCATCTGAAACTTACAGAGCAAATTGTCATAAGCTTTTCCCTTATGCTTTGGCTTTCATGCCCCCTGGATATGAAGAGGATATGAAGATCACAGTTAATGGAGATAGTTCTGCAGAACCTGAAGAACTGGCCAATGAAATATGAACAACTTTATTGGAAAAAAATAACATTGGACCATATCTGGTGTATAATATTTTTGTCACGCACCTGCTGAATTGTTCTAACTTACACAGAGAACGGAAGGAAAAAAAACGTTGCCTTCAAATAGTTTTACTTTTTTTTTATCCTGCTGACAAAGTATATATATAAAATATCTAACATATTACTGGATATAGGTTGTTCGGTTTCTTAAAAATTAAAAGCTGCTAAAATTGAAGAAAAAAACCTTATCCTTTCCTACCTACCCATGTTTTTAAACTAATTTATATAAAATCTGGAGGCTCATAGCTGTCAGAGCAGGTGTGTGGCAGAAATATTACTTTAAAATTGTCTTGTGAGATTACTGTTATCTCAGACAGCAAAAATGCTGTTTTAGCACTGGATTCTTTCACTGAGCACAAAGAGTTGTTGGGGCTTTAGCATCTGACTGATTTTGATACGGGATGATTCTGTCCATAGGAAGTATGCAATGTGAATCAGAATATACAGAGAAACCTACAACATACGTGTGATGTTGTGGATGCTGGGACATACAGATACCAAGCAGAATTAAGAAACATAGTGTGTTCAATAAGCTTGTTGTGTCTCTGAAATTCACTGTACACGATCAGTTTGGTGTTCTTGCACCACAGTTTTTAACTGAAGGAACCAGTTAAATCTATATCTGTATTTGAATTAAAATTAAGGGGGTGGGCTGGGGGGAATCAACGTTGCTGTTTTTGAGATGAACCTAGCAGCTTAGGTTGGCCAAACTTTTTAAAACTGTAATGCAAGAACCAAATAAAATTATGCACTGTGATGTGGCACCAACTAATTAGAAAGATAGCATGCATTTTTTTCACATAGAGTGAAAATAAAATGAGAACATACTATGGCTTGAAGTTGCAAAGAGAAGAACTCCTGACTACCATTTTGACTGATCAAGAGACTAATAGTTTAAAACCTCAGCAGGCCTTGTTCACGTTATGCAGAAAATAAAGTGCTGCAGTTTAGATACCTCTGGAACTTTTCCACAGTGTCACAGGTTTGTAATACTTGAAGCCCTACATTTCTAAGAATATATTTCTTGCTCAGTTGTTTCAGGCAAGCCCAAGACTTTGTAACTTTTAAGGGGCCCAAGATTTTTTTTCAATAACAGACCAGCTTCTTATTCCTGCAGTTACAAATGTAATTTCCTTTGTCAAACATAAGGTACCAAATATAATGCAATAAAATGTTTTGAAAAACAATTGTGTGAATATTTAAACCAGTCCGTTGTACTTTGAAAATGAATGGGTTTGGTAGAGTGCAGCTCAGGGTTGGCTTACTGTGCTGTCCAGTTATGCTAATAATGTCATTGCTGATGTGTGGATGTTGAGTATATATAAAGTTTAAATGCATTATATATGAAGGCTGAATGTCTGGGAAGTCCCATAACACAGAATGCTTTACTACTTGGCTTTTAAGTTCCACCGGTGTGATGTTGAATTTTATTTTCCAAGTTGAGCTACAGTCTACAAGTCTACTGTGTCAATAATATAGATAAGTGCTCAAATGTTTTTATAGGCTCATCACATAAAACCAAGGAGAAAATAAACTACAGCTTTTAAAAGTGAGTGCCTTCTTTGCTGCAGGATTTTAGTTAGAGTATCAAGCTTATACCCAGTATTCCTCTTCCACATCATAGAATTCAATGATTTACACATGCAGTTGAGAAATTTTGGAAGATTAGTGAGGCTTGTAGTTTTTTGAGGAAAGAACAATTGTTTGTTGTGCATTCAGCACCACTTTCTGGTTAGACTGTCCTTATGTATGTTTATGTTGTAGTTCATGTCAGAAGTATAAGTTGCATTGCTCTATTTGTCTGTTTTAACAGCCATGCTTTTAGGGGCTAGAATACTTTTAAAGCGTTTAATTGACTCTGGTCAATTAATGGTCTGGTCAGTTATGACTGGTCATAAATATGTCTAGATCTCAGTCTCTTCTGCAGCCAGAGATGCTTGGACTGCATGTTTTCTGCAACTAGTGAAGACTGCTCAGTCTTGTTACACAAGCTATAAGCTTTTGGCCTTGCCTCTTGAGTGTTGCTGCCATTTTCTTTGCTTCTGATGCTGTAGCTGGAGGCAAATGAATGCTCACATTTCTTAACAGATTGTGAATTTCATCAAGCAAACTTTTTTCCTCATTCTGTTATTTTGGGTGCTGCCTATAAATGGGATTACTTCCTGTGCTTTCTCACTGCCTATTTTTATGCTGAAGCAGATGAACTAAAGAAGGTATTTGTTATCTTTCACTATGCAAGTGGGAAAGGATATTTTTGTGGACTTTCCAGAAGCCTCAATTCACGCATCTATTGTGATCCTCCCCCAGACACCTCCTTGTAACCTTGCTGAAAGGCATCCATACAGCTGCTGAGATAATGCTTTCAGATTAAAGAAAGGTTCCTCATCCCCTTCCAGAAGACTGCTACTGCTGTCCCAGGAAATGAGAGAGACTAAATGAAGAGTTTCCCTGAAAAAGAAGGTTCTTTTTAAGCAGCATAGGAATTGTTATTTCTTCATCTTCACATCTTGCCTGTCAGATGCTTTGTTAACTTTGTAAAACACCAATTGCCCTGGATTATGACTTAATTTCCAGCTCTTAAAATCTTCCTCCAAGTAGTAAAAGCGTGCTGTGCTACAGTGAAAACTTACTTTCGTGTTCCGAGATCCCAAATTGTCCCTGGTGCTAAGCTGCCAAAGCTGGTGAGCAAACAGCGAGGGCATCACAACATGGCAGGATCACCGTCGTGGTCAGTGACCTACACTATCAGCCTCTTAATGATGGAATTCAGTTCAATTCTTCAAGATTTCCCCTGGAGAAAGAGATTTTCAGCATAAACGGAGCTGCCGGTGATGAAACATGCCTTGAATATTTTGTGTTTAAAAAAGAAAAAAAAGATTTTTCCCTAGATAGTGAGTGTAGATTGTGCTAATGCACATTGCATGAAGCAATGTCAGTGTCATAAGTTGACTTAAATTTTTAATAAATCACAATAGTTATTGGCCCCAAATGATACATGGGGTGCTTAGCTAACTCCAGTTTTTGACAATGCAGATGTGTTCCTTGTTCATTTGGAAAGCTATAGCATTTGGACAAAGAAAAACATAATACGTGTGACTGAACAGATAAAGTATTTTGAAACTGATCCATTCAGTAACTCATTTCTTTGCATCTTAAATGCCTTAAGAGCCTCTATATTGTTTGAAAGTTAGGTTTTGCAATACAAGTTTTAATATTTCTATGTTCACAGGGGAAGAATCAAGGCCTGATGTGTGCTGCGTCAGTCAGTCAATACAGAAGGCAGGCTTTTGTGTTCAGTTTTTCTCCTAGACTAGGGAGAAAGTTCCATGTAATTAGCCTAATAAAATTTCTTTAGTGTTTGGTTTGTTTTTACAGGTCTGGAATTGCTCCACTGTACAGTAGGTCTAGAAGTTGGTGTAACTAAAAGTTGTTCTGCCAGACTGAGCTGTCATTATCTTTATAGAAGGAAAACACCAGTAAGAGTAGGGTGAGATCAATCCAAGAAACCAGAGGTACAAATACATTTTCAGTATGCTGTTGTTCCCACAGAGCTCACTTTCCAAGTGCCACGGGTGTGCTTTGCACCTATGCCACTAACAAAAACACTTGATACAATAATCCAGCTAAATGTACCTGAAGCAAAGTAATTTATTTTTTTTTCCATTTTCATGATAGTTTTAAATATTTTCTGCATATGTTCTGTGCTGAGTATCCAGCTAGCTTTGAAATCTTTCACCTATCTTCCCTCCCACTCCAAGGAAGTTTGTTCTATAAATGCAGTTTGTACCCGACTGACAAATGTTAAATAGCTCAAACTCGGTGAAAGTGGGAGTTGTGCTTGTTGATGCGTAATAAATTCTGACCTACTGCTTTGGGATTCTGTGGGGGAAATCTATGCAGATATAGAATAATTAGTAATATCAGTGAGGAATCAATTAGTTTGTAAGCTCATTAATGGAAGCTGTTTCAGATGTAGGAAAAATGGTTGCTGAGCTTAGGAAAGACTCTCAGTTCGAATTATGAACTGCTCGATATTTTATGGAGAAAAGGGCATACACTCTCCCAAAACTGAGTCATTTCATTATGATTGTATTTTCCAGAAAACTAAAGCTACAGTCTGTAATGGCCAATTTTCATGCCTGTTTTGGGCATAGACTCTCCCTCCCAAGAGCATACAGCCAGCACTGAGAATGGCAAAGAGAAATTGATAAAGCAGCTGGGCAAAAGGAGACCATAAGGAGTTACGGGAAGGTGGCATAATAGAAATTCCATTTTAGATTAAGTGTAAAGCAGCTTTTTTATTATTAGTGGAAAGATACCGAAGCTGAAAATGCTATAAATACAGACTTCCTGTATCAAGGAAGCTGTAAATGTGTGTTACTTTCAGAGTGGTACAAGCAAACAGTAGTATGTTCAGAGAGTCTCGTTTTCTATGTTGGTCTTCAAGTAAATCATGGCAGAAAACTGAGGGCAAAGATTGTCAGTTTTACAAGGGACCATATCAAAGGGTTTGTAAAAGCGCTGCAAGACAAGTATTACTAAAAAATCCAAAGCATCTTAGAATAGCTCTCCTAAGCTGTGTGTTGTTTTAATTGAAAATGTTACATTTGCTAAMTGTTCATAAAAAAAGACAAAAAGTACTTTTACAAAATATTTCTGCCTGGCACTGCCCATTAAATATCTACCTCTACTAGTCCTAGTCTAGTTCAGTGACTGCGTATTTTCAGCCATTTAGCATATAACACACAAAGAAAAATGTCATCTGCCTGGTTGGTGAACAAATGTGTGATGATGGATATGTTTAGTTTAAAAATGTAATGCAATAAACCACAAATCCAGTGAAAGTCCTATTGTTGGTTCAGTGCAGCAGGATATTTATTGCTTCGTTGCTGATCAGTTCAAAAATCTTAAAAACTCCACCAAGTTATTTGCAATTGTACTGGGATTTGCTTTCCCTTCCAGCCTTCGTAACTGGTTAACAATGTTGTACTGTGTCTTTACGCTCTTCTCTGGTAATAGCAAATATCAAAACTGGCAGGAAGTCAATCGATGAATAAAAATGCTGAGTTCTGTTTGTAAATGAGTACTAGTGTTTCCTTGTAGGGGTCAGCGTCTTCATTAGATGCTTAACACCTCTTTAATAAGGATCTCTTGAATGACAGCAGTCTTTAACAGATCCCGTTATTCTCAGCCCTCCGTGCTGCTGGCAGCCCTGTGCTTTGGGGCAGGAGTCTGCTAACAGGGAGGAAGRTCAACCACAGAAAGCGTAAGGTTAGCTGTGGAGTCAGGCTGGAGAAGAGCCAAGCTGGCAGGCGGGTTTCTGTCGAGTGTTGCCTGCCTTATGCGCTAATTTCATATAAGTGAAAAGGCCCTTTGCTCCTACAGACTACAGAGGCCCAATGGGGAGTTTAGGAAATACTGAATGGTTGAATAAAAATGGGTGGGCAGAGGTAAGTTGATTTGAAGAAGCATTTGTTCTTTCCCTCAGATGTTCTGGGAAGAAAAAGCTCCGTAGCCTCTTCCCCTCCCATAAGGCCACAAGGCCTTTTTTTGGCCCAGCTTTCCCTAATTTCTGTTTCAATCAGTAGTCAGACAAAACAATATGGGAACAGTGACAAATCACAGAAATGGTACCTAGTTAGTAGCAGGCAAAGCATTATAACAGCCCATAGTGTGCTGTGAACTTGACAGCTTAGACTACCGGGAAAAGTTATTAGTAACTACTATGTGTAATGAGTAACATGATTAACACTAACTACAGCTGTGCACAAAGGATTCCAGCAACCGGCAGGTCTTGTGTCTTGTTATAAATCCCTGTTTTCTGAGATACTGAAGTGATTACAAAAATTCCATATTCACCGCTTCTGATACGAAATTAGTGCTTATTGCTGTAAGAGTTGTTTTGCACAGACAGGACTCTCCTGACTAAAAAAAATAGTATTCCTTCCTCATAAATGTTCTCATTACTTTCTTTTTTCTTTTGTGAGAGACAGATGTTCGCATTGGGTAACTGTGTGACTTGAACTTAATGCTCTTGAACTTCATGCTTCCATTATGGTAATGGCACCTCATGACTAGTCTACAAGAGGACTTAGAGTACAGAAGATTTATGAGGAGCCAATGTAATCTGGCAGTTTATACATTATTTTATCTACATAAAACTGTCAGGACTTACTTCTCTACTCCATCAAGTATAATGGATCTTTCTACCCTGTCATTATGCTTCTAGAAACTGTTCTGAAGGTCATATGCACAGTATCAGAAAGACAAAACCTCTCTGCAGTTGCTCAATCCCTCAAAATGCTGAAGAGATGCAGGCTAACTGCATAGTCTCTTTATTAAGCAACGCGGTTTTAATAATCAGTATGAAAGTAAAGGTCATGTTTGGGTTGCATGACTTTGGCAATGCCTAAACTCTCCCAAAGGAGGAGGAGGGTGAATCCTGTCTGGTCTGCAGTCTGTCGGCCTTGTAGATCAAGTAGTCGGCAGTTCTACAAAACTGGACTCAGCTGTTACTTTAGTCACGTCTTGCCTTCATGTAAATGTACCACTGGGAACGTGAAAATGTTCTTAAGAGGAAAATAAAGGGTTTAACTAAGGTGAGGCTGTCAGCTGCTTCATTCACTGACACCAGCACTTTTCTGCTGAGTATATACAAGCCCTGACTTGTACTTCCTTTGCCAGGGCTTTTTCAGGATCTTCCAGTGTTTGGCATTTTCTCCTGAGCTTCCCAACACCAAGAGCCATTGCTCCCATGATCTAAGACCACCTCAGAGATGGAGTGCTGGTCCCTGAGAGGAGGAACACCTCTGCTTTGAGGGATATATTTGGTAGGAATAAAACCAGATATTCCCCTTAAGATACTAAACTGCTTTTCTTCATTATCTGGTAATTTTTCTTTCAGTTCTCTCTTTCATTTAGAAGCATTTTTTGTAAAGTTCTAGGAAAACGTTGACTCCTAGCTGTTTATGTCATGTTTTTGAGCATTTTTTTCTCACAGGAATCATCAAATGTTCATAATTCTGCACCTCACTTCACCTGCAATATCAATAGATGTCCTAATGGAATATAATTGGAAAGTGTTTTTGCATATTTGAGCCGGCAACCCGATTTTCTGCTTTATTGCGAAGTAGGCCTGTTTGTACTTTTGAACTCCTCTTTCGTCCCCTGAGGAATGTAAAGCTTTCCACCATGTGTCCCTTACTTTCTGTTTCACGTTGCAGGCCCTTCGCGGTGGGGAATGGTTTCTCCCCACAGTTAACACCTTTGCACCGTTTGGCAAAGCTGGGTCGAGACTTCGCTGCGCTGCCGTGCGGCGTCCGCAGCGCAGGAGGAGCAGGCTGTCCTGCGAGCCGGGCCGCCTCCCCGGCGGGAAAGGCAGCTCGTGCAAAGGACCTGCCCCGGTGAGTTCCCTGATGCTCCAAATTAAAATACAGAGAGCGTAAGGGRTTAGAGCGAATATGGTTTCTAGTGCCTGTCATTCCCAGGAGAATAACTTCTTCGTGCAATGCTTATTTTAAAAGCTTGTGCCAGTTCGCTTGGGTTAGCATGAGTCATGAGGAGTGAGGGGAGAGCAAGTCTTGTTTGATTAGTTCTCTGATTATCTTTTTCTAATGATTTGATTCTATGTTTTCTACAGAAATGAAGGCAGAAGGAGACTGGAACTTCAGGCAGCTCTGGGAAGAGTTTATGCGATGGAGGGTTTCCGTGCTGTGAGCTGCGCGCAGCTGAAAGGCGAGAAGGAGCGAGCGGCGCCGGAGGGGTCTGGTCAGGGTGACGTGCTTTCCCTTCAAGGCGGCAGCGTYGCTGGCTCGCTCGGGAGGACGACGAGAGTGCGAGCGAGGCGGGCAGGTGGCTGGCAGGGGCTCAAGTGAAGCAGCGTGGGCAGAGCCRGGGCAGTCCTGCTCTGACCGCACGTTTCCTCAGCCCGTCCGCCCTGTCGCCCTGGGATTTGTGGCTGGCCAGGACCATGCCACGGGGAGGACACATGCGGTGACCGGCAGTTAGCCAGGAGCACAGCGATGCTTTGGGGTTGGCTCCGGACACGTCTTGAGTGTTGCACTTAGTCTACAYGAAGCTGCCTCCTTGTGCCGGGCACGGTAATACAGAGCCTCGAGGCAGAGCAGAGCTGAAAGAGGTGCACAAGGCAGCGTGTGTGGTGGAAGGAAAATCTCCGCATGCAGCCAACGGAGGGCACAGAAGGACATGAGCTACTGACAACAACGGAGTTTYGGACAAAAATCTGAATCAACAACTTGAGAAGGTACCAAGACTTCTGGCTTGGTCGCGCTGAAAGGGGCAACTGAGACCACGGCCATTCTGCCCTGTCTAAGATAYTGACAGGTACACAAAACGCAGGCGTACGTGAATGATGTACGGTGGCCTAAATTCGCCCTTACATAAAACCCTGAGAGAGAGAGAATGGACTATGGAGGAAATCCTTGTGCCGGGGATATGATAAAATTGAGGAAGCAAAGTGATCTGAATTCAGAGCTATGAGTCACAGGTCTCAAGACACAGGCWATTGCTGAATTTTAAGAAATGTCAAAAGAAAGGCTGACACTAGTGGTATAAATAGAAGTGGGAACTCTGAGTAAGAAATTTAAAAAACTGGTAGCAAAGGGAACATATTAACACACTGCTGGGGAAAGACAGCTTTTACCTCTTTACCCTGTTAGCAGTATGATCAGATGTATGGGCACTGTCTGTTTTCATTACCGTAGTTATTTTCATTAGCACAGATGCATTATAGTGTTGCTTTCTAATATGCTTTCATATGTAGCCTTCTTAAAATGCAGATTTATGTGGCTGGCACCTTGAAGACTGATGTTCCTGTTAGATGAAATGTACCCGGAACAATATTTCAGCACAGCTCTAGCTGGAACCATGTGCCTGGGAAAGATCCAGTTAGCTGTCAGAGCTAGTTCAGTCTTTACAGCCTCTGCTTGAAAAATACCCACTAATACTGGCTGCAATGTTTTGGGGGACTTAGAAGGGGGAGGAAGAGAAGGGTAGAGGAAGGGTTTGCATTCATAAAAGTAACATTTATTTTATCAGACACCCATTCTTTTTCTTGTTGAAAACAAAAGTTGATATCAGCATCAACAAGATAAGCAGTAAAGAATTGAAAAAAAGGGGAGGGAGATTGGAGGGGGAAAAGTTCCTAGTTTTGCCAGTGGGTGGGTTTTTTTGTTCAGTATTTTAATTAAAGTGGGAATAGGGCTATGCCTTTGATAACCAATGAGAGGTTGGAAAAAGGAGAAAAGCTTATTCTTGCAGAAAGAAGTAATAAAAACACATTTTGATATCATGACATTTTAAGAAAAACCTGTTGACAGAAAATAAAATGCACAATATATCCTCACATCAAACACAGTCCTAGGGATCAAGGTCTTTAATTTGGAACTTAAACATATGAGCAAACTGCTGGCAGAGCATGGTACCAGTAGATTTATTTATTCTTTGCTCCCCAGGAATGATTTATTGAAGGCCCTGGTGCGCACAGGTAAATATAGAAGCTTCATGACATTTGATGGACCTTTCTACAGTGCTCTTTGATGCAGTTGGAAAGCCTTTGAGCACAGTGTGTTCAACTGCAGGTACAGAGAAAGCAGGGACACGACTTGTGGTTTTAAATGCATGTGCCAGATCAAAACAGCTTTGGTGGCTGCGTGGTGAAGTGTACTCCCTGTTGCCAAGATGCACCCCAGCAGGTTCCCTGACATCCCCTGGGTTATTCAGCACATCCAGGCAGAGGRCACAAGTCATTTACATTTCTGTACGACCCAAATATCCAAACATCATTTCAAGCATTAAAGACCTGACCCAGCAGCTGTTCCTGTTCATAGCAAGAAGTTTGTCAAGTGATTCCTGATATTAAAATAATACTCGTGAAGCAGCAGCTACTGCTGTTAGCACTATCAGTCCAGTTTTTCTCTGCCAACATCAGGCAAATTCTCATAGCAGGGAACGTAAGGTTTCTTTCAGTAAGGACTGTGATGTCGTGTCCAGTGGATGAGGCCTATTAATATCCAGATGATCTAAAACACAAACTAATTTGAACAATAAGGCCCCAATCTCAGGCATCCAAATAAATAAATAAATAAAGGAAAATCTTYTGTTTCTTTCCATTTCCTTGAAGTTTTTAATTTTATACTTTGGACAAGAATAAGGACATAGAAGTGAATGAGAAAGCCATATTCCAGTAATTGGCAGTAAAAGACACTGGGTTAAAACCGCATTACAGTGCAAAGAGAGATGAAACACACATTATTGTGATTTAAACAGGATATGTCAATACCTGCTTTTCCAGTCTACTTTGAGAACCATACATACAACTTTCCATTTCACTGGTAAGTGCTATTTCTGAAAAGCTATCCTCATTAAATAACATTAATGGCAGTTCAAGCTTCTTAGACTTGCAGAGAGCCAAGTCTCGCAGTACTTTTCCTTGCAAAGCTACTGGACTTTTCCCYGCAGAAATGGAGGAGCCAAGGCCTTGCACTAAAGGACGAAGCTCCCAGAGGGAGTTCAGAAGTCAGAGGTACAGTGTATCTGTAGAAACATGAAAAGAAATTTTAAGCTGTTATCAAAGGATATTGATTAATTGAACAATAAAATTAATTGTTCATTGAAAATTAATCGAGCCCTTGAAATTTCCACTTCTGGAGAACACAGTTCAAATGTGAACAATTACTCTGTACAGAACTTCCACTGATGTAAATCTAACACCAGTTTCTGGCTTCTAATTTTTAAGTTTAGCTTTCTGGTGGATATGTGTCCATCAAAGCCCCAAAGCAGGTAATCCATAGTGTAGTGYCTTGACATGAGGGGCACATTGAGACACCTCAGTTACCACAAGGCTCCTGCTTGAACTAAATTTGATTTTAGACAGAGTAATATTTCTGTCATTCAACTGCCAGAATCAAAAGGACACCAGGAGAGTTTTTGATCCCTTCAGAGATCAAACAATAGGAGACATTCTTAGACTTGCACTTTTTCCTAGTTTGTTCCTTGACTTAAAACTCAGGAGGCATAATTTTTAGATGTAGGATACAGCTTACATTGTCATGTAACTGACAAGTTAAAATATGTCTTCAAGGGAAGACAGGAATAATCATTCTTGAAATGCTGAGCAAGTCCAGAATATCTTGCAACTATTTTCAGAATCCTCCTCTTCAGAATCTTCTACGTCTGCTAAACAAAAGTATCTGTAAACTTAGGCTCTTGTACATTCATTCACTGAACACATCTGAATACTATATTAAAAGTACTTGTCCTTGCAAAAGAAGAAAAACAGAAGCTTTTTCAAATGCTTGAGTAAAAAGAAGCATTTTTAATTTATTCTATAATTAAATGCAACTAGATTTGCTAATCTCCAGATATGCAGAAAGCAACATCCAGAAATAGTAAGTGCTGGATTAAGTATAATGATTTAAACAACAACTTTATCATTCCATATATACCTCAGAAGTGGTGAAAATTCTAGTACTACACTGAAATAGCTCATATAAAAGTGACCTACGCCCAAGAGATTCTCCTGAGATTGCACTGCATGGGAATTACTGTATTAGCTTTTTTTTTTTTCCTTTTTTTTTTTTTTTTTTTTTTTTTTTTTTTTTTTTTTTGACCCATCACCACTGAAGCAGTTCTGGCCCTGTAGTCTGTTTTTTCACTGCTGAGCACCTCCAAGAAATTATATGATTATTCTCTGTGTACAGAATTTGCAAAGAAAGAGCACAGCTCTGACCTCCTTTGGCCATATCTCTGTTGTTTGCCAGAATCGAGAGCACTTGCATTTGTGGGGATTTCCCAGGGGTGCAGTTCCMACTGCAGAACTTCCAGCCAGGCTGCTGCATCCTTGTTCCTTKCCTTAGTGCTTGCACAGGTCAATAACACAGCGCAGTGTGCACCATTTCCTGGAAATACACAGCTGACGTGTATCTGCTCATAATGGCTCAAAACCAAATCCACCGTACAAATTGTGCAGTGTGCGCACAGCAGGTCCAGTGCTTCCCAGAAGGACTGAGCTCACTATGCATGTGTTATGCACTGTCTCCACATGGGTTTGGTCTGGGAAAGTCCAGATAAAAATATGGTGGTCTTCTGCCTGTATGCTTTAAATCAGAGTTTAATCTATGTTCTTCTGCTGTTTGCCTCTTTAATCTGAAAAATCCTGAGATCAGATTTACAGACAGAAAAGATATATTCTAATTTGAAAGTAGTATGTTTATTAGGACAACAATTACTGTAAACTACAAAAGAAAGATTTCTGAAGGCAAAAGGAGAGAGGGATTAGTAAGATGCTAACTGCCTCTTTCCCTTGTATTTCCCTGAAATTTCTCTTACCTCTTGGCTGTGATGCGTAGCYAGTAATAATTATTGATCACTGTGGAATAGGTATCTTTCAGCCTCAATTAGACTTGAAAATGGTGCGTGTTCTGCCTGTTATTCTGCAAAATAGAATCTMGGGATTGCTGTTCAATTGATCAAATATGCAAAATAGAACAGTTCCAAGAACAGAGACAGAGGGAGGTCCACCCTGAACGCCAGTAGCTGTGTTTTAGGCAATATGTGAGACCCTGGCTCACATCCCTGCTATGAATTAGGCACAGTACRAAACTTAAGTTAGATTTTCTAGATCTGCTATATTTTCGCCCTTAACTATTCTGTACTTTTCTTCTCTGAGTATGACCAGAAATTCCATTTTCAATCACAGAACACTTTTCTTGGAAAATCTTAGTCACTATAAATACATTCTGATGAAAAGATTAAATTTTGACAAACTAGATTTTGGTCATTTAAGTAATTTAGAGATTTAAGCAGTCTCTATACAACTTAGGAGCTCTGTTTGGGACTATGAAGTCTGCATGTGTTTGTCCATGCAAATTGACTGACTTTCCCATCATAAATACAATTTGGAAGGGCGGTAGCATCTGGCCACTATGTGCAGTACAGAGGCAGTAACTGCTGTTCCCTTGAAATAGGCAACCACCTCACTATAAAGCTTGCGCTCTGGAGGGACAGATTTACTGGAGGAAGGAGAAAAGGATAGGATGGGTGAAGTCGCCCAGTACCAAATTTGTTGAGGCTGATCTCATGACTGGAATAATAGGGAAGTTTTTAAAAGGACAGCTAAAACTCCCATTATTACATTTACTAGCGCAAGCGAAGGCAAGCTGTTACAAGAACAGCAGGGAAATACTCAGTACCACCAATAATTCTTAAGCAAATGAGAAGCTTCATTAACTGCAGTTCAGGGTTTTGTCCCCTGGATGAAACGTGCATTCTTTTACGTAAAGAGCACTTGTACCATGAAACTCTGAGCAGTATCTCTTTCCAAGGAGTTTAGCACACCACCTGTCATAGGTCCTGAAAAAGGAAGCCTCCTCACCAGAAACGCTGACAGCATTAGAAGGATTCAGAGGCATGCCTGGAGATTTTAGAAAATAAGTGAAAGTCTGTCAAGTCTGAGCTATATGGGAAGGCCTAAAGATCCACATCAGGGACAGTACTTAAAATCTGTGCAGTGCAAGCCAGTGAAGGGTTTTCAGGAACAGGAGTCCCTTCTAATACAATAAATCATTCTGCAGTAGGGAGCATTAGCAGACTGTAACAGAATTATTTAATTCAAGTCCATCCTTTCATCAGCAGGCTGCGCTCAGGAATATCCTATGTAGGTAGTTCTGTTTGTCTAATGGACAACAAAACAGAAACTGAGATTATAAACTAGAAAGGTGGTTGACATTATTTAGAGGTGAAGTCACAGGCAAGGTGCCAGATGTCTGTTGTATGTATGGCACAGAGTATAGAAATGTAATGACTCCGAATTTGTGTGGCCACTAGATGGTGCATAGATTCTGCCATTTAAAGAGTCTCTGTTGTTGAAATAAAAGATGTTCAGARCTGTTGAAGAGCTCAAATCTAATTATAACACAATTTGGCCCCGTGGCATAACCCAGATCAAACTCAGTTAAACGAGCTGTTGGCAAACCTTGCCAAGCAGCTGTTTAAACTTTCCTTTTAGCATGTTAGCCAGAGCTCAAATCAGAGCATCTCCCACTAGATTTATGAAGTTTCTCCTTCTTCATTTACTATGAGCTATAGGGATACACTTGCTTGTGCACCCCTTCCTCAGCCAAACACATTTTATGTTCTTTCTGTAAAATGGAAACCTTTCAATGGAAGGGACAGTAAGAACTCAGTGGTGGCATTACCTCCCCATCTTCCTTTAATCTTCCTTTCAGGCCAGAAAAAAACACCACATCTTCAGTTTTGTGACAGAATAAATGAAGGCATCTTGTTTCAGGAGAGGGCTACTGGGTGACAGGACCTCTCTACAACCTTGAGTTAGGTTGTTCCAAAGGAGGCAAGGGGAATAACAGGGACTGAGGTCTAAACACTCCCTGGAGTGGTTCTATTGATTGCACTAAGTTTCTTTCTTGGAGTATAAGGTTTTGATAAGGTTTAGATTGTTTTTACWTCACACTGTTGAGATGAACATTTTATTTTTTTCTTCCCAGGCTATGAGGAGAGCTGCTCCAAACTCAGTTTTTACACCTACTTGATAGAGTTTTTTGTGAGGGTATTTTTTTTTTTTTTGATCTAGCCTATAATGCTTTTATCTGAGCAATGACAGGCTGCTTGAAGCACTGCTCTTCCACCGCACAAGAGTTGTTCAACATGAACCATATCCAAGGAGCCATTTTTTATTTGATTTGTGCCTCTAAATGTTCACAGGCATGCGTTAATAGAACAGTCAGACTCCCTATAGCTATTACGTATCTGAATAATTCTGGCTCAGCTATCACTTTACAGGCCAGATAGCTACCATAAGGGCAGTACTACTCTTCCACTCATCTACTACACCTTTTACTTTTCAATGTAGAGGTTTAAGTTGCAGTTTTTGCTGATGGAAATAGCTTTAATTTGATTTCTGCATTTTACCTCTCTCCTAGGTTGCAGCTCTTGGTGAGYTTATTAACAGATTCTTAAGGCAATGCCTTACTTCCCTTCTTATTGTGAGATATGTCAATCATTTTTGGCTCACATGTGTATCTGTCACAGATGAACTTGCTCCTGTCTCTTTTATTACTGAAGGTGACACCAGAACAGTCACACACAGAGCAGCAAGAGCATAAGGCTTTGCCAAAATCCACTTTTCTGTTGCTGCCCCAAACACAAATGCAGTGTCAACATAATGTCTGCCAGGCAGTAGAGACAGCCTGCCCCACAACAATCCTGTGCCTGAGGGAATTTCAGCCTGAAATCTAGCACTGCCGGAGCATGGTGCCTAATGTCACAAGGTGACTCATGAAAATTATATCAGAAAATTTCCCCCGTGATTAAAAATAAACCCTCGTGATTTCAGCCTTCCTCTTATTATTTTTGGCACTGTTAGGATCCTTGTCCGTGTTTATCTGTGATAAGCTGCTCTCAGCGGAAGCATGACRCATGGGACTAGGTGAGCAGAGAAAACACTTCTCGAGCCCAGTCGGTGCTGGAGTAACCGGGACAAAAGCASTAACACAAGCGCCCCGGGAGCTGCTGCTCCCCAGTTCTCCGTGGCCGCATGGCACTGCGACGGCCAGCTCCGCTCCCCGCGCCGGAGAGCAGTGCCGAAGCACAGGGCGCACGGCTCCCCCCGACGCCAGCCCGTCCCAGCACCCGCTGCTGTGCCCGCACAGCCTCGCGCCGTGAAGGAGCGCGAGCAGCTCGCCCAACGGCCGCCCGCGCCGCCAACGGTCACCCGCGTCCTCGCGGCCGGGCGGCRACCCCCGTGCAGCACCGCGCCCTGCCATTGGCCCAGGGGACGGCGTCCCGTGGGCGCGGCTAAGAGAGGTGGCGGCGGCGGTGGCAGCGCCGCGCTCTCGCGATACTCCGCGGCTCGCCGCCACAAGCCGCAGACGTCACCGGCCGCCGCTGTCACTCGCGGCCAATGGGAGTGCGCGGGGCGAGCCCCGTGACGTGGCGCGGCCGTTGGCGGCGGCCGGCGCGGGCACGGGCGCGGGCGCGCGCTGCGGGCAGCCGTTTCTCCACGGGGCGGCGGTTAACGGCTCTGGGCGCGCGCGCCCGGCGCGCGGAAGGGAGGAGGGCGGTAGCGTCCCCGAGCTCGTCCGCCCGGGCCCCGGAGAGGGCGAGCGGGCGGGCACGATGATGGCAGCGGCGGCCGACTTGGAGTCCTCGCTGGAGCTGAGCTTCACGGGCAGCGGCTCCCTGCCCGGCGGGCTGCCCCCCGCGCGCTCCCGCATCTTCAAGATCATCGTTATCGGGGACTCCAACGTGGGCAAGACGTGCCTTACCTACCGCTTCTGCGCCGGCCGCTTCCCGCAGCGCACCGAGGCCACCATCGGCGTGGACTTCCGCGAGCGCGCCGTCACCATCGACGGCGAGCGCATCAAGGTACCGGCGGCGCGCCGGGCCCTCCCCTCCGCCCGGCTCTGGCTCCGGGGCGGATGGGGGGCTCTCCGCACCCCTGTCCCCCTGCTCGGCGCTGCGCACCGCGGCCGAGACCGGCTTCGTCGGCTGTCGGCGAGCTCTGCCCGCCGCGGCCTAGCGCTGGGCTCCGTCCATCCTGCGGGCCTCTRTCCTCCGGGGAGATGCGGCTCTGCTGTTAGCTGGGTCGGGCCGCGGGGCCGCTCCCCACTGCCCTCCACGGAGAAGGTGACCCCCCCCCCCGCCTGCCGGTCCCTGCTCAGCTGCTCTGCTGGGGGAAAAAGCGGGTGGGAGAATCCTGCCTTTGGGCTCCAGCRTCACTATACACAGCAGCAGGGAAACTGAAAAGCTCCAGGAGGGGCAGGTCTGGGTCCTGCTGGGCTGAGGTTGTCAGCCCCTGGACAGCTCTGTTTTGCACATAGTGCTGCAGGCAGCTGCTGGGGCTGTATGTCTTTGGCATTAAACATCCTAGTGTTCACCGCTCCTGTGCCACTCACAGGTGTAGTGCTGTATTTTGGGGCTTGTAGACCCACATGGCATGTCTTCATGCTCTAGAAGTTCATTGAAGTTGTGTCACTCAGCCAATAGACTCTGTTTTGGCTTTATGTACTCTGCAACTTTGTTCAAAACTGTGTTACCTTGCCTGTATTRGAATTGGAAATACTATGAAGATGTTCGTGGTGATGAAAATTTYCTACTGTTAGGCAAAACCTTTGCTCAGCCTTTGGCAGGTATTACTCAATAGCTRCTCTTTAACTGCTGCTCTTGGACTTTTAGGTACATCTCTTCYTTTCTGGTATTTTAGTGTTTGCTGTGTCTGGCATCAGCAGCTTGTTGGCTCCCAGAAATTCTGCTTCTGTGTTTTGTTAGGAATTACGCTTCACTGGCTTAACTTTCAAGTCAATGAAGTGATGCAGGTGRCACTGTTCTGAGGCATACTGATCTTATGACGTTATAAAGAGTTATTATAGTGATCATCTGAAATATTTTTTAAGGGAGACTACATGTGTCACACACAAAAAATCAAAGGCAACGTCAAGAAAATGAGGATGGRAGGAAAAGACCAAATTTGTGTATGGGATAGAATCAGTTTCAAAATTCAGAATTTTTTATGTGGAAATTTAGGGTGGAAATAGAATAACAAATTGCATCCCATTAAGAAGTAGAACAGTATTCAGGAATGAAATGCTGTGTCAATGACAGTAATGTTTTGCATCTTTTTTTTTTCTTCCAGTTTAAACTAAATTCAGTGATTCAGTGGAAAATTAGATGTGAGGAAAAATGTGCCTTTACCTTTAAAGGCAAACAAAAAAGCTCTGTAAAGCAATTAAAAAAATACATGAAATATGCCTCGTTAGCGTGGAAGATATGTGAACACTAGTGATGATCCTAATATTAATTTGCAAATTAAACCACTACTTGCTTACAAATGCAGTTTATTTGTAAGCAATAATGTAGTTTAAAAACACGAACTTCTCTCTTTCTGCTTACATGTTACAGTTTGTTTCTAGGAACTGAGTTTAACAGATGCTTTAAAAAGAGAGAATGTTAGTCTTGCAATTGTAATTATGAATATGTTATCACCAAGCTTTGGAATTACAGCTGACAGTCATATAGTTGAAAGCTGTAGTCTGTACTTGCCCATTTACTGATTAAGGAAATTGTGGAAGGCTTCAAAGTCTTTTTGMCTTTCTTTTGGATTGTTTTCACTCAATATCTTTCTTTGTAATTAAAAAGGAAAACTAATAAGTGCCTTTCTGTTATTCCTTCCCTTTCTAAAACTAATAGTRCTTTGGTTGATAGCTGAGATTCTGTACTCTTAGGTCTGTTGCTATCTGTAACTAAAGAGAGAACCTCGTGAGGACATCTGCTTGTCAGCAGCATCTTATTGACTGGCTTTTTCACTGCCTCTGGATTATGCCTTGGCTTTGCTGAAAAARGTGGAGAAGAATCTAGCTTGGTCCACAGTTCTGAGATGCTTCACACAGGTGTCATTATGTTATTACGTATGCTGTGATAGGTGGTTTTTGCTGTGTTCTTGAGAATGTTGCCTGTTGAATATCCTAGTTTTGGTGAGAGAAGCGGAGAGCTGAAGGAGACTCTTTTCAGACACTTTGTTTTCCAAGAAGTCCTGTTTCAACTTTAAAAGGAAATGTTGGGAGGAATGCTATGTGCCATCACACTATGTACAACCTCTCTCTCTCTTTTTTTTTTTTTTAATTTGGCACCTCATCTTTACCTTGTTTGTGGCATCTCCCCAGCAATGCCTGTTGAACCAAGAAAGAGAAGCTGTCATGAGCTGAATTGCTTATCTTCTCCTGTTGTTACTGTGCCGTGAAGGACGTACTGAGTAGAGGAATGTTCCCTCTTGCTTTGAAGGAAAGCATAAAGCATTAATTAGTGACTTCTCTTTCTCTCTTGTTCCCTCCCTGCCTCTGGCAGCTGGATGGTCATTCTTGTGCTGCTCCAGTACGGAGCATTTTTCTTGCAGCTGGAAAAACGCTGTGTCACTGGCAATAACAGAGACACAGTTCTTCTCAACAGGGGTCTCCCACACAAGAATTTCTGTAATTCTAAGATAAGGAGAAGTGTATTCTTTTCAACCGTTGTCTAACTGATTCATCTGAAACTCTAGTGGTTRGATGTGATGAATAGAAAATTGTCAACATACGATTTTTTACTAGCTTTTGTTCTTCCTAAACTGGTGTAAAACTTAACAATGATGTTACTCCTTTGTGACCCACCTTAAAAGAGCAAAGGCTGCAGGTGAAATACAAAGGAGAAAGTCCTCATGGCATATTCTGCACTTTTGAGCTCTTCAGATTCAAATTTTCTTTGCATCTAATAAAAGGAAGCATGTTTTACCATTTTAACTTTATTAAAAGCCAGGTGTGGTTTTAGCAGTATGTTATAAACCATGCATACTGAGGCAGTCCTTGTTTAGAAAACAGTCTTTCTAGATGCACAAAGAAGGAATCAGAAGGTGGGAGGTGATAGCTGTTAAATACTGGTTTTTATTCCTGGGAAATGTGATGAATGATTCTGTCCTAAGTTTTAGTAGTTGAATGTGCTGTTAAACCAGACTTCTAAAACGCACCTTTTAAAGGGCTGTTACCTCTATCACATTTGAAATGAAAATGTGCTCCTTGATTGATGGTGTTTGAATAATAGGGAGACAGTGATCTCTAATGTGAATTCATCAATGCACATCTATCAAAGTGATCATCATYAGTGTGTGTTTTTCAATAGGGCAGATATCTTTTTGCCAGGCAGTTTTCTTAGCCAGAAATGGAAAGGTGTGCTGAAGTGCATCTGGTAACAGGAAAAAGAAACTCCCAAAGTATGAAACTTTCAGTGCTGGAGAAAGATTTGTCTCTTCATGCAGTTTATGGTTTCATGCCAATAATACTAAAATTTTAAATTTGAGATCATATATCCAAGTTTGAAAGCCCCATGTAAATAAAATCTAGGTAAATAAAATATARTTTAAGCTGAAATTAGAAGCTATGTAAAGCTTTTATTTAATTTCYTTTTTTTCTAACCAAGCTTGGCAATAACCTTGTGTATCTCTCCTTGACCRAACCGTGACTGATTTCTGCTCTGAGTGAGGTGGGGAGAGAAGTATAGTCTCAGATTTTGTAGCTCTCTATGAAGATGAACTTCCTCTTTAAATTAGATTTGATATAAAATTGATATAAAATTAGATTTGATATAAGATCATATACTGCTTGGTTGTATGCTGCTTGAGTGTAAAGGTTACCTGCCTGCACGTCTTTATTCTCTCTTTAACTTGCTGTATTCCAAATTAATGAAAGTCCTGCAGAAGTCTCTTGACTTTGTGATGTTTTATAAGCACACGGAACTAAGAGTGTCTCTTATCTGGATAGGTGAATGAATCTTATCCAAATTGAAGTGTCTATACTTCATCTGGGTATCTAGGCTCCCTTTACAAACCATGGAGCTGCAGTCAATTGTGCTTAGAGTACAATACAATTGGCAAAAAGCAGTACGTGCTCTAAAATGAGACGATCTGCAATTGACTAYGGTTTTCTTCAGTCAGAGGCTAGGGTGACTTGCTCAGATACCAAAACTGCTTTGTAAGCGTCCAGTCATTCAGATAAACCCCAGCAATTGTCTAGTTATATGATCTGGTGCTTGTGCTACCAGATAATTCTTTTGTTAAATGACAAAGTTCTGTGAAAAAMCAGTTTTCTCCTTTATTTAAGTTGGAAGGCTGTTCCATAACTTCACTAACTTAATGATTAGGAACTTTTCTTTTAATTTCGCATGTACATTTGTTGTAGCTAATTGATACATCTCTTTTGGCAGCAGAAACATTATCCTTTAGCTTAAATAGATCTATATATAGAGATAAGAGTTCTATTTTCTCTTAATCTGTTTTGCTCGCCATTTTTTCCTGTTTTTCCGTTAGTACTCTCCCCATCTYATTTCCCTAAAAGTGCTCAATGGAAGAGTAGACTGCTCTGTAGGAAATTTTTAAGACTATTGACAACTTTTAAGATTATTGGCACTAATCTTGTTTTTTTTAGTAATTTTAACGACCTTCTTAGAGCAGTATCTGTATGTTTATGCATCTGTAGAGCAGAAGTTGCAAATGACTGGGCTAGACTACATAATCCAAACTGTTCTCATGTACATTCTATGTTCCTCTGATCAAACCAGTAAAAGTCAATTCCACCTGCTAACATCTGAATTTTTCTTTAGTATGGGTGATCAAAGTTGAATATAATATTAAAGAAAAAGTCATACTATCCTGAARCATCTTTCCCTTGGCCCTATCACACTTGTGATTCATAACATCCTGTGATTTTATTAGTGTATCTGGATTGTCATCCACTTCAGTTATTTCTGACTGATGAGTCCCCCACTTACAGGAAAGGCCTTTTTTTATTAATCACAGTTCTCGACACCTTGCATCTGATGCTGTTCAGTTTTATTCTCTTTCTGCTATTCCAGCTATGAGATGATAGGCTAATCCTTCTCTCTGTCAGTGAAGCATCCTAGCTTCTTACCATCAGCAGATTTCCTTTGCACRTTTCCTTTTTTATCTCAAAGTCACCGGTAAAAATGCTAAACAAGATAACTTAAGACACTTCTGATTTAGAAATAGATATACTGAAACATTTGGATCAAAGGACTACAGAACGGTGGTCGGGGAGAATAGTCTTCATCAAAGGACAATACTAGCTATGGAATAGATTGTGGAATATATTGAATTTTAAATCTTTCTAAGAGTTCCTGCTCAAAAGTTAAAAGTCAAAATATTAATCAAAGCACTTCAACAGTCAGGGATCAAACCTTTAGAACAGAGAGGAAGTTAGGATTCAGCCTTGACCCAAATATCAAATGTTAACTTTAAGTGTTAACACGCTAAGGTGTATATGGTGTAACCATATGCTAATTTATTTGTCAGCCTATACAGTTAATTGTGGGTAAATTGGCTCWGACTGCTGAATATTGCAGTTGCCTCTTTCCTGAAAAGCTGATTTCTTAAATATTACCACATTCAATAATTGCATGATTTTATAGCGTATCCTACACATCTGAGAACTCTAAGCTCTCATTCTATCAGTGATTGATACATTTAACATTTTTGTTAATACCCTAGTCTTTACATCTGCTTGTGCTTCAGGATAGTTTTATCTGGATCTGAGATGTTTGAAAGTTTTACAGATTTAATATTTTTTTTTTTTACTATATAGTTTTGTCATTGACTGCATAGACTTTGAATAAATAYTGATATTTCAGCCTATTTAGGACAGAATGATATATACCTGGAAAGATCAGTATCATCTTAAATTAATGTAAGGCCTTTACTTTTTTTTTTCTTTTATGGCTGCTTATACTTGTGTAACAGCAAACCACAGTATTGTCCTAGCTTAATCATTAAATAAGTTTAAGGTAGAGATTCATAGGAAGGAGAGTTTGATTCTAATAGATACACTACAGATACAGATTTTTGTGCCTTTTTTTTTTACATTTTTTTGTTCATGTGTATTTTGATTTCTTCTTACCCTTGTGGAATATACCACAACTGGCAGTTTACTGGATGCTAAGTACAAAACTTTGAGGAAGATGTTATTTGTGGCAACAGAAATTCATGTCAGCTGAGAGCTGTGCTGAGAAATGTRTGTTACTGTTTCCTCAAATAAAAACTGTATTGGCTAGATTTCAATATTTGTTTTCGTAAAATCTTACAAATTATCTACTCTAGTAAACTTTCAGAAATTTGTATTAGTGATTAAGCCGCATCATAATTTCTTCATAGCTTCAATTGTGAGCAGATGGCTCAGAAAGCAAAACTTTCTGAAATTGTTTATGGGAGAGCCACAGTTTTCTTCAGCACAAACTTTTCAATATGATTAATTCAGAGGAGTGAATTTGTGAGTGATGTTCCTAGCTACAGATGATTTACATAATTTTCCAGCGTGAGTAAAAAAGCTGTTCTGCTTTTTCCTCTTGTCTTTTGCCTTTCAGATTCAGCTATGGGATACAGCAGGCCAGGAGCGCTTCAGAAAGAGTATGGTGCAGCACTATTACAGGAATGTACATGCCGTTGTGTTTGTGTACGATATGACAAACATTGCCAGCTTTCACAGTCTGCCATCGTGGATAGAGGAATGCAAACAGCACCTTCTTGCCAATGATATACCACGGATTCTTGTTGGAAATAAATGTGATCTGAGAAGTGCTATTCAGGTACCTACGGACTTGGCCCAGAAGTTTGCTGATACTCACAGTATGCCATTATTTGAAACCTCTGCCAAAAACCCAAATGACAATGACCATGTGGAGGCCATATTTATGACACTGGCTCACAAGCTTAAAAGTCACAAGCCATTAATGCTTAGTCAACCCCCAGATCGCAATGAAATACATATAAAGCCTGAACCAAAACCTGCCATGACCTGCTGGTGTTAATTCAYGCTATTTATTCAGCTATCACCTTGTCTGTTTGCATATGCTTTAAAATTGTGATCTTGGCAAAGTTCCAGRTATTGGTAGCAGTTATAGCAAATCTCTTCCGCACTTTAATGTGTTTTTTCTGGTGTAGATGTGCCCATCTCATCTTCTTGCACTTTGTAATGTACTTTCCGAATTACTGATTTTTCACTATAGATATACAGGAAAGTAAACTTTGAAGTGAAGTTTCGACAAAGCGGTTCTACTTGAGCTCTTGCTGCCTGAGATCATTTTTGTCACTTGTGGTAAGGTTATAAATAGTAAGCCTATTTACTAATTTTTTGGGTTAGTATTTCATTGGAATAATGTTGGAGGAAAAGTATTCTGGGACAACAGTTAACTTGTTTTTTGAGTCACTGATTAGGGTGATTTTTGATATCTGAAGAAATTTGGTGAGTGCTAGCAAATTACTAAGCAAGTACCTTTTATTAAGACAACAACAACAGGGCTGTGAGATAAAGATTGGGCTGGCAGTGAAGTGCATACTGTGAGCTTTAATGCCCTGTTGTTCCACTGTAAACCTTGTCTGTTTCTTCATGGTAATGGTAAAGTTGAAAAAYTTGTCCCTACCTCCAGATAACTATTTAATACTTACAGCTTCATTATTTCTTCACAATTAGCACGTAAGACTAAACTATGCATTCCTTCTTACGGAAATTATTGTAGCATAGGACTTGGGAAAATTTGAGATTATAATTATCCATGGTTTTTCTGACCTAACTAAAACTTCCGTGTTCAATGAGGTCTTACTTGTAAAGATGCTGTATTTARGCTGAGTATCTGAGCATAAAAATACATAAATGAATTATAATTTGAGTGAAGCTGGCAAAAGCATCCTGGTTTTCAAAGGTAAGGTTTCCAGAGGATATTAGTTATGATGGATGTTTTTAAATATCTTGAAAAACCTAGCTTTTTTTACAAATCACTTTGATTACATTTTACGGATGGAAATGTTTAGGAGAAAATGTTACTTCTGATGCCCATTGTGAAATATGAAGTTGTGCCTTAGTCATAGAAAATGTAAAGGCCACCATATATTAATGATCCATATTGTTCTGCACCAGAACAACTGATTTGGAGGCCTCTGGTCCACGCAAACAAGCTCAACTACAGGCTTCCATCGTTGAAGGTCAGTTTGCTTGTGTAATGGTAAAACAGTACCTTCTACTTAAAGAAYAGGGAATATGGGAATTCTTTAAAACACTTCTGAATAAAAAATCAAGTCAATTTTGAAATATGGAGAAAATCTGCACAGGCAGATCATCTGTTAAAAATTTTGGGCTAAAACTTGCCTCTATGGTATTATGGATTTAAGTTGGGCATCCTGGCATTACTAATAAGAGTTTTTTGTTTGGTTTTGTTTTCTGTTTTTAATCAGAAGAGAGAAACTGCTTTTTTAGAACTATCCTCCTCTGGATTCTCTTGTTTGCAACTATTTTAATTAAGTTCTCTTGTTTGAAGGTCAGCTTTTGTAATGAAAATGATGCTAGGTTGCACAAAATTACATAAAAGAAAATGTAAGCCATAGAATTTAATCTATGACTTCATATGCCATGATGGAACAATATTTTTGTGACTTAATCTTCAAAGGAGTTGAAATAAAAATGAGGATTTTTATTTTGTAATGTATGGTGTCTGCTGACTGGAAAATAAATGTAAGGGCAAATTTAGAARCTGCCATTCTAATGATTACAWTAGAAATAATTAAATTATTGAAACRAGATAACTACTATTAAGCTATTAAAATCAGTACAACATAGTTCAACTGAAAATAATACTGATAAAAGGAAAAATGCATTGACTTTTCTCTTGATAAGAAAGAGAATTCAATTTGGCCTAATGTAATTAGAATATTTAAAAWTTTCTGAAAAAAATACTAAATATTTTTTCTCTATAAAGCTACTATGACTGAGACAGTAATTTTGTTTATGCAACATTGTAAAAGGGAATTTTTTAATCCACTCTCAACCTTAAATGACTAAAATTTGGTTTACAAGCCTTTCATGAACAATCAGCTCKTTAACACTAGTGTCCTTAATGGCTTTTTTTTCTTTTAGAAAAGAATTGATCTTCAATTTATTTGTATAGTATTACAAATGAACGTGGTTTACAGTCCTCTTGGACAGTTTATTTTTCACTCATGCCCTTAATCCTTTTTTTTTCAAAGGGATCCACCTTAAGTATTTGTATAGTATTAAATATTTCAGCAAACTTTCTAATCCTTTTTTATTATTTTTTAAGATAAGAAAACAGAATGAAGAATTCTAAAGTCAGTCAGGTTCGGGGTTGAGGTAAGGAAATCATGTAGACACAATGTTAATGTTAAATTTGACATCAAACATCTGTAAATCTGTTAAATTTTATATGAATTATTCACAATCTGTAAATAAGGGCCCTTGTGTTACTAAAGTTGTGTGGAAATGTAATCTTGTGTTCAGCACAAAGCATGTTTTGATGGTTCTCCCATAACCACATGGTTATTAATCCGGAATCTGATATTCTTCCTGGCTTTCAGTAGCAATGTTCTACCCACAAAATTKATGTCAGAAGTAATGAATACTTTGCATATGTATTTTCACCTTACCAAATTGTAAAGTTGGGCTATTTTGTATGTGGGCTTGTGGGAGGAGGGGGGGGTGCAATCCCAAAAACCTAATAAACTGGCTTTGCCACAAACCATTGTCACTTGTTTCAGTAATTATGCTAGAAATTATGACATCACTTCTTGATAAAATCCATAATAAATTACAATAAACAAGGAAAAAAAACAGCCTTTAGTTTTTGTTTGTCTAGACAGTAATTTTGTGAAAGACTGTCAAATACTTGGATTATTCTCAGTGCTTTTTGCAGTGTATCTCAGTTACTTTGGAATATCTGAAGCGTGCACCTGATGTTTCAGAGTATGTTTCAGAGGAGTCTTCTCCATTACTCTTCTCCTAGTCTTGCCYCGTGTGCAGGAAAGCTCTTAACTTCACTTACACCCATGAAATCTTAGTTATCTCAAAAGGTGGTCGTATAGTTTGCATGCACACGCAGCCCGGCAAGAAATCCATTCTGGCTGATGTTAAGCTGGTTTTTGGTAAATGTCATAGCCTTTTCCCCTGAAAGACTGTCATCACATACATATCACACTGTTTGTGTTATCACAACTGTTCCATTATGTTCTTCTTAATCCACACTTAATAGTGTACTTAAAAMAGCTAAACACCTTTTAGAGATGTTTTGCACCTTTAAAGGTGATTTGCAATCATCACTGGTTACACAGACTATTAATYTTACTGAATGATTAAAATAAATGCATTTAGTGAATGCATATGCTTTATGTTTCGGGGCTCTGGAATGACGATTGAAGGCCTTCATAGACTACCAACAGTGTGTTGCAGTTGTCAGTCCTTCTCTTAGCATTATTTGCAAAGCCAGTGTGAATCTATTTCATTAAATTACTTAGGAAATGCTTTCTATTTAGGAAGGCAAGAGGCTGACATACAACATCAAGATGTGTGTTGGTATACATACATATACTTTSTCTGTGTTAGGGTTTTTCTGTCATCTTCAGCATGAAGCTACAGCTAAGAATTATCAACATAGATAAGTGTGCGGATTTTTTTTTAATTGTACTGTAATGTCCCCCAACACAAAACAAAACAAACTGTCAATAAGGAGTCTGAAGTAGGTTGTCATTGAAGAATTTTAAAGTTATATAGCTTCACCCTTGTCATTTTTTGCAGCTTTATAAACCAATAGTTTAAAAAGACAGCTTTYCATAGTTGATAAGAAAAGATGGGGAGCCCCCATGAAGCTGGTATTTTTCACTTTAATGTTATTTCATCTCCAAATATTAGCTTCATGCTCTAAGAATTAGTAAGCTCTGATTTTGATCAAAAAGAGAGTAATTTGGGAGTCCATACAAGAATTAGAATGTGAGCAGCCTTGCTTCCTAATCACACTTTGGCTGGTCGCACCTTTGTCTGTAACTTAAAAGGCTTTGCCRTACGGAAATGGCAAGCCTGTCCATCAGAAGAAGCATCAGTAACCATTTTCTCTCAAATGTAAAGACAAAATGGTAAGTAAGTACAACACTTCTCTGTGGTTTTCGTTAGCCTTGAACCAGAAGTTGCTGGGTTTGTGTTCATCTCCCATAACAGGGGATCGTGCATCTGGATGGCAGCTACYACATTTTAAAGCTGGTCACAGACTGTTGTTCCCTTTTTCATCCATTGTTGTATGAATTAGCACAATTGTCACCTTTTAATGGTAACCTTGCACTCGAATTTTCACTGACTGATCATCTACTAACTTGCTGCTTTTACAGCTTAATTGGAAGTCATGTTCCTTGCTCACTTTTGGTGAATATTTTCAGTTCCAYTGGCATACGTAACTCTAACAGTCTTTTTCATCAGAGTCCTGCTTTCAATGCCAGTGACCTATTTTTCATAGTATCTTGACACCCATATAAAAAGCAGAGCCACATGCCATTTTAAAGTAATTTTAAAATGGCAGTGTGTATAGGAAATCAGATAATGTGCATCCAGAGTCAACAGAAATCAGACAATCTTAAATTGTATCTTGTGGATAGCATTAACAACTAGCATTATTATTGGAAAAACTGAACTGCTAGGTCTGTTTCTTAGTTGTAGACTGAACAGACTGAAGTCAAATAAACGTGTAAGGAAGAACAAATCTCAAAGTCTTATTTCTTCATAATGTGCTTAACAAATATTTTGGAGTAGGTTGTGGGTTTTTTTTTTGTTGTTGTTTTTTGGGGTTTTTTTTTTGAGGGGAAGGGGAAAGGGTCTGTTCACCCTGCAAGTTGCAATGAGGACATGAGGACTCATACAGCTGAAAGGAAGCACCAGTGGTGTAGCGTTGCTAGGGGGAAGTAATTGCTGCTGCTTTCCAGGAATCGCCTGGACTTCACTGAGCCATGTACACATGCACACAGCTGCAAAATCAGAAAGGCTGACAGTGTGTTCAAGAACATACTTACAGGCAGCTCCTTGCAGTCTGGGAAGGTGTTTCCAGAACCTGAGGAAAGGCAGGTAAAAGCTGCCAGTACACCAAAGATGGCGATGGAAGTGCATAATCCTGCTCATTGCCACTATTATTTAAATGTATTGTGTTTCCTGCCTTTGTTGAATCACCATTGGTTAATGAGAATTTTGGGTGATAGAAAACTTAAGTAATAATGTAAAAGGAATTTTCCTGGCAATATGAGTGACCATTTAAAAGGCTCATAATCCTCTGTCATTCACCCTCCTGCTTTCTCACCCCTGAAAAACAGCACAAAATTGATGTAACCTGACTGAGGCTGAGGGACTCCTGGAGGGCAGGTGCACCACAGTCTGGAGGAGGTGGTGTGAGGATCATGACGAGCTGATGGACGTGGTTACGACTACAAGCTTGGCAGCAAGGAAATACAGTCTTSAAGTAAGCAGTCTCAGTACTTGTTGTGCCTCTTTGAATGGCTTGAGGTGTTGGGAAARAGGTCCTCCCTCCCCAGTTAAGAGCAAAAACACTCCATGGTGCCTCCAGCAATGGCAGCTGTAGCAGCCCAACCTGCCAACAGCAGAAAGAGCCCTCAGCACCCAGGCAAATAAAACCTCCCTACCACCACCAACCCCCTTTTTTGTTTGTTTGGTTAGATATGGGTAGCAGAGCTGGCACCTCACTTTATGATCAGCCGTATGAGAGCTTATATTACCACAATCAAACAGTCAAAAGAATTGGCCTGCTCTCTTCTCCTAAACTAATTACATTTCCTCTGACATCCATGTTTGTTTTTTTAAAGAAAGAACTGTGTTTTAGCTTTGTTTCCTTGCCCATTTTGAAACCCGTAGGGTGCACCGGGGGTCTCATGTTCTGTTTTTCCATGAAGTGATGGTGGAGCCTGGAAACAGGCATGCTTTTTCTCTCTCGTGGGCAAGTAGCCGACGATATGGATCAAGCCTGTCATTTCTAGTGCAGGCCTGTGGAGCTGGAGATACTTCTAGTTATCTGTATTTTCTTCCCTCCTCCACCTGTTTTTAACTGTATAACATTGTGCTGCTAATGTACAGCCTGCCAAATGCTCTTAAACTACAATACTCAGTCTTCAGCAAGGAGGGGGAAAAAAATCCCAGGGCTACGGAAAGAAGCTAGCAGGTTACAAATGCAAACAGAAATACGTATTCCCTTTGGCTCCCCAGGTAAACTGGAAGTCCTTGCTGTGGCATGTTGGGACTTACTTAGAAACGGCTACGTGGGGTTAAGAAGAAGCCACCCATGTTGACGGAGGAGAAGTTTACTGTATGAGGGTTGGGACTCCAAGCTACAGCTGGTGGGAGGCGGTGAAAGGGTGCGCTGTGCTTGCCCTGCGCAAAGTGTGGCTGGAGCCGCCCGCTGCCGCCGGCGCCGGCACAGGCTGGCTCGAAGGCAGGGGTTAGGCTGGCTTTCTTAGCTGCTGTCCTGTAAAAGCCTGGTCATCCCGTGTTGGAAAATGCAAACGACTCAGGAACATGCAAAGCATTGCTGCTGTTGTCTTTTTTATTTTATTTTTTTCCCCAACCTTCTTTCTTTCGTCTGTAGGCCTCAGCCCCTGGTTGCTTTGTTTATTCCGGGAGGGGCACGCAGTGAAAAAAAAAAGGTTAAGCTTACTCTGAAATATATGCAACAGCTTGCCATTCACTTCAAGCTATTTTTAACCCCCTCATAAATTGGAGGCAGTGAAGGGCTGCTGGCTTCATCAACTGAAGATTCAGCTGCAGAGAGGAAAAGGAAAAAAAATTGCTAACTGGTGTGTATGTGTGTGTGTGTGTGTGTGTGTTCAGTTCCTGTATGTGATTATTCATCCTCATCATTACCATGCAGTACTAACTTCAGCTGCGTGAGTATTTCAGTCACTGTGCTGCTGCTTTTCACAAGCACAACGTTGGCAACCGTTGCCACTGGTGCGCGCGTCTTGCAATAATTGTGCTTTTCTTAAATGGCAGCAGCATTGGAGGCTAAAAGTAATGTGTTTCCAAAATTTCAGCTTTTACCATATATGCATATATATGTATATGGAAAACGAAGCCAAGAACCTGTATGTATATGCACACATATTTCCGTGGCACGGGGTTGAGGGTGCTGGTGGGGCAGCTGCAGAGGCTGCGGGGGCCTCTGGCCCTCAACGAGCAGCACCTGGACGGCGGCTGCTCCTGGGAGTGTTGGAGAGGCGCTTTGCACCGGGGCAGACGGTTCACAATGGTTAGTTGCTAAAAGAATAATTTTTTCTTTGCTTTTTTAGCAGGGTGGAGGGTGGGGGCTCCCGAAGCCCCAGGCCCGCAGGGCAGTGGATGGCTCTCGCTCCTGAGCCCCCGCGCTGTGGGGCTGGGGCAAGGGCTGGGCAAGCGAGACCGCCCCACGTAATCCTTAGCCAGCCAGCGGCTGGTTTTGTGGGGCAGGGGAGAGGGGACTTAATTTACCTGGGCTGGTTGACTATAACCACTACCACTAATACTGAGTAAAATCAATGTGACCTGCATCTTTAAACATTTGCAGTGTACAGAAGTCAGAAGACTAAATATAAAAAGAAACTGAAGTCTTTTTTCTTTTTTAATAATAAAGCAACATATATATGAGCAAGTACAGGTCAGTTTTAAAATAAATCTTAATGTGTCTGATGGTGCCCAAGCTGTAATTGGGAAAGCAGACATTGTTGCAACAGCTTATGAGAGCACTAGGCAAAGTGCAAGTGAAACTGGTTTATGGTGGTGTTTCAGTTAGACTGACCTGAAGATGTGCAGGGCAAAGCTATCGATTTCTTTACAGAAAACCTGCTGAGGAAGAGTAGTAAATGTCATTTGCTTTGATAGGCTTTCCCTCCTCAAATAAAACTTGTTAAGCCTAAGTACTAACCACCACTTGTATGTGCTAATAATAGCCTTGGAGAAGAAATCACAACAATAATTTACGCAATCATCATCTGTGGCCAAAAAGTGTATGCGGTACTCTGCATACCTACGTTGGATTTTCTGTTGACTGTAAGGAAGRAAATAAAACCTTCCTCCTTACAAGTGCAGGCTGCTACCTCTTTCTGGTTTTGGACCGTGCCTTTGTTCTGATTAGTGCCACTGTTGTGCTTTCCCATCTCTTTTAAGGCTCCCTTCTGCAGGCTTTTTCACCAAGCAGCTCTCTAATTTTGCATGTATCATCACAGGTGACTGGAGAAAGGAAGCAATCAGCCAAAGAGGTTCATACAGGAACCTGCCAGAACAGAGCCACTGAGACCAAGGAAAGGCTTTGGTGAGAAACTCTCTTTCTTTTTGTTTATTAAGATGATAGATAATTCTTCTGCTGTAAACTAGAACCTTTGTGTAGTAAATAGCTTATATATTTTCTCTAATAAGCAGGAAGTATGCATTATTGGAGTCAGTTCCCACATCAAATATCATAGACCAGTTTGTTTGCTTGTACTGAATTTTGACTTAAAATCTAAAAGTGCTTCATGCCAGAGCCGACAGGTATGGGGGGGGGGGTCTCGCAGAACTGTGATTTTTTTTTAAAAAATCATTTATTTTTTTTCCTCTTTTGGCTTCTCACTGCCTTTTGCTAGCAAAGGGGACCAGGCTCGTGTCCAGCAAAGCTGACTTCCTTCCCCTGCCCAACCCTGAACCCCAGTGTTCTCACCCAAGCCTGGCAGCTCTGGGTTATGAGACTGGAAGTGAATTTACTTTTTTTTTTTTTT
>NW_028186512.1:4818291-4828098 GCF_003343005.1 Rhea americana | reverse complement strand
CTTGAGCAAATACTTTGCCCTTAGTTGAATATTAACTCTCAGAAACAGCTCCCCCAATTAGCCTTCTGATTACACCTCTTTATCGTTAAAACTATTGTGTGTCTTGGCTGCGCAGCACTAATGGGGCTCCAGCATTCTTTGGTTTACAGCCTGGGGAGTCTCCATACTTGCTCTGCGTGTCGGTGAATGAGKTAACATTTTGCTAAGATTATCTAAAATAGGAAAATATTTTTAAACTTAAATGGCTTATCTTTTCTAATACAAACAATGCTAACATAAGACAAGCATGAAATGCTTGGTAACCACATAACTTTGATTTATAAGATTGCATAGCGAGGGTATATAGCTCAGTACACAGGTGAGATACTGATGTCCAACTTACTTACTTACTTACAGGCTGCTCTATTTTAGCCAGGCAGAGGAAAAGCATTATAATATATCCTAGAAAAGAGCTAGATAATAAAATGTTTGGCCTCGAGGAGATTTGAGGCACATTTGCATGTGTCATTGCCCTTCAAAATTCTGAGATATTTGCATTTCTTAGTGGTGGAAACAGACAGTCCTTGTGCATGAGGTGCAGCACTTGTGTGCACGGGATTTTTGGTGCAGAACACGCTGTGAACCTGGGCACTTTTTTTTAATCCCCTCCCTCCACTCGGGCTTTGCTTAGGTTACTCTGCAGGCATCTGTTAAGGTGTCTCAGCTGCTACAATCACCTTCTGACAGGCACCTGCGGTGTGTCAGGCCCAACTCCCTCCCAAACGGGCCTTTGCCCAAGACAAAAGGGGAATGTTTCACCGTGACTCCGGCTCTCTGTGGTGGGAAGGAACAAGGAAGCTGGCTGGGTTACAAGGCTCTTACCACCAGGGAAAGGCTGCGGGGAACAACGGAAGAGGGCCTTGCTACTGGAGGGGTTATGGCTGTGTGTGCTTGTAATGAGTAAAATACATCTGATTTCCAACGGAGAAAGCTGGGGGTGAGGCAAGGTGTGAAATGTCGCTGGAGACGTTGCTGGGCTCTGAGAAAGAGCCATAACTAGCATGCAGTATAGACTACTAAATATAGCACTGGCATCTGCAATCATGAATGTATTTTCTGCAGTGCTAGCCAGTTAGAGGGAGTGGCATTAAACCGGTATATAGGTTCCACTAATTTCGATATTGTAGCTCTTTCTTTGGGTAGAAAGAATTGTTGGAATTATGAATATTTAAGCCATCTTAGGTGTCTTCACGCCACTGCTGTGATAGCAATGTTGCAATTGCACCTTTGGCAGGATTGCAAAGGCAGGTTGGAAAGGAAATACAGACATCATCAAGGGCTTTATAGCTGCTGCTGAACAAATTACATACACTTTTACTTAGAAATAGCGTAGAGCACATTTCTTTTACGTGCTGGTGCTTCAGTATGTACCATTAAGTATGTTTCATAGTCAATGATGAGGTGCATTTGACACTGCCAGAGGTCTCTTGGGCTCACCGGGTAACTTAGCGCCTCTGATTTACAATAGTCTCCAAGCTGACTGAGAGGAACGAGCCGTGTCCTCGGCTCATGCACAAGCGCCTTCCCAGCGGGATTTGACTTGCATCAGCCTTGTTTGTAGCCGTTGTGCAGGTCAGGTGCTGATTTCATAGCCTCATTAGTAACTCCTTATTTCAGGAGTTATCCCCCTGATGTGATGAAAACATTTCTGCATTAGAGCAAGTTTATTTTACTGTTGAAGTTTGCTCTCTGCATGTTTGTAACAAAATCTATTAGCTTTGTTAAGGTATTCTGAACACTGTTGTATTATGCTAGGTATGCATCATTTCATGCTGTTACGGATAGTTACGAAATAATGCTTCTGTATGGGAGCAGTGTGTTTTTGTAGCAAACTACTTTTACTAAGTTACTTCCTTAAAGGAAAATTCTGATTCAGAATAAAGGAGAATCAAAGACAAACTAACTGTTTTTTTAATTTTTTAGCAATCATAACCTCTCAGGGAGTCTTACTTTATTTTAATTTCTAAGGACAGTGGTTTGTGCAGATATTCTTAAAATAAAAAAAAAAAATTCATCAGCAGTCACTTGGAGATATGCCAGAAGCACCTGAGGATGGGGAAAGGAAGGTAGTCATGCTTTGTGCTTTGATGCTTGCCGACAGGCGCTATGCCAGAGAAAAAGGCACAGCATCACTTTTTTGTGTTACAATGTTGTGAATAACTGCATTAAAGGCAAATAATGTAAGGAGTCCATCAACCCTTGTCAGGGTTGAGTTGAAAGTGGATTTTATTTGGCTAATTACCAATAGTTACCATTCACAGTGCTACAGTTTTTTAATTGAACATTTTTCCTCCTTCTCATACAAATGCAAGTAGGATCCTTACTGGGGGAGTATCTAAGTTACCCTGGAGGGGACCTACTGCTAGCGATGCTGCTAGGCTAGGCAGATTGAAAGCAGTGGAGGAAATCCTTTTTATCTAGTGGTTCTGTAGATTCCTGGCTTTGGTGTAACAGTTGCACTGCAGGTAAACAAAAACAGCTATACTCTTACGAAGTTTAATTTTATTTAAGCCTGTTAGAGCGACTGGAAGCTGAGCCGCTGTTTCTTGTCCTGGTTTCTTCCCCAGAGCAGCGCTCATAGCTCAGGGTGCAGGGCACGGCGCAGGCAGACTTGCAAGGCAGCTCCTCCGTCTCCACCGTTTTTTCTCTGAGTCAGTGGGGTTTTTTGGTACCAAGATCTATAAAATCCATCAGGCTGTAAGAAATGCTATCAGCTGAATAGTTCTTATGAAGCTGGATGTGGTTTTCTCCAGTTTGATCTCCAGGTTAGGTTCAGTGATTTAAAATGCTGACATATCTTCAAATGAACATCTGTAACTACCTGGACTGTGTTTTAGCTAGTGCAGGCAGACACACAGAGGCGTTTGGAGCCGAATCCAGAAAGAATTTGGCTATCTTGGTGCTGGGCCTAACTTCTGTTTGTCAGAGTGGGAACTACAGCCCTAAACCAGACCGCTGTCCTGACCGCTCAGGCACCGGTGCGGCAGAAGGGTGTCACGCGGCCGGGGAAAGGCTGCGAGAGGTCGGTGTGCAGGGCGGGTGCGGCTTGGTGCCTCGCACCTTCATCACGTTGCYCTGCTATTCAGAGCAGGGACTGGACTTTATAATCCTGTTCTGGTAAGGGTTAAAGTCGGTTACTGAGACACTTGCTAAGCATCTTATGTACAGGGTGGACCATGCCAGGGTGCTAAGGTCTGTTAGCAGTTATTCAATATGCAGCTTGGACTGCTGGTTTGTAAAGCTCTAAGGAGAAAAAACATATTCAAGTACAAGATATCATCTTTTGCTGTAATATCAAGCAATTTAATAGAAATTAACTTTCCATCTCTGCACCTGACCAACCTTAAGAGGCCAGGGAGACTATAAAGAAAGAAGTTACATGGTCAGGATTTGCTAACCTGCATGTACCAGGATATGTACTCGCTTCAGTTGGATATCGTAATGCTAATTCTCATTACTATAGCAAGCTGTGTTGGAACCAGCAGTGTTTTAAGTGTGTATGTGATAAATGCTAACTCAGAGGAGCAACTGGCGCTTTGCCTACGTAGAAGAATGCAGAGCCTCAATTTAGGTGGCTGGGTCTCTTTACTAGTGATATGAAAAATCCTTTGGCATCTAGAAAACAGGATTGCAAGAACAATTTAATTCCCATTCCTCTCGGGAATGGCAAAGGCACCTTATATGCTGCAATAAGATAATTACCTGAGATCCTTCCTGGAGTTTCAGGCCTAATAGAATAATCCTTACTTACCCTACTGGTAACAGCAGGTAACATCTTTCCCAAGATGAGAACTTAAACAGGACTTGGAAAGTAAGTTCATGTGATATATTAATATATGTAGGGGGATAAGTAGATTACTTATCAAGGCCTGCAGGCACTTCTGAGCCTACCTGTAGGTAAACTGTAAGTGCACATGGGATTTTTAAGTACTCAGGAGCCAGCTGAGTGGAAGTCAAGTGGGAGCTGTAGTTTGTTTACACAGAGGACCAGGGTGTAAAGCCCTTAGACTAAATCTGGTTTAGCAGAATGAGCCTAAAATTTTTAGGAATGAGCCTAACATTTTTAAATCTCAATCTCCAAATTCCAAACAAAAAAAAAAACCCTCTAAACTGAATTCGGAGCATCTAAGTTACCCTGTAAGGGGAGTTATTGCAAATGAAGTTCTTATCGTAGTCTAACATTATACTTCATCTCTAAAATTAGGTGTCACTAAACACTTCCACACCACTGAATCCACCTGTTGATAGAGGTACCTGATTGGTAAGGCTTTGTATCAGAAATGTTTCCTGCCCCCATCCTTGCAAGAGCAACAGGGAAAGTACATTGATGCTGAATACTGAAGTGGATCCTTTGTGATAGATAATTCAACAGGGGAGGGGCAGAAATCAAGACAGTAGTTGAGGAGGAGGAGAGTGTTCCATAACCAGCTTCTTTTAAAAAATAACTGGATTTAATATTTGAATGTGTAAAGCTAGCACTGCTAGACAAATTGAATGATGAATTCTACTAGAATAAAACATGAATGAAATACAAAAGGTGGAGAAAGCTAGCTCATGCTTCCCAGAGGCAATGAGGTATTTTAACTTTACAGCATCTGAATAGTACAAAATTATTGGCAGATCTTTCCCTTTGCACTGTGGTCTTTGCTGAACACTGGGCATCATGAGTGCTCTCTTTCTGTGCAAGTTTTATTAAAAAAAATCTTTAAAGATGAAGAATTTCTTACATCTGTTTTGCCACACTTCTAGACAAGTAGTTTTAAAATGTTCATCGCTTTTTCAAGCCATTCTGATGTATGGTGGAGGTTTGGATATGTCTTCCTCTGTGTCTAAGTCTTGAATAGGAAACTGAACTGGGGAATTAAAAACACTGTTCGTGGGACCTGTATGTGGAAGGAAAGGAAGAAATCATTAAACCCAGGATAGAGTCTTSGACCAAATCCCAAGTTCCTTTGGCTCAGAGTATTTTGGTTATCAAGATTTTGGCCTGTGAGGTAAAGCTTATCTGAGATGTTCCTTCCTTCTCCCTGGTGACTATCTAAATACATGGATGGAGAGAGTTACTCACTTTGTACAGCGCAGACCATTTCCACAGCCTGAATTTGGTCATCATTAGGTTGCAACCACTCCTGTGAATGAAATAACGCCATCAAAAAACTCATTCTGTGGGTTTGTTCCAAAAGATATATCTGAACTCCTGTAACAAGTCCATGTGATTTGCTCCTTCAACAAATCTGAGTTTGAAAGTTGGAAGCAGCCTTACACTGCATACTTTCAAATACTTGGTATCTTAGTCAAGAAAAGTCTTTGAAATGCTATGCYACAGTGCAATCATTGATTTAAGGGGCAGAGAGGAAAGAGAAATGTTTTAAGTAGGGGAGCAAAAATTCATAGGAAATGGCACCACACTATCTTAAGCACTAATGGTTTGGAAAATTAAGTTAACCTTCAGTAGGTTTTATGCGACACTCTGAATAAGAAGGGAGGAAGTAAAAGGAAAATATAAAAACTATAAATGCCTTCTAACATCACCTTCATTTCTTAAAATTAAAGTGCAGGTAAGGTTTATAGAAGAACATGCATCTTCTCCCCACTTTCTTCCTTTCCTAGCCACATCCAATACAAATAACTTAGTGCTCCTGAACTCCTCACTCACCATTCCCGTTACGCTATCGTAGCACGAGCAGTGCGGAAGACTTCGGCATCCCAGGTAAGCAATAACTAGCACCACAAATGCACTGCAGACAGATGCAATTAACATTGCTATGTTGGCACCCTTGACAACTTTATTAAGTACATACTTCTGTAAGCAAAAAAAAAAGCAAATGTTAAAGCCACATCCTGAAAAATAGAATATTTTTGATGGAGAGCTTCAGCCTAAGTGCTGTAAGAATGTTGCAATTACATGTTAGGGTATTGATTTAAAGTCAGTCTTAGTTAAGGCTTTTCTTTCTGTGCTCTGTAGAGCAAACCAAGTGTGAAACTCAAATGAAAAAGAGCAAGCAGAAAGATAAGGTTTCTTACTACATTTAAGACCCTATGCATAGTGTTGGATCTGGAAATAGTTGTACTCTGGTTGTACAACTCCGAAAATGAGTTGTATTCATTTAACAGTGAGCACAAATCCATGGAACAACGGCTCCTCTTCACCCCAAGTCTGAAAAACATCTTGCTGTATTACATCTTACCAACCTGATATTTGAATTTGTCCGTCAATAAACTCATGAGTAGCATCATCTGCTTCCCGCAGGAAGTCATAGCTTGTACCAGGTTTGAGGTATGACAGGGCCAACTCATTCCTTCTTTTCAGGTTTACTGCGTGGGATACTCTTGAAATAATCTCTCCCTTTAATCAGCTGACCCTTTAATCAATTTATCTATTGAGATCTATGCTGAAATGGATTTAAGAGCCTAACAGTTGCTGCATCAAACGAGGCCAGGGATACATTTGGTAACTGTCCGTTCTCATGGCCAGTRCTATGGTTTTTGCTAGAACAAAACATAATCTTGTGCAGTCAATCAGCAATAGTAGTTAGCCTGACTTCAGCGTGCTCGGGCGCATACCCAGCTGGCGCGCGGCAGGCAGCCGTACGCCGGCAGGTCGTTGGATGTAGGCCAGACTGCAGGAGAAGGCAGGTCTGCGACACTGCCCAGCGCTCGGATTCCCGGCTCGAGAAAAACGCCACTGCTCTCGAGCAGTCGGGCGTCAGCCGCCGCGCAGAGCGGCGCCCCGGCTCGCTGTAGGTTATTTTGCAYAGACGCTGATACTAGCAACGCTGCAGCAGCTCTGAATGGTAAGAGCTGCTATAAAAAGTCTGCTTATGCCTGTGTAGGTTTTGTGGGTTTTGGTACCTAGCTCGATATTTACCTGTAGACTTGCTCCAAAATTTTTAACGCGTACTGTGCTGCAGGCATCACTTCAAATGGTAAYTTAAGCATACTGTAAATCTTGTTCCAATTCCAAGTAACATCTCATTTGTAGATTAAGACAGTCATGTTAACCAGTAAGCAGCACAACTGATACTTACTGTGTGGACAGCATGGACTGGTATGGGACTTAACTCCTCCTCTTCACCRTAGCTCAAAGTTAGTGAGCTATAAACAATTATCATGAGGATGGTGACACAAGAGACTATGGAAGCAATTATCACTGCATTCACCTACACACAAAAATCAAAGGGAAACAAGAAGGTAAAAAGGATCCCCCAACAGATTAACGCAAATAAAAATGAACAAAATATATTAACGAGTGTGACAGGCACCAGCCTTTGATCTCCCACAACACTAACAAGTATCCTACAGTGACAATCACGTGGAAGCCAAACACCTGTGCAAGAAAGGCTTCCATGATACTGAACTTAGGAGATAAAATTTAGCCTCAAATCTACAGCAAGAACCAACTAATTCATTTTCTACCACAAATGTGCTTGATTGCCTCTAAAAAGGTTTTGCCCATGTCCCATACACACGCAAACCCCCAAACCTTACAAGAACTGGATTCTTCCTCTGAGAAGAAAATAAAGCCAGAATGCCTGGGACGCCCATGACCTGCAGACCAGAAAAGCAGTTAGTTACTGGGAGACAAGTGCCAGATCCTGAAGATAAACTACAGGATAAATGAAAGGCCCCCGTTTTCAAGGCTCTTATCAGTATGAAGAGGGAAAAGAAGTGCTGATTTCTTGCGCTTTCCTCTGAAGCATCTTTTGGTGGCTAGTGTTGACAGCAGGACAGTGGATTACGTAAAATCTGTCTTATCTAAGAGCCACCCCCATAACAGCAATCTCCAGGCTGGCTTTATTCAGACTTCAGCCCTATTATTGGGCCAGCGTCACGAAGTACTGAAAGCCTGTCCCGCTCTGCCGCCCACCAGGCACCCTGCAGCGGAGGACAGTGGACTGCGAGGAGACKGGCCGCGCGCACCCGCCCGGCACGAGCGGCACCACCAGGGTAACAAGCACCGCGGCTGCATCGCCGGTACGCCCAGAGCGCCTCGGCAAAGGGCTCTTCCAAGTAAGATAAAAAACATTGAGTCTTAATAAAAACTTGGTAGAAACTACTTGGTGAAGCCCAACCTTTCCTAAAGGCCTGTTTATTCCAYGGGAGTGAAACTGGCCCTTCGGTCCCAGTCGTCTCTTTCCCTCTGCGTTTCACACAGGGAAGTAAAATGTTTTTTGTGCTACTTCTCTTTACGTCATTAGGGATAAAAGTTAATGATAACCTCTATGTTTTTACTTCCCGACATGCTACACTTTCCTTCACAGCTGTCTCCAGTGTAACTAGTATCTCCTTAAACTACTCAAATACTTTAGCTAGTGTTAAAGGTGAATGTCTGAATTATTAGAAGTTCAAGCACTGGAATAAACAGCAGCCCTTTGAACAGGGCAAGATTTTTTCGTTTAACACCACTTTGTCACTGTCACACACGTAGAGTTTCAYGCTGGGTTTCTGGGGAAACCTGTTCTTTTGGACAAGCTGTTTTGAATAAGGCTGAAGAACAGGCAATTGTGCGGTAATGATTTCTAGTGACTTTGACACTGCAATTGGTATCTCTACGCAGCTATCCTGTAAATAGCTAAGATTAAACCAATGAATCTGAGCTGCTGAGACTATCATAAAGCCAGAGACCCRGTTCAAACAGCCAGCACCATTCCTGGCTGCAATGCAGGCTTATTAGCAGTTTGCTCTGTTACACAGATTATCGCCAAGAAGTTAATCTGCATAATGCAGGAAATATGTTGGTCTCGACAGTCTAGAAGCTCCCTCCTAACCTCTACTGACCTTTCCTTGGTCACTGCATTTCTTGGGGAGGGCAGGGAGGACGAAGAAAAAGAAAAAAAGAAAAAGATCATTTGTCACGACACCTCCTTTTCAATAATATCCAGTAGAAAATGTTTTCATTTAGCTCCCCAGGAGGGGTCTTTCTGCAGCAGTTATCCACTCTTCCGCCTCTAGCATAGTAAGGAAACCTTTATCAGCTGGGTTCGAAGCAGGAAGCTGGGCAAGAGCTGGCAAGGATCCCTCCCCCTCCCCAATCTGCATACTGATCACAGAGGTRGAAAAAACCCAACCCAAACATAGAAAATACTGTGCAACTTTACCATTCCAGCCCAAATTGGAGTTCTGGTTTTGCTCAGCAGAGATTCTGCTCTGAAAACGCCGTCTATGAACCCGCTGACAACACACACGGTGCTGAAGGCGACCTGGAAGAGACCCAGCACCACCATGTTCCTCTGGTTAAAGATGAAGTACCGGTAGCGATCCATTCTGCTTTAAGTCATACATGAATCCACCTGCTCGCAGACTGGAAAGAAGCGCTGTGATCCTGCAGAAAAAGGCAGAATAATGACTTTTCCTAAGCAGGAGGAAAAAGGTACAAGAGGCTGGCACTTCGGCAAGCATCATCTGACGAATTCCTGGCATGCCTTGCCACGAATAGGCCGGGCGGTTACGGTACCGCAGTATCAAACGTTCAGCACCGAGTACAGAGTTCACCGTATTTATTGATATTTCTTTTGACCGGCAGCAGCGAACGTGGGTGAGCAAAGGTGAACGATCTCCACGCTGCCACCAGCGAGGCGCCCAGGTCACCATTTCCAAGGCTGCGGCGCGAGGCGCGCGCTCCTCTCCTCCGASTCCACAGCCGACCCAGCCCTTCCCTCTTCCAGCCTTCTGCTGCCCAGCAAGGCGGCAGCGCCCCAGCCCTTCAGGCCTCGCTCCCTCCAGCACATGAGCAGGGAGGGAGGCAGGAGGGAGCCCCGGCCCGGCCCG
>NW_028186512.1:4790441-4818190 GCF_003343005.1 Rhea americana | reverse complement strand
GGGCCCGGCCCGAGAGCAGCAAGCAAAAGCGCCCGGCTGCGCGGGGGCGGCTCCTGCTGCGCCCGGCCGCGCCGCGGCCCGGCCGAGCTTTGGAGACGGGAGCTCCGGCCCCTCCACCGCGCCGCGTTACCTGCGCTGAGCGGAGAACGACGAARAGGGCAGGTGCCGGGAGGAGGAGGCTGCAGAGCCGGGGCTGCTCTGCTCTGAGCTCGCCGTTAACGCAACGCGACCCTCCAGGACCAAATCCTGCCTCTGCGCCTTACCACGAAACGCGGCTGCAACGCAAACGCATGCAACGAGGGAGAAAACAGAGGATTTCCCAAACCCATGATATACAAAAAATGAGGAGAGAGGTTGTTCTGGTCAATTGAATATTTTAATATCTGCATTGCCTTCATAGCGCAATTAAAGCAATCTTTAAAATTCACTTATTACAAATGTTTGTCAAGTCTATTTTTCTCCAGAAACGTTTTTCTTGCTTCCTTGCACATACACACAAACACACTATAAAAACCTCATTCATAACATCAAGGAAGGGCAATCATCATTCATGTAAACATCTTTCTTAGAGTTATCCATTTTTTTTAAAAGTCATGAATAAACCTACAGATGTTCAGTAAGGCTCATAGTTCTAGTACAAATGTCATAAAACACCTATCAAGTACTGTATACAAGTTAAATACTCTGGGGTTAACTGTTAATGCATGTATAAGCTTACCCCAAGGATTATTCTTTAGCACTTAGTTCTTCAGAACATAGACACCCAAAAATTATGGGCTAAAGAGTATTAAAATAGCAGAAGGCCCAGCAGAAACTGTAAGTAGTACACAATTTTAGTCTGGATCTTAGCTCAATAGTTAAATTCAGTACAATTACAGTAGGAAAAACTTTATAGGAGGAAATCGGCAGAAAGTAGAGACGGGTGGGTTTGTACAATACCACAGAGGGAAAAGCTGAGAGGTATGTCCTAGAGGGGACTGGCCTTGCTATTGCAATGATTTACGACAGCTATGTGTACTGCTGCATAAATATTCTTTCTCAAATAGCAGAAATGATCATTTGTCATTGTAAAGACAATTTGTTGCATTCCTCCATTAAAAAAAAAATCGTTCTACTTATTGGTAATCAATTACACTTGCATCTTACAAAAAGACATCCTTTTAAATTTGGTTTAGATCTTACTGGAACTTTTTTTTTTTTTAATATTCACTCTACCATGAAAATATTTCATACAAACATCAGTTTACATACAAATATGTTAAAACTTGTGAAGAAGGTCTTCCCACACTCATGATTTTATGGCTTGAACATTTCATTGCTTAGAATTTTTGTATATATAGTTCTCTTGGAAAAAAAGAAATAAGTACTTACAGGAAAACTAGCAGAGAAAAAGGACAGGAGCTTCAATTGCCTGAAGACAGAAGAGAGCCAAGAGGAGGGTCCATTCGACAGATAGTGACCTTAGTGTTCAAAACCTTTGATCTGGGGCAAGTAAACATGCACTCAATCTTGCACCTTTTTCAAAAAAGAAAATCCTTGGTAAGGCTGTTTACAAGAACTACTTCCAAAAATATAGTTCTCATGTTTCTAGCACACAAAGCACAAGGAACAAGTTCTCCCAGGGGCACAGGTAAGYGTGAAGCTCACACTTACATTCACAGGTAAAGCTGCTCCCATGTCTGTGTTCCTCGTGCAAATACTCTGAGCACACGACAGCACGGTGTGAGCAGGCAGGAGGAGTCTAATGCAGCATCTCAGCACACAAGGAAACACGTTAGCGACACTGTTTTCAAAGCACATTTTTAGGTGCTGGGAGGTGAATTCATCAGGCGCCCGCAGCTTCAGGAATTCTGCTGGGCRGGCAGAGAACAAAGTAGCAGATAATTGGCTCTGTACAACTTGCCACCTCATTGCAAACATGGTGTTTTCTAAAAGGCTGTCAAATTAAATGAAAAGATAAAAATCATGGAGGTCTCTAGGACAGAATGACATTGTACAACTCCTGGCTCAGTCTAACTGGTGAGCACTGGGACAGGTCAGCACCGAAGGATAAACGCCACCCAGGAACAGTGACGGGGACAACCGATCCACATACAGGGCTCCCTACCTGGCCTGAGGCCACCTGAGATGGAAACAGGAAAGTGATGTTTTCCACCACTTCTCARGTTCTTGCAACAGACAGGATACATTGGCTACTCTCCTCCTCGAGCTCCTGGCAGAGCAAGTGTGCAAAATCCTCTGACAGCGCTCTCACTTCCATGTGAGCAAAGTACTATGACAGCCCCCGAAAGAAACTAAAGCCACTGCCAACTGGGTGCAACACTAAAAGCTTGAATCTGAATCCACTAAACTAATGAGAAGGCTCTCCCGTYGCCCCTGAAACGTGCGGCCTCACAAGGCCAAGCAACGAGTCATCCAAACGCCACAAAACCTGCACGAGGCTCCCTTGTCACCACCTGTGATCGGCATCTGGGAAAAAGCAAGGACTATCCCAATGGCTATTGTCACAACAGTAGAAAAAGGTCAGAATAGAGTACTCTCATACCTAAAAACATCACTTCCATATATTTGTTTTGATTTTTTTCAGCAGTTAGGACTTACATTCACTTCTGAGGAGTAAGGTCTTTCTTAATTATTACAAAAAAAAAAAAAAAAAAAAAAAAAAAAAGAAGTTTTTTCAGATTTTTGGCGGTTACTAAAATCAGGTGTTTCAGTAGATCCCAAAGAGGTCAAATCACAGACTCAATACAAGATGTCCTTCCCCTCTAGGCCTCAGCCTTTCTTCTTCCTGTCCAACAAGCAATGCAGCAGCAGGTGGTGCCCTCAGCTGTACCTCCTCATGCACTCTGGTCTCCAAGATTGCCTGCTGCTCCAAAAGATTAAACTTCTGTGTTCCCAGTAACAAAGCACAGAGCAGCCTTGGAAGGAAGATCATTTAAGTTTTTTTTTTTTTTTTTTTTTTTTTTAAACAGGTGATCAACAGCCTCTAATACAGGCTGGTATCTGCTCCTTCTCATAAAGGAGCTCTGAAAACAACCCTGTTGCAGGATCTAGTTTGTGTCGAGATTCCACAAACTTCAACGCAAGCGTGGAAGGTGGGAACCAACCCTCATCTGAAAAAAGCAGCAGTTCCATATTCTTTTATGCCGTTCCTTAGTCACAAAAGGTAAACTGAGAGCCAACTGGTGACTTAGGTTCAGCTGATATCTATCAGCTCTTCCTCTTCCAGTGGCTGTTCCAATAGAACAGGTCTTTGGCCAGACTCTGAGGAGTGCAGCTTCTCTACTCACTGCATATTCACAAGTAGTCAACTGTATTCAATGAACTCAAATTGATTGCTTTGCAAAGTGACTATYTTGTCTGCTCCAAATTAAAATCAARTTTTGSTGTGGATCTGAAGTGTTACTACTGATAAATAGTTTTGCTAAGCCCCCAAAGCTGAGCTGCAGTAAGTAAAGCAAGTTAAGGCATTAATCTGAGTTATATAACTATCTGGTGTCTAAACCTGTGTTTACCAGCTTACTACTCTTAGAACATCCGAAGGACGCACTGAGTTCTGGGCCCTTTCACTATCTAGTGGTAAACACCATCCTGAAAATCTCCAATCGAGGAGACCACAAAGGAATWAAAAAAAGCAATTAAAAGGCTTGGTCCTGATTCAAGCCAAAGCAGTTTTATAATCAAAACTTTTATAGAAGGTTGGTCACTGAAGAAGGATCTGTAGGAGGACCAATAGATTTTTAACAGAGCAGAGAGAAAGAGAATAGTAGAGCTAAGAGAGACACTAGCCACAGTTGTGGCATACCACCAGGCTACAGGCATACACAAGACCAAGAGAATCTGTTTGACTATCACCAAATTAATGGCTTTTGAGAATACGCAGCGGACAATTTGGTTTTTTTTTTCCCTAGGATTTCCCTACCATAGGATGCAACCATCAAACCTGATGTGCAAAGAGCATCTGTCTTGTGTTTATCTAAAAAACAAAAACAAAACAAAACAAAACAAAMMAAAAAAAMCAGGCAATGTGAAGACAGACATACCTATTAAAAAATAAGCAAGTCTATGTTATTAAGAGACAGCGGAGGAATCGAAGATAGATTTGAAATGAAGCAGAAGGAACTCTGGAGATCAGACCACAGATCTCTAGCTGGCACAAAGAGGCAAGTGCTCCAGAGCAGGTTATCACGGCTGTGGAAGGAGTTACTGTCCATTCACTGCAGGGTTCAGCTTCACAGTTTCCTCCTCCTCTTCCCTGCACTTAAACACAAGCCTATATTTTGCCAACTTTACGGTCTTGGAAGAATAATCCACGAGATAAACAAAACAGCTTCCTACCACCAACRCAGGCCTTTCTGCAAATGGCAGAAACAGCAACAACCTAAATAATCATCTGTGGGCAGGTAGGGAAAGAGCTCAAAACACGCATATTTCTTTCTGAGGTTGATCTGCTGAAGCTGTACTGTCAATCAGCCTTTGACAACTCTCCCCCATGTGCGAGGATCAGTTCTGCTTCTCAGTGTACTAAGCTGAGTCACTGAAGTATCATCTGTGTTGGCCACCTGCCGCTGCTGAGGAGCAGAGCCATGGCCAGAGTCTCCAGAGCGAGGAGGTGGGCTCTGACAAAGCTCACATTCAGATCACTGCTGGGAGAGCATCAAAAAGCTCCGAGCCCACTTGTCCCCACAGAACGCACACACACAGAGTAGCTTTTGTGSAAGCTTAAATGGAGAGGTGTTGAAAAAGCTTCGTGATCAAACAGTTGCAGAAACTAAACAGAGCCTCAAATTAGAGAGGTCCTTATTAGTAATTGCACAATTTTGTACACGTACCAAAGCAAGGATTCTCAGATTGCATAAAATAGCAACCTCATCCTTCCACTTACATGTACCATCCCAACACATTCTTCAAGTCTAGCTCCCCAGAGAGCCAGACATCTCCAGCTGTTCAAGCAACCAACCAAAGTGTGCTGCAATAGAAAGGTAGGTCTAATTTTCAATTTTTTTTTATGTTACATATATACAAACACTTCCTAAACTACAAAGATTTGAAGAAAGTGTTGCAAATGCATTTGAATTGTTCCTAAACTGCTTAACCCAAAGAGAACGTCAGAGCCCCACAAGGGCCCCAGTATCTAGACCGAAATGATACTGTTTTTCTCTCTTCTACAGCATTAGGCAAGTCTGGCACAGTATTTCAAATAATGAAAAATTCCCCTAACCCTAAAAAAAAGAAAACAAAAAAAACCCTCAGAAGACAACCCTGCAGATGAGTATTCACAAGCCACCACTGTTGGCTGCAACAGAGCTATAGATTAGCTGTCATTTCTAAATGAGCAGAGTGATGTTTTTACATTCATTGTTTGTCTTTCAAAAGCAATCCCTTCATATCTACCTTTTTAAAACTTAGTTTGGTATCTCATACTATATTAATTTACTGTGTCTTAAACAAGTATTAATAGAAAGGTTGCTATAAGGCCATACTCTTTATCAACTGAACACATACAAAAGATACAGCCCTCTTTAACAAAGTACTACAGCCTGCCCTCAGATACACACACTTCCTTTAAGTGAATTCATATGAGATACTTGCATTTAGTGCTAGAATTTTTGCCTCGAGAATTGGCCATTTTAACAGATAAGATACACAAACCAACTCATGGACACTAATGCAGTTGATGTGTTTGCCCTTCAGAACATACACTTTTGAAAGTCCTTCAAAAATTGAATTTGTTTTCTCCTTTCAAAAGATCTTCATGCAAAAAACAGCTTGATTTGTGTGTGATAATCATAAATTAAATAGAATAAGCCAGCCATAAAGGCCAGATAAATACTACTTTTGGACATGTTGCTAAAACTATTTAGAGAGCCACAGAGACCAACACACAGCATTCTCACATACACATAAAAGCCTTTCCACTAGTTAGAAAGGATTTTCTCCTGCAAAAGAGGACTTGTAGAAAGAACAACATTCAGACAAGAGGAAAAGGGAGTTAAAAACCCAGCCTCCTATATGCTAATAAATAAACTGCTCTATTGCAAGATTCAGATCAAAGGTTTAAAAAGGCAAAATTATGCTACTATTAGAGAATATCAAAATATTACTGTTATCATCACAAGTGGCATATATGCAAAATGCAGTTGCACAATAATGCCTAGGCAGATAGAGAGCAACACTAAGTCTGCCGACTATAAGTGAACGATATACCCATTTTAGTTTTCTGTCTAGTCTTTTGGCATCTTTGCATATGGTGCAAAAGCAGAAGCTACCAAAGAATATCACATCTTGTATAGAATATTAAATAATTTCTCCAGATAAGACTGGTGCAACACTAGCTAATTTTAAATCTGCTATGAGTAACACAGTCAAACCTAGTTAGTATGCAAGAAACTTATCTCTTAACACAGAATGCAAAGTTATGATGCAACAGCATGAACAATCCCTGGTTGTCCAGTTTTCAGTATAAAGGTAGTGCATAGATCCAAGTTTCTATTTCAGTTTGCTGAACTGAGAAGGAACTTCCATTTCACTTTTGCTGGGCAGCCTGGAAAGCTTTCAATTCCAGCTGGTACCACTCTGGTGCTTCTGGCCCGTTCTGGCCCACAGGGTTGTGATCGTATCCGTAAGCCACTGTCAATTCTTCATCCTTCTCCACAGCCCTGATGGTACGGATACACTTGATTGGCCCAAAACGAGGATGAACAAACCTAGACAACACGGAAAAACCACTTTTACTGAACTTGCAACTGTCAATTGACAGAGTATGTTTAGCCCCTCTAAAAATACTTCTAGAAGTCACTCACAGTTGAGTGAAATGTCACATAACCGATCTCAGACAAACAGACTGCTTTGTGTTTAGAGTCACCCTCATGAAGATTTAAGTAATAAGGCTACAAATACTGCTATATTGGAACAGTTTTGTGTAGCTCTGTTACTTAAAGTTTTTCAACAGTCTTTTAATATTGGTTGTTTTTAATACATAAAAATTAATACATTTATTTAATGTATTTAATACATTAAATAATAATAATAAAAAAGGCAAATCTGCCATGTGCCTTAGGCTGGCAGCAGTAAACATCTGCGTGATGGGAGAACAGTATAGATTATAAGAGACTGGACAGCATGAAGAATTGCTCGTCTTCATTTCCCCAGTACAACTTATCTACAAAACAATCATAACACATTTCTGTACATCTCCCCCTAGGGTCTCACTGTAAAGGAAAACAGCTTATTTAACACAGGACAACTATTTTCTATGTAAACATCTACATGTCTGTCCACTCTGGGTCCTTGAAAATATGTGCACATAACACAGTTTTCTAGCGCTCTGCACCAACATGTCAATCAGCAAGATCCTTAATTTTGGTGCTTTGGAAATGACAGTACACTTGGTGGTGCTAGTCAAGTGTTCACAGTTCAGCAAATATGGTGCAGTCCTAACCACRCTAGGATTTAGAGAGCTGTGCTTGTATATTTTAGGATCAGTGACAAATATAATGCAGTTGCAAGTTTTAAGACACCCCCCAGGCTAGTCGCAAACACCTGCAATGCCAGCAGGTTTCCAGCTTAATCCAGGCGAGCAGGAAGTCCTTTAGCACTTGAACTCCAAAACCCTTGGCCCCACCGCTCCCCATTCAGCCATCCTGAAACATCCTACATGCCCAGACTGCTGGGCTGCAGCATCAGCCCTGCAGCCCCGAAAGACAGAACTACTCACGGGTCGTAAATGCAGTTAGGAGTGAAAGAATGGTTGGCCTTATGCCCCAGTGAGGCACAGTACTTGGCAGCGTGGTTGTAGGGTTCTGGCACGTCTATGACTGTTTCATCATCCAAGGATATTGTATTTCCATTGAGGGCCCAGTCTCTGCTGTCTACCTAGTTTGCAAGGCAAAAATCCAGTGTATGTGTGTGGGAGGTCAACTTTGCCATAAGTTCGAAAGCAAACATACTCAAATAAATGCCACTGAAGCTTTTCCTGTACGAAGCATTAAAAAAAATCTTGATTTTTTTCATTTGTTTTAATATAGGCAAACATGCACTTTCTTTCAATTAAACTCCATCTTATTAAATCTTACGAGTGTCTGTGTTGGGGAGGGGGTCAAATCCTACTATAAGAAAAAGATTTCAGAAGCAGCAATGAGAACTTAGACTGGCTTTTTTTTCTCCTTTACCTCCTGGTGTGTAATTCGCACTCCATTGTAAAAGGACATAACTGTACGAGCTTCTGCTGCGATTTTTGAAAATAATCCCTCTCCAGCACTGGAAATGAGAGAGATATCAACATACACCCTAGAAGAGAAAAGGACAGGGAATTAGCGGTCAGTTACAACTTTTACAACTTCAAGAAGTAGTATTACTGTTTATCATACTGGCAAAAAGACTAATAATTTGTGCARTTTAAAACCTCCAAATGCAACCCTTCTTCCTCCCTCTCCTCCATCCCCTCCATCTATTCGGGAATATAGAGATGGAAGGGGGGAATCTTATCTATTACTTTGCAAAATACTGTAAAGAGTCAATCACATATTTGCTTTCAATGCTCTGTGATGGCTTCAATTCAGGAACACACTCAAAAATCCATCAGAATCCCAGAGGTCTCCACTAAACTGAAATTGATGGAGTCGATAGTGTGTAGGTTCCCAGGCTATCACTCCACTGAGCAGAAGTTTTCAAGATGAAGCCCTAGATCTCCAAGTATTTGATGTAAATTAATGCCAGTATTTTACTAATCACTTATTTAGGTATTTCAGAGGACTAGAAAAGAAGAACTACTACCAAGATTCCTACAGAGCAAAGTCTCTGAAAAGTTTGGTCAAAAAGTAAATTATACAATGTACTGTGTACTAGCCACAGAGAAATACAACAGGTAATACCAAGCGACTAGCATGAGGCAATCTGCTGAGATATGTGGCATTTTGACACTGCAGGGCTTTCACAAACAGAATCCCACTTTCCTCTGGCTTGATGTCCTGCCATTGCTACATCAGTATGGAGGGGAGCAAACTTTGTACAACACATGCCATTCAGTAAGAGACACCAAACTCAGCACATACCAATCTGAAACTCGTTATACATCTAGAAAAGTAAGGACAGAATGCTTTTTTGCTAAGTATGTTGTAGATGTGGACTATTAGTGGTGTTCAGGCCCTGATCAAATCTGGCTTTGAAATACTAAGAAGTTATCCTAGTTGAAGCTCTTAAAAAGTAAAGCTCTGCTCTATCTACTAGAGTGCGATTTTAATGTATAAATCAGAAAAATTCCATCAAGTCAGATGCTGACTAATATGCAGTAATGGTCTCCATATGACAAACCCTTACAGATATTATTTTTTAAATGAGCAAAGGCTTGCAAAATCAGGTCCTAAATGTGTAACAGGCAAGAAATATAGACATTTTGAATGTGAAAGAGGAGGAGGAGGAAAAAAAAAAGAAGTCTACCTGTCTGACTCGTAAGGATCAGGAAGAAGCGCATTTGTAGAAATGCAGGATGAAGTAGATTTGTCAAAACTGTATACTGGGCCTAAAAGATAAATCAACAAAGTRATTATATTAATGGACAATACTAAAAGCATGCAACTCTTTTAGCAATCAAGACATTCAAAAATTAAGTTTTAATGACTGCAAGGAATAAATGCTGTGCTTCAAAAACAGTATTACATAGAGCTATATCCATAAAACAAAGTTTTTAAGTGAAGTACTATTTTTRATTCATTTTTCCCTTCTTAACATACCACAGGAGTAGCATATCATCACAAAATAAGTAATAGCTACGTTCTTTAAAGTAATACTTTTAAGGAATGACTSGACAATCTTTCAAGACCAACCCACACAGGGTCTTGAATTAAAAAATAAAGCAAAATTTTAAAAGGATATATTAAATAACACATTCTTTCTGAAAGATCTTGGACCATTTCAAGTAACAAATCAAACTTGTTCTGGTTTAAAAACTAGAAGAAACTTAAGTCAGAAGATAATACTGAGTAATCACAAAATACATGTGTTGCAGTCATTTATTTCTTGCCATTATTAAACAACTTGGTGGAAAACCTCTGACTGTATTCTTACACCCCTCTGTAATCAACTGCCAGAAGACTATTAGGCATTGCCCGAGACRCAGGTGGAAATAAAAAAGGGTGAAAAAAACCCAGGATATTGCAAAGTTTAATAAAAGGCCATTGTCCATGGCATCTAAGTTCTAAAAACGGATCTGTTATAACTGAAGCCAGCTACACACAAAGTGCAATTGTATCCTATTTACAAAGCACAACTGTACCCTCTCAGAAGATCTGTTTTAAGTTAATTTTGATTTACTGTCACATCTATATGATTTAAAAAATAAAAGGCCACGCTTTTTTTCCACTTCTCATTCCCTTTTTACTGAGTTCTTATTTCATATTGAACAAGATAGTCTTTACTGGCATGATAATAAATATGTTAGTTTAACTGATGTTTATTTGTGTGGTCCTGCCCACAGCTTGACCATCTCTCTGCAAAAATACCACATACACCTCATAGCAAAAAAAAAAAAAAAAAGAAAAGCTAAAAAAAAAAAGCTCCAGAACTATAGGCCCATATCATCACTGCTCTGGAGAAAGCACACTGGCTGCATGGGTTGAAGGCATCACCCTGATGCTAACCATCTTATAACCATTTTAGATCAGCACAACTACACAAGAACTGATGGGAACTGGCGAATCATATTGTTACAGGACAATGGAATCRGGTGCATTAATTCCAAGTCCTGTGTCCTTTCAGCCCCATAACACAGATGCTAGGACATCCACAGTGGTAAAATCTGCTTGTACAAACTCAATTGATAGAGCTACAACTGAGCCACGGCCTCCTCCTCTACTTATAGTTATTTCACTAACAAAATTTCCAACTGTGCCAGCATTAACACTGTTAAGCAAGGTTTTCATGCTGGCATAGGTGACAATGGTAAGTGCGTCAGGCAGGACTGTGCCCATGAGCATGAGGGAGAACAGTAATGAAAAGCAATTCAGTAGCACCACCACATGGGTCACTTCTCATTTTTCAACCTCTTAGAGGCGTTTTCTTTTTTTCCCCAAAGATTTCCAGAGCAAAGGAAACACTCAACATGCACATGCACGTCTGACCAACTTTATAATTATCCTTACAGCAGTAAGAAAATCTATTAGAAAGAGAGGTTCTCATTAGCAAACTTATTTCCAGAGTCAGCCTTTAGAACCCCTAATAGCAAATGGGTTGGAGATTGAGCTGTTTGCAGTGAAGGGCTGGCAGGAAGAAAGTTAAGTTCCTTCATTAGCTGAACTTACTGCCTGGTACTACTTCAAATTGAGGTTTCCCATCTTCTACAGATGTCAGAGTTGCCAGYTTTGCTTCTATCATTTCTCCATCTATGAACCTTCCAGAATATGCAGTTTTTCCATCAGGGTACACGTAAGCTATTTTCTCTCCAGTCATCTCCCCTTCATCATTCACTTCTCCCACAAGGCTGCCTCCATCCTGAGAGCATGTGCGAGAAAGAAAAGGGAGAGCATTTAGCTATATGTTACTATCTTTAGTAAATGACAAAGATGTTTTCTGGCTTTTTTAAAGAAGCAATCTAAAGTACAGCAAGTTCAGACGAGAGCTTATGAAAACTAGTAAGAAACACACACGCACACACACATGAAGAAGCTGGGTAAAGTCTAATTCCAGCCAGGACAAAACTGATGCAAGAAATGGCCTGGACCTTCTACCTTGTTTGAAATAGCAAAACCCAAGTTTTTTCCTTTCATGTGACACAAAAACACTGAGTTTCAGTTCTCAGAATTTTTATGTGAACAGTCTGTGAACCAAGGCACAAAGCCAAACACCAACTTTGTCTACGTTTTCTTAGCATGACATTGTGCTGGAGGAGAAAAATGCTGCCTTGTGCACTGTGAAGTGATGGTACATCGAATGACTGAAGCCTATACAGCACCAAGGATTCCCTGGGGGACTAAGAAGCTTCTCTGTCCCCAGCATCCCCTCAGATGTGAGGAGGCACATAATGAGAGCAGTTTACTGAAAGCCAGCAACCCCTTCCCTTCCAAGCATTATGGATTTTAGCCCTGGGCTTTGCCACCTTTAATATGCCTGTAACTCAGGTTAGATTTATTTATAGAATTGCAGAATGAGAGGCATACATTAGCACAGGTCTAACAGCTTCAGATGTTTACTTCAGAAAGGACAAGGAAACAAATTCAAATAATGCCTTAGCACCAAAACAAGTAGGTATGATGTGGAACCAGACATGTTTAGACCAAGACCACTGTCCTCAGACTCTATTTCAAAGTGGCACCACTTTGTCCAACTCTCAGGCTGAAAGAGCTTTGAACATAYCATAGAAGTGAAGAGTGGACCTTAAGTTTGGGTGAGAACTTATGCACCTAACAGAAATCTCATATAAGCAATTGCTTTCACGGCTAAGATTTTTTTGGAAGATCTTCCATCCTTTAGTCTTTCAAGACAATTTATTTTTTACGACCTCCAAAGACTGACATTTCCAGAAGACATAGCAACATTTTGTCAGCTAGAAGATGAAGTAAGAGAYATATGACATGATGGGTCGTTATTACTGAAAAACTGCTATTTGTATGGTGGTGTAAGCTAAGCATTTAGATTCTAGCACACACACACTTAATGACAATAGTGAAAACCAGTTAATATAAGGGCTTGCTAGTGGTATGAARCCATACGCACAATTAAAGTGAGTGCAATAGATAGCACAAAAATAGACTGCTTTTTGACCACCTGTGTAACAACTGCATATATTATTACATACAGATTTCTGGGACTCCAACAACTCCTGTTATCTTCAAAAGCCAGATCTGTCAAGGTATTTGTTGGTAAGATGTCACAAACAAATTGCCCATTGGATGTTCCCACTTCCTCAGCACTTACTCAAGGTAAAATTTCTACCAAATTGAAAGGTTCAAGTACTGAATAAGGCTGAATAAGAATAATAATTAAAAATATAACAATCATCATTGCCTGACTTTTCAACAGCTGGGTCTTAGTGATTATTTTTTCAGCCATGGGAAAAAACCCATGTGGAATGGTACTATTCTGCAGTAAAGAGAGCAGGAGATCAGGCTTACCGGGTAATATATCCAACAAACTCCATGTCGAATGTTGTCTTTATATTGCCCTTTAAATATCAGCCGCCCGTCACTGTCATACTCCTGGGCTGGTCCATTCAGTTCTCCATCCACGTATGTGCCATGAAGGACCACTCCATCCTCATAAGTGTAGATTCCCTGACCTTGCAGGGCATCATCAACATAGTAACCTTCCAGTGTGCTGGTAAGGGAAGAAAAGAACAGTAGAAGACAATTCACCCCCTTAAGAAGTACATCCAACTCCCTGATCCCAGACAGAGCAAAACCCTCCCTCTGCACTGCTCATTCTATATATTACTGTTAAAGAGAGGCTGAGGGGAAAGTTTCATAAAAGTCAAGTTCTAGGAACAGCTGAACTACTGAAGCCTGGTCTTCTATTGAGGTGTACCCTACAGCCTTCCTCTAAATGCTCACCACAACTGCAACAATTGCAGCTTTTTTTCATTTTTTTCCTGTGACCTCTCAAACCTCATCTCTACCGCTCTTTCACAGGGCAGAGGAGAACCCAAGCCACACMTGGGTCAGAGTTGCATGCAGATGGACTAGCCTTGCAGGAAATGCATGCTGCAAGGCCTGCAAGCTCCTGCCAAAGCTTCTGACAGCCAAGGGGTGCTGGGACAGCAGTTTGAGGGTCTCTCTTCCACCTCCCACTAGTCATCACTATCTTCAATGAGTCTTTGAAACTCAGATGCGTTTGCTATTTTCAGCTAAATTTGATGGGGGCAAGGGAAAGGGGAGTAGGAAGGTGAGAGAATGAAACAAATACAGGTATAAGAGCTAGGAGGAAAAATAATCACATAAGCCTAATTTCTTTAGAAAACAAAGATAAAAATACAAGCTTGTTTCTACTGACTTTTGAAGGAAAGAATAACTTACATTGTCCTTTCACTAGGGTGCATTACAGATCATTCTACTGCATGTACACAGCATTCTTAACCTAAATCACACTCTCCAGCATTTTTTTATAGGGTGGGACAGCAAATTAAAGCAGCAAATGGACTGCTCTTGGCCCAGTAAGAAATTGTTGTAAAGTAGGCTGCTCTCACAKTGGATTTTTCCTATCTCCAGTCTTTGGACCTTTTGTAACATTTCTTTGGTGACATAAAGTTGAACTGTCACACAGGTGGAGTGTAACACAGCACTCACTGTAACATGCCACCYGTTCAATGTTAGTTCTTTACCAATAAACTGAGCAGCAATCTCTACCAAATCAGCTAGAACTGTCATTTTTCATGTATTTCTACTAAAACAGAATGCAGCTTGTCAAATAGAACTAATGCTGCATTTTGATTTAAATGACATTTCACTTCAGTTTTGTCTCTCAATCCCTTTAGAAGAGGTGTAATAAAACCTTTACAATTTGCTTTGTTCCCTTTCTTAAAAAGGGCAGCTGAGAGAAACTACAAAGAATGAAAGTGTACCTGACTAGATCCTCCTTTACAGTATTTCTTTCTCAGGTCCGAACTAGCACAGAAAAATACAAACTGTTCAGCTTGTTCCCATAATATTCTCCAGCATATTTAGCTAACACACACATACTTCCACTGCTGCATCATTCTTTTTCTGACATAGACATCTATGGTAGAAGCTCAAACTGTTTGCCTGGGATCACAAGACTACGTGTTTTACAAAATTTCATGTATTTTTCAAGCGTTGATGAATGAATGTTTTTCAGAACTAACTTTCTAATTTCTAAAGCTTCACCCTTCGATTTGACATAATTTTATCCAGGTCATATGTTACATATGACAGATAGTGTGTTTAAAAACACAACTTCAGCTTTGGTTTTACACAGCTTCCTTCACAAACATACTGTTTAAACAGCTCCTTACCTCATGCCCTCCACCGTCCCACAGCAGCTGCTTACACAGCCCCAGCGCAAACCAGCCGCAAAGTTGGAAAAGGCAGGAAAGCTGCATGTTTTTTTCAGCCAGTTTGTGACTGGCTACCAATTTCTTGATTTAGCCTGCTATGGAGCTACACAGGCAGCTGTAGCAGCACAGTTCAGGGAAGGAGACAAGCAGATGAGAGAACCACCAGAAACTGGTGTGCTTTATTTTAGAAATGACACCACTTTCTCCCCTTTTATTACAGATCACCAAATTTGAAATTCATTGTAGCTGGCAACATGCACAGAGCTCACATTTAAGATTATTCTTTAAAAGAAGAAACTACCCTCAGTTTGTGTAACAGAACAACAGAAATAACAATCATATTCTTAGCTTCGATCATATTAATTAAAGCTAACAAGCTGCTAATTCTTTAGCACTGGAAACAAAAACTTACTGTAATTCAAATCTCTGGGGTTTCTTTCATTGTTTTAAGCTCTGTAACAATGTAAAAAAGATCCATCTCTTTCTACTTTCAAAGTCTATAAAGAAAACTTACAAAAAAAAAGTCAGAAAAAAAATTCTGAAGTAAAAACTCTGTTTTTCAGTCCTGCCTAATAAATCAAGTTTTATAAACCTTTTATACTTGCTACCTGCCCCCTCCCCCTTTTTAGCTTGTTTAAAACTACAGTGCCTATAACCGGACACAATACTTAGAACTAAGGCCTTACCACCATCAAGTGGTATACCACTTGGTATATATGTATATATCAAATAAATAAATAAATACTTCCTGTGTCCTGCATATACACAATCTTATTAATACAACCTGAGCTAGCCTGTATTCCTCCACTTTGCTTCTGAGATTATCATATTGGAGATAACGTAAACTCTTACTAAAGTAAAGATTTATCAGATGTACTGTCTTCCCATTACTTGCCAGACCTAGAGGATATCTATGATATCCACCACCTAGTACTTATTAGGGAGAAAAAAAAACCTTACTGCAATCTGCTTCCAGGTACTGAAGTTACAACAGCTAACCTATAATTCATTTCTCACTCCCTTCCCTCCCATCTCCCCCTCTGTATAGAAACATTGAAAACTCTCCTAAAAAGAATGCTGTTCTCCACTGTGATTTGAGATGACAGTTTACAAGAGAGTTTCTAATTTAACAGAGAACAGCAGCCGCAGTTCAATGCCAAACACAGCTCTTATGCTCAGAGTTATTGTGCAGAGCGTTTCATAAAGTGCAATTCAACAAACATTAGCACCAGCAAAAGCTGAAGTACAAGATTCAAAACAGGGAGTATGCTGGAGGTGAAACTTCTCTCTCCAAAAGAATGTGGTGGGTTTTGTTGCTTTTTTGTAGGGAGAGGAAAAAACAACTACGATATTTCATTCCAAGTTTTCACTTCCTTAAGTGAAACAGGAAGAGGGCAGCTGCTCCGATAAAGAAGGGAAAATTTCTAACTGAGGCAAACAAGGCAGATAGGCAGCCAATACTATTTCCCAACACTCAAAAAATGAAAACACTTATATTGTTGCCAATCCAGCGTCTGATAGGACTCAACTATTCCCAAACAACAGACTTAGAGCAGTTCAGTTTTCAGCCTTTACTGGCAGGCCTATGAGGGAATGAAACCAGAGAGGGAGCATATCCAGTCAATGCTGAAACAAATGAGCTTACTGCAGCAAAGCACACAATACTGCAAGGGGAAAGATGTTTTCAGAAATTTTTGAAATCTATTTCTCTTCGTAAGGCTCTATTGTAAACACTCAGCCTTGCTCATGGCACAGTTAACATCCTGTTTTGTGCCCAGTCATTCTTCCCTCAACATGTCATGACACCTGAATGTTCACCTGGGAGCAAACGAATCTCTCTACCTGGGCACAGCTAGGTAAATTGCAATGTCATTAGTAACTAAAGTCATCGTCACAGTTAAAGCTGCTTTAGCTAAATTAAAATCAGCCTGGACTTAACTTATATTATAAAAATATCTCATTTTCCAGAAACATATTACAGACTATTTCTGTATATTTTCATTTTGCTAGTTCCTGAAGTCACCCAGTAGCCAATTGTTCCATTTTAAAAGTGTTATGAGAATTAAAACTTAAAAAAATAAAAAAGAAAGAAAGAAAGAAAAGAAAAAAGATTTGGTAACACAGAAGAGGTACAAAAAAGGCTCTGCACAGGGAGCAGCAGCAGCCTAAGTTTTCTTACACAGCACTGCCTGTACCCTGGACTACTTAGACAAGCAGCTCTACAAATAAAATAGTGGGTCAGTTTCTCTAGCTATACAATCAGTGATTGCTCTGCTGAGACCATCAACAAGCACACAAGTGTTACGTACATGTGTCGATAGAGATGTTGTCTGCCAAAAAAAAAAAAAAAAAGCTATTTTAGAGAGGTCAGCTGCTGGGCAGTAACAATTTTCAATTATTCACTCAAGATTTAATACGGCCATTACTAGCAACAGGTGGGTTTTTATTTTATTTTTTTTAATCCAAACTTGGGAGGCCTAATCAGCTTCTGCATAGCTCAATAAAAATATTATCTTTCTCATGGAAAAAAACACAATCTCCAGCATGAAGCAAATGCAACACCAAGTATAGATGAGGAGCTGACGCAGTGAGACAGCACAATACCTCYGCTCCTGCTCAGAAGTTCGCTGAGCAGGAGGAGAGAAGAATCGACACAACTGTCAGTTTAACGGCTGCTATTCATAGTGCCACCGACAGCTGCAAAACCATGAAGAATTGTGTCATTTTATACATCTGCTGCTCCTTCTGAGGAAGTTCAGAGCAACTGTAGAGAGAAATGCTGCAGTTATTGGCGGGGGGGGGCAGGGTATGGGGAGAAGGCGAAAGAGATATTATAAGGTGTTCATAAYGAAGGCTTAAGAAGAAAACACACACATACCACCTCATGCCCACAGAGGTACAGACTAGCACCATTTTACTGCCACAATTCCCAGCGAAGAGAGTGGCAATTATAGGGGATTTTCTGAAAATGAATCAGGCCATAAGCAACTTGCAGAAGATTAGGTGGAGTTGGAACAGAACTATATTTAATTCATTCCTTTAACCGTTGAACAATTTCCAAGACCAAGCAGATGGTAAGCTTCTCTGAAGGTCTTGTATCTATCTATCTATACATGGGTCTGGCACAGGGAACTCTGAACCCAACAGCAGTCTGYATATACTGCCATAAAACAAACGACCAAAAAGCCCACTACTCTTGTAGTTGTGGACTTGGACTTTGTAATCTAAGCAGTTGTCAGCATGGTTTTTGATGGCTCTGAAGACATTCCAATTCCTAAAGTCTCTAATTAGTCAAAAACTTTACAGTGCTAAAAATCATAGAATCAGTAAGGTTGGAAGGGACCTCTGGAGATCATCTAGTCCAACCTCCCTGCTCAGCAGGGTCACCTACAGCATGGTAGACAGGGTTGCACCCAGGCGGGCCCTGAAGATCTCCAGAGAAGGAGACTCCACMACCTCTCTGGGCAACCTGGTCCAGTGCCCCGTCACTCTCACAGGGAAGAAATTCCCCCTCACGTTCAGATGGAACTTCCTGTGCTTCAATTTCTGCCCACTGCCTCTTGTCTTGTCACATGGGACAACTGAAAAGAGTTTGTCCCTGTCCCCCTGACATCCTTCCTTCAGATACTTATACACATTGACAAGATCCCCCCTCAGTCTTCTCTTCCCCAGGCTAAACAGGCCCAGCTCTCGCAGCTGTTCCTCCTACGGCAGGTGCTCCAGCCCTCTGATCATCTTCACAGCCCTGCGCTGGACTCTCTCCAGTAGCTCCATGTCTTTCYTGTACTGGGGAGCCCAGAACTGGATACAGGACTCAAGATGAGGCCTCCCCAGGGCTGAGTGGAGGGGCAGGATCACCTCCCTCCACCTGCTGGCAACACTCTTCCTTCCTAATGCACCCCAGGACACCATTGGCTTTCTTGGCCACTAGGCACACTGCTGGCTTCATAGTCAACTTGTCATCCACCAGCACTCCTAGGTCCTTCTCTGCAGAGCTGCTCTCCAGAAGGTCAGYCCCCAGCCTGTACTGGTGCCTAGGGTTATTGTTCCCTAGGTGCAGGACCCTGCACTTGCCCTTGTTGAACCTCATGAGGTTCCTCTCTGCCCAGCTCTCCAGCCTGTCCAAGTCTCTCTGAATGGCAGCACAGCCCTCAGGTGTATCAGCCACTCCTCCCAGCTTGGTATCATCAGCCAACTTGATGAGGAGGCACTCCGTCCCCTCAYCCAGGTCATTGATGAAGAAGCTGAACAGGACTGAAACCCAGTACTGAGCTCTGGGGGACGCCACTAGCCACAGGCCTTCCAGCTAGACTCCACGCCACTGATGACGACCCTCTGAGCTCTGTCTTTCAGCCAGTTCTCAATCCACCTCACTGTCCACTCGTCTAACCCACACTTCCTGAGCTTAYCYAGGAGGATGTTATGGGAGACAGTGTCGAAAGCCTTGCTGAAATCAAGGTACACAATGTCCACTGCTCTCCCCTCAACTACACAGCCAGTCATTCCATCACAGAAGGCTATCAGGTTGGTTAAGCAGGATTTCCCCTTGTGAATCCATGCTGGCTGCTCCTGATCACCTTCTTTTCCTCCAWATGTCTGGAGATGACATCCAGAAYGAGCTGTTCCATCACCTTACCAGGGATGGAGGTGAGGCTGACTGGCCTATAGCTGCCTGGGTCCTCCTTCTTGCCCTTTTTGAAGACTGGAGCGACACTGGCTTTCTTCCACCTCTCCACCTCTCCAGTTCTCCAGGACCTTTCAGAGATGATGGAGAGCAGCCTGGCAACAACATCCACCAGCTCCCTCAGTACCCATGGGTTCATCCCATCCGGGCCCATAGATTTGTGGATGTCCAGCCTGCCCAGGAGGTCTCTAATCCTATCCTCCTCAACCAAAGGAAAGTCTTCCCTTCTCCAGACTTTCTCCCTCAAGTCCAGGTTCCGGGATTCCTGGGGCTGCCCTTAGCAGTGAAGACTGAAGCAAAGAAGGCATTCAGTAATTCTGCCTTCTCTGTATCCCTTGTCACCAGGGYYSCCGCCCCATTCAGCAGCGGGCCCACATTTTCCCTAGTCCTCCTCTTGCTGCTGATGTATTTGAAGAAGCCCTTCCTGTTGTCCTTGACACCCCTTGCCAGACTCAATTCCAACTGGGCCTTAGCCTTCCTTGCAGCATCTCTAGATACGCTGACTGCATTCCTATAATTCTCTCAAGTAGCTTGTCCCCTCTTCCACATTCTGTGTATTTTCCTCTTCTGTCTGAATTTGGCCAAGAGCTCCTTGCTTACCCATGCTGGTCTCCTGCTCCTTTTTCTGCACTTCTTACTCATAGGGATGCACCGCTCTTGAGCTTGGAGGAAGTGATGTTTGAATAGTAGTCAGCTCTCCTGGACCTCCCTTCCTTCTAGGGCCTTAACCCATGAGATTCCACCAATTAGGTCTCTGAAGAGCCCAAAGTCCACTCTCCTGAAGTCCAGGGTTGCAATCCTGCTKGTTGCCTTACTATACATAATGCTCACAATGATGGATTTTCCTACCAAGGAACAATTCCTGGCATCATGCTACACATAAAATCCCCAAGCCCACAAAAGCATTGTGTCAGCGCTATGGCTAAAGTAGCAGATGAAACCTTCCAGCTACAACTTTTAATGAGAAAGCATATTCATATACTCAGGAGTGGACAATGAATATAGATCAGTTTTATATCACTGTAAACGGGATGGAAAAAATGAAGAGAAGTGGAGAGTCAGCGTCTACCTTCCATCAAAAAAGAAGAACTTGCCACGACCATTCTTTTCTCCGTGCACGAAGTTTCCCTCAAATCTGTCTGTCGATGAATAGGTGACTGTACAGAATCCATGTGGCAACCCATCGTCATCTAGATGCCCTTAAATAAAACCCAAACAAAGAGCAAACACATTAATGTTATATATAATTGCAACCTTATTCTGATTATATAGACATTTGAAAAGCAGTAGCTCCCTGCTATAAAACAGTGGTCATAATTCAAATCTTTCTGTTAAGAACAGTGATCAGTGATTCAGTGCAACTGAAGTTGGTAATTCTGTAATACACTTCACTGAAAAGGATAAAATGAAAGGGATGAGGGAAAGGAGAAGGGAAGGAAAAATGTTTCTAAAATAAATGAGGTTCACACTACTCACACGTGTTAATATACTTCTACAAGAATATAATCATTTTTATTATCTAAAATATGTATTTTCTGGTAAGAAGAGAATGGATTTTGAGTAAGACCGGGTTGTTATTTTTTTTTTTTTTTGATAAACACGTCTTAGAAAACATGCTCTTCCACCTCAAAGCTATATCCATAGAAGTTTAAAGAAATAAAAGCATGTAATATTTGCAACACTATGCCCTTGTAGTATGTTAGTCAATTTTCTATTTCAGATTTCTAATCTTGCTTTCTAATGTTTTATATGCTCACATTACACCCCTCCCTTCCCTTTCCCAGCCATATCAGCTTTCCTCATTACAGCTGTCAGACATGAGGAAAGTGGATGGGTGACACACTAGGTCCTCACCTGCAGGGGTTTGTATTTTACAGATCACACCTGGCAAACTCAGATTAAGTTACAGCATCAGACTCAATATCGCACAGCTCTATTTGCCTGGTTCAAAGCCAAAGAAAAACAAAACAGTGGTTTAACAACAGTTATTTTATTGTTTAGCTGTGTAAACTAGAGTCCTCAATGCTGCTTCAGCAGAATATTGCTCTGATTACAAAACAAGGATYCTCAAGCTCAGCATGGCTACCTTCAACAAGTGATACACCAAGTGTAAAATGTTCCCATTATGATATTTTAGCAGGTATAAATTCTGCACAAAAACTGATAAATAAATGAAAACTAGCATATATTTATGTTCTTCCAGGTTTCTAAATAAAAACTGGCCTCTAATCCCGTGAGTCTCTTTGTGGTTTATACAAAGTCTATTAGAGATGAGAGACACACACCTCTACAGGCTTTGGGTCAAACTCTTTGCTGATCAAATTTGCCAAAGGCACTGAAACACAAAAGGTTCAATAAACGTGTAGAAAGGCAAAAGTAAACTCCAAGATGATGTGGAGCAATTAGAGTCCAGGCTGACGCAGGCAACAAGAGGCACTTCAGTATTAACAATCCTAGAGTCCTAAACCCAGAGAGAAAATAAACAGTGCAAACAGTAGTGAGAAAAGCCAAGTGCTTAAGTCCACCATAATTAATGGAAGTTTGGTTTTGATTTGCCTCCTTAAAAGAACCCCAACAGCAGCAGACTCACACTGCAAATACATCTGCTTTCAACTGTGTGAGCAGCAGAAATGCAAAAAAAAAAAAAAACAACAGCAATATGTCACCAAGCAAAGGAGCCATGAGAGGAGTTCAGCATGCTGACTGTGCAGTATCAGAGATGACAAGAAACAGATCAACCGGATCTTCTCCAAGACCCTGCAGATACAAGAGAAGCCCGAACCCTCAAATGCACTGAAGCAGGAGCAGACAGTCTGTGTGTACCGGGTGGGGAAACGGAGACTCCTATAATGGCAAAGGCTGGAAGCTTGTGACTTCCTCCACAAGGAGAGCCAACCTGGTAAGAACTTTGGGGAAGGAAGCTGACAACGCACCATCAAGTGAGGAAGTGTTGGCCTGGTTTGACAAACGAAGGGGGTAGCCTGATGTGGACAGGGGAGATCACATAATCAAAGAAATGGCTGAAGGGGGCCACCTCACATGTATGTACAAAAATAAGGAAGCGCCAAGAGGACAGCATGATGGGGGAAGCTCTTGCACCTCTTTGGGGAAATCAGCATAACCGGGTGTCTATCTGAAATGCCTGCACACTAACACAGACAGCATGCGGAATGGGAGAAATTAGACGTGTGTGTGCAGTTACCAGCCTACAAACTCACTGGGATCACAGAGATGTAGTGGGTCAGCTCCCACAACTGAAGTGCTGCAAGGGATAGATACAGGCTCTTTAGGCACCTGTGAGTGCTGAGGGAGCTGGCTGAGGTCACTGTGAAGCCACTCACCATTATCTCTGAAAGGCCGTGGCGACTGAAGGAGGCTCCAGAGGAGAGGAAGAAAGCAAAAGTCACTCGTGTTTTCTAGAAGGAGGATCTGGGGAACTACAGGACCAATCTCACCTTGTCCCCAGGAAGGTGATCRAGAAAATCCTCTTGGCTTCCACATTAAAGATAAGAAGGTAATTGGGAGTAGTCAACATGGATTTACAAAGGGGAAATCATGCCTGATCAACCTAATAGCTTGTTGAAACATCTAGCTTGATGAGTGAGTGGAGAACAGCGGAGGTTGTTTACCCTGACTTTAGCAAGGCTTTTGACATCATCTCCCATATCCTTATAAAAGAACCGATGAAATTTGTCTGGAACCAGACAAGTTGTACAGACTGTATAAGTGCAAAATGAGTGGATTGAAAAGTAGCTTAACTGCAGGGCTCGGAAGGCTGTGTTGTGGGCACACAGTCCAGCTGAAGGTCTTTAGTGGTGTATACCAGGGACTAATACTGGGGCCCACCCTGTTTAACATCTTCATTAATGATCTTGCCCATGGAACAGAATACACCCTTAACAAGTTTGCAGATGATATAAAAAAAGAGAAAAGTGGTTGATATATGAGATGATTCTGCTGCTCTTCAGAGGGACTTTGACAGGTTGGAGAAAAGGGCAGAGAAGAACCTCATAAAGTTGAAGAAAGTGCAAAGTCCTGYACCTAAGGAGAAAAAACTCCATGCACCAGTACAAGCTAGGGGCTGACTGACTGGAGAGCAGCTTGGCAGAAAAGGACCTGGGAGTTCTGGTGGACAAACTGACCATAAGCCATCAACGTGCCCTTGTGGCAAAGGCGGCCAATGGTACGCTGGGTGCATTATGCAGAGCATTGCCAGCAGGTTGAGGGAGGTGATCCTTCTCCTCCACTCAGCTCTGAGCTGGAGTGCCATGTCCAGTGCTGGGCTTCCCAGGGCAAGATAGACATGGACCTACAGGAACAAGTCCAGTGAGTTAGGCCACGAAGATGATGAAGGAACCAGAGCATCTGTCACATAAGGAGAGGCTGAGAGAGCTGGGGCTATTCAGCCTGGAGAAGAAAAGGCTTGGGAGGGACCTGATGAGGTGAGTAAAGGAGACAGAGCCACTCTTCTCAGTGGTACCCACGGATGGGACAAGAAGCAATGGGCACAAACTGAAACACGGGACATTYGATTTTAACTGTTTAAGCCTAAGAAAAAGCTTTTTCACTGTGAGGGTGACTGAACACTGGAAGAGGCTGCCCTGAGARGTTGTGGAATCTTCATCCTTAAGATATTCAAAACTCAACTGGACGCAGCCCTGGGCAAGCTGCTCTCACTAACCCTGCTTTGAGCAGAARCATTGGACTCTATGATCTCCAGAGGTCTCTTCCAGCATCGATGACTCTATAAAAGCCACTGAACTTCAGCGCACTTTGTTTTTAAAAGTTTGTATAATACGTTTTCTTTAAAACTTGTTCTGTAAAAYAGAGAAGTCCTGTAAAACAGAAAAGGCAATGAGCTGCTCTCCAAACAGAAGAAAGGCTTCTTCTCCTCCTTGCCCCCAATTCAGTCTGGACACTCCTTTTTGTAGGAGGGAAAAGTTTTTAGTAGTTATGTTAGTTCAATGAAAAGGTCAGTGAAAATTATGATATAGATATTTATTTCAGAAGAAAAACATCCGTGTAAAAATTTACAGTTTAATTAAAGGTTTGAATTCATAATTTATGTATAAGAGAAGGATAGTAAGCTAACAGATGCTAAACAGTACACAACCAGTTTTGCCCTCACTATAACAGAAAATTTTTTATAAAACATTTGAATTGAAAAAATAATAATACGGACACATTGTACTATATATTAAAAAAGAAACGAAAGAAACTCACTACTTTGTGATTATTTGGTTTTGTCAAGATTTTGCTGGGACACAGAACTCAACACAAAAGGTGCAATGCTTATGTGYACCATGCACACCAGTAATTTTGCATAGTAAGATACAGATCATCCCAGAGATTTAAATGGTCAGCTTTGATCTGATGGCTCCTATACAGAGTCTTAATCTCACCCATAGCACAAAGAATCCAATTCTTCTAACATGCTAGGTTCTCCCTACCAAAGGGAAAAGAAAAAGAGAGAAAAGAAGMAGMAGCATGCAAGCCCCCAACAAAACAAGAGACATTCAGTCTATCTTAATAGGATTAAAGAAAAAAAAAAGCAAGCAATTTCAAGTGTAATTACATACATGCAAGTTTTCTTATATGGCTGAGGCCCTATGCTTTAACTCTATTCCAGAAGTCAATGGAAAAATTTTCATTATTTCAGAGAGAGTAAAGCAGAGTTTTCCTCTCCCCCTTCTCAGTACTCTCCTCCATTTGTGAAAACAAACCAGATTACCTACATATTTTAAAAATTATTTTAAAATCTTACTTTTGTCACTTCAAGGTTCTCTCAAAATTTCCTTTTAAGCTCAGATCATGAACTTTTCAAGAAAAGGAATTACACTTTTAAGGGGTTGTTCACAATACAACAATTTGAGGCCACCTACCAATGACACTGATGGATAAAAACCAGAGATAAGTAGTAGTAATACTGACAATAAAAGGAATTTATTTAATAAAAGGCATATAATGTGCATCATCAGTAAAAGATTCTGGCCACAGAGATGCCAGGCTGATGTTTTAGGAATAGCAGTAGTAATAAATAAATATATTATATACATATTATATAAATATATAAATAAATTTATATATACATGTGTGTGTGTGTGTGTATACACACACACACAAATATATATATAAATGCCTGGAAGAAAAATTGTTTGATTTCTGTCACATTTCTAACTTCCTCTAGGTAAGTGCAAGAACACCCACCCAGTCTTCTCTCCCCCAAACAACACCCTGCTTCTGTGTCATTCAGAAAAATGCACACTTTCAAATATACTGCTGAATAATACATTCTTTCAAAACTCATTTCCTTAGCTCAGAGGTACACTAAGCAGATTCATGATGTGGCAGAGGGCTTTACCTGCAATACGAGCAACAAAACTCTGACTCTGCTTGAGATACAATTGCAAGATATCTTTTGGGGGGGATGGTGAAGAAAGGGAGGAGAAAAGACGTATCTATTAAGGCACACTGCACACCTCATGCACAGTGTCCTGCATTGGAGAATCTCACCTCCCTTGCAACTTTTTTACACAGCAAAGCTTTTCTATGGCTCTGTTATCACATACCTACATAATAAACTCAGATGCTAATAACAGCTGCTTAGCTTATGTCTGTTAAGTTACTCTGCCTCGCGCCATGTCTTCTTTAGAAAAATGTGCACTGAGACCTAATTCTCCTGCCGTAATATCCAAATAATGCATCACTGAATGATGAGCATTACTGGTATCTTGTCACAGCCAGCTCCCTACTTTGTACATTTAATTTCAATAACTAAAAATCTAGGACTACTCTTTGCAGCCAGAATTATGCCCTGAGAGGAACGTTAAAGGAATACATGCTTTTATTTTGAGTTGGTACATTCGTTCAATAGCTGCCCAAGGCAAATCCTTACTGTGTTCCTAGATGCTTTACAGGGATGACAGTATGTTGCTGATTTGTATTCTTGCATGCCAATATTTCCATTAGTAATGCCTTTCAGAGGGGCATACCTCAATTTCAAAACTCTTAAAAGGTTAATTCTCCACTCACAGAAGGCTAGCACAAAAGGAAGCACATATTGCCTCAGAGATGGGCCTTCCCACTCCCAGATTGGTCTTTCTGCTCCAGCTCTGCCACTGGCTTATGTGACCACAGTTACTTCCTCCATTTGTATTACCATAATTGTAAACTCAGGGAGTTACTGTGGTTCCCTTCTAGCATCTTTACCAAGGACATGTGTACCCTGACACCCAGCTATCACAGAGGGAGGTAACTCAGGCATGGGAAGAAGGATTCCTACTTTGCACACCTTGCCACCAAGGTAAAGGACAAGGCTTCTTATGGTCTAGGGTTTTTACTCTGATAGTTCAGGTGTGTCTACCTAGCACTGAATGGAGARGCCAATACCACCTACTGTACTATGCTATGAAAGATGCTGTGGAAACCAGAGGTACAAAACAGGTTAATGACTCACTGTGTCATCACTAATGGCACTGACTACGCAGTGCAGAAAGCAGAAACTAAGTGCAAATGTGTACACATGATTCAGAGCAACAGTGTTGAAAAATGATTTTTTTAATATTAAAAACAAATTAAATGTCACTACTAGGTTCTGTGGCTTGAGCCTTATATTAAGATATTGAGATGTAATAAGAGAGATCAACCAACCAACTTGGCTATAGCCAAGTTTCACTAAGTGCACTAGAGTCCTGCAGGCTGGTAGGCTGCGAACCGCTGTAATAACAAGCACACCTAGAACACCCTGAAACTGTCATGTGACGCAGGATCTGCCCAAAAGCCTCTGATGCAGTAACTTTTGAGAGCTGTGTTTATACAAGCACTTAAAATAAGAACGTTCGTACACTGAGCCACAGCCCTATTCCACACCAGGGCTGAAACAGGGCCCAGCCCTTAAAATAAATAAATATATGGGAAGGGCCGGCCCGGTAGAGCAGCCGTGGCTGCTCCCGCGATGCCCTCAGCGCGGACCCGCGGCCCGCAGGACCCGGCCGGGCAGGCGCGGCGGCCCGGCGCCATGTGCTCGGCGGCGGCTCCCGCACGCCCGCTCCGTTGCATAAGCCG
>NW_028186512.1:4675458-4789968 GCF_003343005.1 Rhea americana | reverse complement strand
CCCGCGCAGCGCCGCCTCGGCGGGAGCGGAGCGCCGCGGCCCTCCGAAAGGGGCGGCTGAACAGCGGCACTGAAAGACTCGCCAGTCTGAGCTCCCTTTGACTCGCGCTTGTCCGCACAACCGCGTTAAACCGAAGCTATTTACACGGCAAACGGGGACCTTACGAGGTCACGTGACGCCAGAAACCGGGGCTCAGGGAAAACATCAACACTACAAACACCCGCCAGYGGCTGTAACTCTGGCACACACACACCAAAAAAATCCACAGATAGGGATACATGCACGTATACGACTTAATATACAAAAGAAAATACTATGGAAAATTTTCARTATATACTCAGGTCCCTAAAATTTAGTACAAAGTGGTACACAAGTAGGAAATAAACAAAACCCATGCRGCCCGGGACCCTCAGGGTACTGAACCTTGTAAAACACTGGCAAAGCACATGTGCAGTGGTTCTCCAAGTTTACATTTTTACAACTCACCTCGGAAGACAGACTTTCTTATGCACTCATAACTAACACCACGTCACCACCTGTTCCTGGRCTACACTGAGAAACACTTTTTTATCTGATACACTTGATACTGAGAGATTTAATTGCCAAAACGTACAGGCTCCTGGATTTCAGTTTTGCACAAAGCGCAACTCAGGAAGTCCATGCGGTTTGTGAGTTCCTATCGATATGATGGAAGTGCTGTAGCACTGAATGCCTCAGTGCATATGAGGGATCTCATTCTTCTCCAAAGGCTGGCAATGCAGCAGAGACCACCTCAAAGAGAAGCCAGAGTGTTTCTAGGTCTTCCAGACACGCCRTACCATGGGAGAGCAGGAGGCCCCTCCTTTACCCTACAGGAGATTGGGGCTGGAGCACTTGCTCTACTAGAAATGGGGCTCTTTCAGCCTGCAGAAGAGACAGCCTCAGGGCGACCCAACAGCAGCCTATCTGTACTGCRATTAGTGAGAAAACTGAGGCTCATCACAGTGGCGGAAGAACAAGAGGCAATGAGCATAATTCAAAACAAGACAGGTTCTGACCACGTACAGGGAAAAACCTTCACACCATGAGCACAGCCAAGCAGCAGAGCCAGGTTGCCCAGAGAGGGTATACAGTCTCCATCCTTGCAGGCTCTCAAGCCCGACTGGATAAAGCCCTGAATAACTTGGTCTGATCTCAGAGCTGACCCTGCTGTGAGCAGGTTGTACTGAGACCTCCTGGGTCCCTTCCCACCTCAACAACTCCGAGAGTCAGTGTTAAGTCAGCCATGTGCTGCCAGGCTATATCAGGCATTGCTGCGGTCAGGGACACCATCGCATCAGGAAAACAGGACAGTTAAATCTTAGAGAAACCAAATAATTATATACATCTGCAGAAAGAGAGTTTGGAAATCCTAAAACAGGAGAATAATGAGGTTAGTATTTGACCTAATTGACACAAAAACTTGTAAAATATTAATCTCAAGAATCTTGGAGAGGATTTGAGAATTACAGAAAACTCAGGCAGAACAGAAGGGCTTGCTTTTGTATCATGGATAGCTAATTTAACGGAACCATCAGTTTTTCTGTTCAGGAGAGAGAATTTGTGGTTTGAAGCCTGGATTTACAATTCTGATCTAAACTCACGAAAATAGAAACGGAGGCAAGAGAACAAGGCATATTTTGTGTGCGTCTCTGAAGAAATTAATCGAAACTCAGAACATACACAACATTGGAGTTCTCAAAAGAGATGTGCTTAAGCTGTTAACATATCTGGTGAGCAGAAAGGAGATGAGGCTATAGGCCTGGAGCTGGAACATGTGGTACCATTTCCACTAAGAGATAATAAAGAGCAGGTATTCAGGAAGCACAACAAACAGGAAAGAAAAAGGAAAACAGCACTGCCACGACCTACATACACAGATGAGAACATGGAAATCAACAGGATGTTTAAACACAGCAGTGTGGTGAGTGCTTACTTGCAGAAGCTCATCAGGATATAGGACAGCAGCATTCACACTAAAAGCCCATCCTCTTCCCAGACCTTTTGCCAAAATGACACTGCAAAAATATTAAGGTTACAAGTTCTCAAAATATAAGAACTACCCACCCAAATTTAATGTGCCCCCCACATTATCTAAGCTATTCTACTATTTCTAATTACAGAACCACATATTACTTTTTCCAGAGATATCCTGCCTTGTTTTATGATTACAGTATTTCCTTTTATCCTACGCATTCCACATCAGCTTCAGGCCTTACTTATTGTACTTAATCCAACATCTTCACTAGATACAAAAGTAACACTTGTGCCATGGGAGCTTCTGCAGTTCTCCCTGTACCCCAACTTCCTCACACGTTAATGAACTTTTTGCAACAGAGCTATGGCACTAGATATGTTATCATTTCTATTTTACAGTAGGAGAACTAAGAGACTAACAATAAAATTATTAAAGTTTAAAACAAAGGTTAAAACTATCAAGGTAAATATCAAGTATCAGATTGTTGTCAAGATTTCTTAGCGTTACATGTCATGTCACACATTCAGAGTCTTATTTCTACTAATTTTAAATACAGCTGTAAGAACAGCGTAGCAACATTAAGTAAAACTAAAAGCACTATTCTAGCATTCATAGTAGATAGTAAAAAGTAGGAAAAAATTAATACAAAGTTACAAGAAACTCCATTCACACCCACTGTCTACAACCATACTGCTGTATAAGAGCTTATTCCACCAGCACAGCCATTCCCAAGTGTCCCTTGTTGAGCAGAGAACAAGCAGCAACTTGCTGGGAGCATTTTGATGTAACCAGCTTGCCCACCTTTGGGGAGGAACCCTCCCAGGAGAACACTTAATAGTCTGTGTTTAGGAGTCTCAGCAGCTTAGATTGCTTCACTTGTTTTGGCAGACTGCAGAGGTATCTAGGATTTTTTTTAAGCTTTCTTAACTGTCTAATTGGACAAACAGCGAAGCATTTTGTGACTTGCAGTATGTCTTCCCACCATCGAGCGCTGTTCAAGTTTGTTTAAGCAGCTATGAACTGATGGCCTTTTCTTCTCTAAGCAGAGGCCAGTTTGTTTGTTTTGTCCTCAGCCAGTAGACTGCTCTCGCTCCATCAATCTAATCTAATTAGATTGCATCCAGCAATCTAATCTCACTGCTGATACAATCCCTTGCTTTACCTTTTATTTAATGCTAACTCCTGGAAGGAAAAAAAAATAAAACTGAAAGAAATACATGTAGACAAATGTTTTTCACAAGATAAATTTGATGCTTTGCCAGAGCACTCTGTGCTCTATCCTGACCGTGATAAGGATCCTTCGCAAAAGTAGCATGGGATATGTAATGAGAGAGAAAAATGCACAGAACAAAACACTGAGGCTGGATGCGCAATCTCCGTCACTATGTTACCTAACCGGAGCATTTGGGTTTGCAAYAGCAATAACATTCTCTTTTAACACGGCTTCTTAATTAAACAACAACTAAGTGCACAGTGACTCTTAGCTACGGTACTAAGGTCACAGAAAAAACAGAGTAACTGGGAGAAGCATGATATTGTCACCTATGAGAAGGAGGTACGTGAGGAGAAGTGACTGTTTTGCAGGGAGGACTCAGAGCTGCTTGCTGAGAACAGCAAGAGGAACTGAGACACTACTCTCTCTCTGGCCACAGCCAGATTTTGGAAGAAAATGTTCTTTCTCTGGTCATCCTCTACACTCTCCCTTATGGCTTTCCCCCTCTTTCTCTTCTTCTGGTTCTTTCCCTTCTTTCACTACTGAACTCTTCCAGTTCACCTCCAGTCTACCGCTTCATCTGTTTCCTTCTACACTGTAGTTTTTGCCTCATGCAACCTAACCACAGCTCAGGTAAGGTCTGCCACACTGTAACAAACGTTTTCTCCTATCTTGAAGCAGACAGGAAATGACTGCTTCCTAAAACGCTTCAAATACTAAAATAAGAAATAATCCTTACAACACTTCAGGTTGTTGCTTGTTCAGGCTACAATGCTACGTGTTTACAAGATACTAGTTTCAAGAATGGTACTTTAATGCTTAAATCAAGGTATAGTGGGTTGTCCTTTGGCGATTCCTGAACTTCTAACAATACCATTCAAATATTTATAACACAGAAAGGGCTCCTCTATCACATGGAGAGTTTTGCATCTCTGTAACAAAGAAGCAATATAATCTTTTAATCCACTTTATATTCAAAACACTATCATTTTATTCTTACTGCTGAAGTTTGTTTTCGTTGTTCCTGTTCCTTTGTTAGAAGAGATAAAAAAAAATGTAGCTGACACTTCTGGCCAGCACTGTCACAACTTGCATACATGCTGAAAGGCTCTGGTGCTATGAATCTGMTGAAACATGTAATGTCAGCATATGTGGAAGCAGCCATCTGTGGCCACTTTTTGTAAGAGGGTCCCAAATTGGCGACTGCTGTGGCTGATTAGGCCTTCRGAGCTGTCTGTTTGGGTGTGAACACCTTGGGACAATGGGTATTGCTGGATGGCTGGAAAGTGCTTTTCTCCAATTTTTCTGCAGTGAGAGGGTCAGAGCCAGGCTTAGACCAAAGAAACTGGGCTGTTAAAACCCCAGAGTCTGGACAGGCCAAGAAGTATCTTATCAAACACAGAGAACCCAGGCCTCCCACTGGGATGAAAGTACACCTGATTTTCTGCCTAACTCAAGCCAGACCTAGCTGATGAAGGAAAGGCTGATTGATACAAGCTGTGGACTCCTCACTGCCCAGAGGATACTGATTGAGTAGCTAGGTAGCAAAGAATACGTGTACAACAGCATTGTGTCCAGCCTTATAATCAAGTCCCAGGTGCATTTGAGGTGGATTTCTTTCAATCTCTGCCACTAAAATTGTTCCCTTTTGCATTCAAAGAGAGAAAAAAATCACTGAACCTAAGGAAGAGTAGAAGATTGGCCCTGTAACCTAGCAATATGAGACTCACCTCAGATAGGAAAGAGTAACATTTGTGTTCAAGTTGTCAGTCCAGAACGAATACCACTCTGGTCCTCCCCATGTCTTGCTGGCTACTTTAGGTAGTTTACCAGCTTCAATGAATRCCATTTTCAGTTGTCAATTGTATGGGCAGCCTAAGCATCTAACTYGAGGAATTTATGCAGATGATTCCCTACCCATAGATTGTATTGCTTCTGATCACTCAAGAAATTCAGAGAATAGTTGCTTAGGAAAGGAATATATATATATGTTCTCAAATTTTTCCATCATAGTATCACAGCATGTACAAGCTATGTTCAAGGCTCTCCATGTACGTACGAATATTCTGTGGGTAGCGACCCCRTGTCTCATACTGCTTATGCAGCTGCATGTTGTTCTTCCTAGCTGCTTGTCAGTATGGATCTAAGAATTCCCTCTAAAATTGAACCATCTACCAAAGATTGCTATGTTTAAGCAACACTCCTGAGAAGATGCCCTATGGCTCTTAGTAGTAACAATACAGTAACAATATGCACCTCTCTTACATGGTTTCTCACTGCATGCATCAAATACTGAATTTGCTTGATACAATTAGCGAGGGTACAAAATTTTTCACTTCTGTATTTCAGTTTTCCCTTTGCTTGGAGATAATGGAGGAATAGGGCAGGTAAATCTCATACTACTACAAAAAAATGAGTTACTACTGAGTTTCTTCTTGAGCTCCTTCCCAGCAAAAGGTGCCCACATCCTGCTATATCTGATTCAATAGCCTGCCTGTAACAAAGTCTCTGAATTCAGAGGCACAGAGAAGTGTTCACATTAACTAATGGAGGCAATGATGATGAAAATTTCTGGTGCAAAGCTGAGTTTCAACTATTAGTCCATACATTTTCATTATGGCTTATCAGTAGAGTAAGCCTCATGTAACTGGAAAGGTTTCCTTAACGTATACATTTCTTACTATCCTGAAGATCTGAAATTACATCTTATGCCACAAAATGCGGAAGTTTATCACATTTTCCAGTCTTTTGAATATATATATTATGCTCTAATGTAATTCTAAATCAAATTCCACTTTTATCTAGGAGACAGTGGTGGAGGCTCTCCATCCTCCAGAACACAGTAAACAGAACACAGCATATTATCCACAACGACATTCAAGTTCTATTCTAGTCTCTAGCTTAGCGGGACTCTTTCACAGGCCACGAGAATTTAGAACAGAAGGGGCGAAACTAAGGTCAAGGTARATGGACGTACATGAAGAAGCTGCTACACATACGGATGGAGGAAATYGGGTGGAGGAGAGTTCCTTTCTAAAGACAGGGAAGGGATCTGTCTTTCTGCCCTTGTCCCATCATTTCACTAAGTTCACTAGTTCCTTGAATTCAGCTGTCGCAAACTGTCTCATACCTATACTTACTGGAGAACTGAACTAGAATACAATGAGTGGAGCACATGTATTTGAAATTTTGGTAAACAGCTTGTTTGAATCCAGTATTCTCATCAGCCAAATAATTAGTGGCTGGCTCCACATAGTGGTTTCTCATGTAATTCCACTGAGTATGAGTTTGATATTTTGTATTTTATCTCTCAGCATAGCATTATATTAGTTTTCCAGTGAGGTGCCATTTGCAAGCCTGAACCATCTAGAAGCCTGTACAGTAGAACAGCCAAAACTGGCTGGAGTCATTCTGGGCACTGCTGAGCCCATATATGGTTGGTGACTTTAGGAATTAGAAAGATGTTGTGCCCTAGTACATGTCAGTGAGTACGATGTTGGGTGTCAGCAGAGATAGGTAGGGCTAGTGTAATAGTGACAGAGTCAGAGATTACTTTAAAAAAAATAGCAGAGAGCTAAACGTAACGGAAATATTATACCACCCAAATCAGCATCTGGCACTCAGGAAATAAACATGGCTATTGTACAGCCTTGGCTGTACACAGGAAGAAAAAACAGAAGTTTTATGGCAGTCAAGTTTATGACACATGGTTACGGAAGATTCAGCCAGTTAGAACCCTGACTTCACTTCCCTTCTAGAGCCTCCTTCCTGCTAGGACAAATCTCATTATTTTTTTTTCCTCTGAAGTAATCTTATTTTCCTTAACCCTCAATAAATTGGCAGTACTCTGAAACATACAGGCTTATCTCTTGTGCTCCTTCACTCCTACAAGTATGATTGATTATATCAAGCATTTCGGTGTATGTGTCAAAGATAATGCATACTGATGAGATGTAGCAGTGTAACTGTCTTTCTAGGGTGCCATAATGGCAAAGATGGCTCTGTGAAACATCTTTCAGAGGCCAACCTACCAATCTCATCCAATTCGTCTTTAACAAATAAGTAAATTTTAAAGCAGAGGACTAACAGAAGAAGAAAAAGGCCATGTACTGATTTTTATTCCCAGATTGCTCCTTTKCATGCAGCTTTTTTCTGCACAGTACCTGTCTGTTGCTAAGTCAAAGTCTGAGTTACTGACAGTGCTGCAGCCCAGTTCTGCACAGAGCTAAATCCTGGAGCTTCAGAAGAATCTTTTGGCAAAGGAGAAGGCCAAAGGCAGCCTCAGATCTTACTGTTTGTTTGTTTCTACAAAGCCCTTGCCAATATTTATTTGCTCATCTGGAAGTGAGGGTTAACCTTAACTACCGAGAGGAGACTTTTAGAGCTATGACAAATCTGCTAAAAGTTTCTCTTTTCAGATGAAGTTGTGGTGAATGAGATACTGTACTTTAAAGTCCTTGTTATACTGTGTCGTGCACAGCTCTGTCATTTTGTATCACTTTGTTAGCTATGACACTGTGTTACTCACAGGCTTTGATTTCAGTTACATAAGCTTCTGTGTCAGACTGAGATGAAGCCAAGCTGATGCACACAAATAATGCTGGACTGGTACTGTAAAAAGCATGACTAACTCTAATCTGAAACTTTCTGGCACTTGTTTACAACAAGATTGGTTCCTCTCTGCTTCCAGTTTTACAGTCTGTTCTCTCTGCAGGATGTGTGAGGTTAATGCTTAGCTTTCCATTAAAATTCAATTTGATAATTGATACCAATCATTTCTTCTGGGAACTGTATGTGCTTCCTGCATCAGCTAGTGAGAACCAGGGACTGTRCTGCACTTTGGAAGGTGCCATTACATGCCACTCCAACTGCTGAGTCTTCAACTTTCAGCATTGACAAATGCTCTTCTTGCACTGTTTTCTGTAGTTTCATGTAAGCTCTGTCTCACAATGCAGTGACCACGTGTCTGGAAGTGCAGTGAGTAGGCTCTTCCTAGGGCATTCCTAGCTGGCCTGTCTCTGCATGAGCCAGTTGTGAAAGTAAACCAGGCTACACATAGGTATTTAAAGGGGCCTGTGCAGGGAGAAAGGAAAAGGAGAAAGAAAATGACTCCTTCCTGAGGATGTATACATAACGTATAAAGGCAAAYCTAGTATATCCTGAAGAGATTTGACTAGGTAGGACAAATCACATTCACCAGAGTATTTGCCCTCYGGAGTCCCAGCTGACAGTTTGGGTTCACATGGGAAGACCGTGGTACACAAAGCTGTTATCTATGTGCACAGGTCAAGGAGTAGAATAAAAGTTTTAAAAGAACAATGGAACCCATAGCTGTCAGCAGATAATGCAGTAAGCAACATAATGGCAACCTGATGTCACACAGGATGAGTAATATGACATGGATAACATGTACACGTGCACACATAGCTGTGTGTATCCTATTCTTTTAACCTCTTATCTCTGCCACAGTGATTTTTGACAACTTAGTCTGCCTCAGCTGAGAAACAGATGGGAATGATTGGCATTTGTTATCTATTGATAGAAGTAACATGCTGAGTGTGTGCATGAAACATGCCAAACATCTATTCCTAGAGCAGACCACAATTTTATAACCCCACCTTTTTAAAGTCAGCTAACGAGAAGAGTTGAGGCAGTATCTTTCAAGTATGAGGGCTCTTATTACTGAAGAAAATGGTGTTCTGCTGAGGAGAAACACTGAGCTCTAGCAATTGCATTACAGTTAGGAGAAGTATACTTGGTGCTTGATAGTAAGGCTGTATTCCCTCYCCTCTTCCTCCAGCACCACTGTATGCTCTGGTGGCAAAGCAGGCAAAGGACCTTGTACTCTACAGCATCTTAGCTTACAGCGTCAAAACAGGCTTAGCCAGAACAAAAGCAGAGAGAGGCAGACACTGCATAGCACATCACTGTATGGTTCCTGGTGTTTCTGTGAAGACAGTAACCATGGCAGGGCTGAAGCAGCACCCATGCTGTTGGTACATCGCAGGAGTAACTCTTGCAGAATGGCCTGCTAGTTTCTGAGCAGAGGCAGTGAGAAAGCCACAGCACAGTTGAGTTCTAGCTCCACAGCAAAAGCCTGAAATTTCTAAAAAGCTGATGGCACATTTAAATGGGGAATGCTTTTCCTATTCGTAGCCAAGACTTTGTGGGAATCAGCAGACAACRTGTGCATCAGCAGGACTGTTCACAGAAGCCCAAGTATCCTACATCCTATTGGCTGACAGACTGAGGCTCACACAGGGCAGCAGAGGAATTAGTTCTCTGGATACTCTCTAGTGAATTTGCAACTGAGCAAAATCAGCAAAACCAATTTTTAGGTTTATAAAGTAAAATTAACTTTATAAACCTAAAAATCTTTTCAGGTATATACTTTTAAAAGTATAATGCACAGAGAGGAATCTCAAGTTACCTAATTAACCTGCAAACATACCAGTAGTATTAACAATAGAAACTGAACTAATTTTCATTAATTTGATGAGATCTACTTCAATTGTGCACTACTTAATTCTGTMAAAATTCCATAGAATGTACGTATGCAGACATAGAAAGCTTTCTCTCTCTCTACATATATACCTCACTTTTCATTGATTTTCCACAATGTCTCAGGACTGTTTTTTCCAGAAGCTAGTTTGATCTSCTAATAAAATAAAACTGGGGTTCAGTATAATGCAACACTCTCTAAACACATGCCTTCAATCCACTGAACTTGGTAATTTATTTTTTTTCCTTCCAGACATTTTGGAGGCATGGCTAGTGTCTAGAAAGGCACTGCCAGAAGAAACTAAGAACTTGTTTGCTTTTATTTAATCTCTGGTCCTCAAATCTATGTTAAAGTGCTCAATAATGTTTAATGTATTCACAATCACTAAGAAAAGTAGGATATCAAAATGCAGCTCTGAATCCACGGAGTCCTCCGATGCAGAAGTCAAGTGCAAGTTCCATGGGAAATATCAGTTTTGTTTTAGCTGCAATCTAACCACATCAGATACCACTCTGTGGTCACTTAAACTCTTTAGGCCTTTGCTGAAAACATGCCTCAACAAAATATAATTTATTTGGCATGCTGTGTTAGTGGGACCTGGTATTGTCCTATTACTCATGCTCCAAGGTTGCACCTATGAGCAACTGCTTCCCACCAGCCATTCTTGGGCAGATTTTTCCCTGGTAGATTTTTTCATTTAATATACACAAGCCTCCTTTTGAAATTCTCAGGACTGTTTTGATATTGTGTTAATTCAGAGCCAATGTTAGATCACCTGTGCCCTGCCATGGCAGAAAATGAATGCTGCTGCTGCGGCACAGCAGCATACACTACATGCTTTCAAATACTGGTGAGAGCACTTGCTACATTTTTCTTAACAGTGATGCTTCCAAATGTATGCTCCTAATGTAGTAGTGAATGTTTTAGGCACCCATCCAGTGCTGAAAGAAGGGTTGCATTCTGATCATTTTGCTAAGAGATGCATATAATTCTGTCAGTAACAGTCACCAAAATAAGCCCTCTGCTTACAGTGTCTTGTTAGCAAGGGCAGCCACACATCCATCTGCACACAGATAGCACTCCAAATAACTCAAAATTTGGGTTAACTTTCAATTAAAAATGTAGATGTCGGATCTCTTTCTACCTCTGAAATGCAAGGTTAGCAATATCACTAGACCTGGGGGCAGACAAGATGTTTCTTTGATGAAGAATCTATTCTTGGCTCTGTGATAGACTTCCCATGGAGCTTGCTACAAGTCACTTCAGGTAAGACTTTCCACGGCATTTTGCCCTGGTCTACTTACTACCCTTGACTTCAGGTTGTGCAGAGGAAAACAATTCTAGATACTTAAAAAAAAAATAAATAAATAAAAATTAATCCTCCAGCAAGTCTGACTGCAACCTTGAACTTGAAATGCTTCTCCTTCTGACTACAGAGCTTCCCCCTCTCTCCCCCTCTCCATACTTCAGTGTTTCCCCCAAAACATTGCACAGACGTGAAGATGTAGGATCTCATCCACATCTGCTGTGAAACTAAACTAATGTTTGTAAATCATTAAGATCCTCAAATAATTATATAAATCTGAAGTATTGCTCAAGGCTTCTTTGGTTGCAGATCTATCAAAAGAGAACACAGAAATGGACAGATGCACGTTCAGGGAGATGCCTACCTTCACCAAGTTTTCCACTCTGTTCCACTTCTTTTATCTGGGTCAATCCCAGATAAAATTCCTCATTACCATGAGCTAAGCCAAGTCCTGTGCTAACACATACCCTATCATCCAGAAAGCTGAGGGCCAGGCTTGGCCATTCTGCTGGCCTGTGCTTCAGGGAAAAGAGACAATAGGAAGGTCATTCATCAAATGATCTGAGTCATTCTCCACTTACTCCTGGAAGCACTGTGACCAACAATAAATGCTTGTTACAAACTCCTTTTCCAAAGGATTAACTTTCACTGCAGGTGGGTGAGGTATCTAGGTTTATATCATACTCAATTTTAAGAYGGATCTCCTTCCTCAAAGGAAACTAAGCAAACGCCCAGCTCTTGTCTTTATTTCTAAAGCTTCAGTGGTTTTGTTAGACACATGCATGAATACGGAAAAAAATTATTTAGCATAAAAAATGAAAAGTACTGGGCTTGATAGCCCTAGAGTGGACTCTGCTGTCAAGGAAAGAAGCTGTTCTGATGGGTGGAAGTGAGAGTCCTGCATAGTACTGAGACACCATGAGAAAAGGCACTGCACAAACACAGAAGAATTACAAACCCTCACTGTGCAGGAGGGAGGGATAAATGCACACCTTGGTTTGTTCCAGCTATCTTTCCTCCTGAGACATGCCCTATTACATGGAAGGACACATTCTTTGATGTACCCATCACAGGTGGGACCTTATGCTAACATAAAATGGGAAGGTCAGCAAAGGTTAGCATAACTTCTGAAGCTCTTGATCTCCTCATCAGGGTGCTGACAGCCAGCAGCTACCACACATTCACATACCTACTATGGTATCTCCTGCAGTGCCTCATGGAAGGGAGGGTGGAGCACAAATCTTGGCATACTTTTGCAATCCTACTTGGTGATCACTTCTGTTTTGCTTCAGGGGAAAGGGTGGGAGTGAGAAGCAACCCACTGACTTTGCAGGCACACAGCATCAGGGGATGCAGTGCAGGAAGGGTCAGTGCAGTTCTAAGCAGTTACTAATGGCTGCAGATCTGCATGCCCAAGCAGCTTATCAAATTACACCTGGGCCTGCATCCCTCTCAGTAATCAAGGCTCTGCTGGCAGTTCCAATTACAAACTCCTTTTGTCACAGGTTAATAACTAAGCTGTAAGCACTCAGTCCATAGCAGCACACTCTAGAGGGGCAGGAAAAAAGTAGCAAATTCTTGGATCTTTTTTTTTTCCTTAAAGCATGTATTATTTCCATGATTTTTTTTTGGAAGAATAGGAATTGCAAACAACAACAGAAACAACAAAAAATGCAGCAACAAGCACAGAAGCTCTCTGGGCTTGTAAAATAGTAATTTGATCTGCTTTTTGAAAGATATTTCAGTAATTTTTAATAAAAATATTATTCATCATTCACAAACTGTTCACCTTGCATTTCAGTGTTATTACCTGCTTTCCTAGTATCATGATGATCCAACAGTAATATCAGACTACAAGCATAAGGGCTAAAGGACTATATTTTGCAGTTTTTAAGCGTGTAGCTTTGAAAAGTGTCTAGATTTTTATTAAGCATTTTGACTGAGTTTCAAATACCAAGAAAGTATGTGCCTGCTTTTGTCTCTTGGTCTCCCTCTCACTTCCTGCCTGTTTTGTACCTTCACTCATGCTTCTCCTAGTAGGGAGAAGTCAGGAGTTGTGCACCCGCACATGCAAAAGTTCAAGATTATTTCAGGAATCTGCTATCCAAATAGCAGTCTAGGATCAATCACTGCTTTGCCATCCTGATAGATTGAGTAAGCGTGGAAGGTGAGATACAAGTGCATTTCTGCAACCATACAGGCACGTACGCACACACACATGCACTTATCTGCAGTAAGGTTGAGGACTAAAGTATTTAAAGGATCAACCTAATAAGCTTTGGTGATTCTCTAAGTCATGGTATCTCTAGAACATTTTATTTTTGTGCTCCCAGGAAAGACCCATAGCAATTACAGAGAGATTTGTATAGGAACTAGTGAACACAGACTTGCAGTTGTGGCAAATCTTAATACTTGCCTAAAAAATATTAAATAGAAATATACTATCATTGCCATTTTGTATATGGACTCAATAATAGCAGTGGCAGCTAATTAGTTCCTGTCACCAGAGGGCATCGGAGGACAAGCTGATTTTTTAAGACAGCATAGGCTCTATCCCTTTAGTTAAACAAGTGAATATTAATGAAGTCAATGGACCTGAAACTTCTCTCCTGTCAGAGTAATGCTGATATGAAACCAGTAACTTTGGCACAAGCAAGCAGGGAATGGGGCCCTGGGTTTGTCCCATACAGCTGTAAGCTAAGGAGTGTCTTCTTGCTCATTCCTCTGCATGTGTGCATGCATCTAGGGACAAGCTTCAGCACAAATGAATAATGTGACCATATGGTGCTTCAAAGATTGCCATGTGACATGTTAAGACCAAGTCATAAATATGCTGGGATGATTCTTGAGCAACTATTCATCAACAAAGAAATTACAGTATTTGGCAATCAGCATCTTGGATTCCCCAAGTGCATTACAACAGGTTATTTCAAAAGAGAGTGGAAGAAAGCAAGGTTAAAATGGAGCATTTAGTGACCTTCTTCCTAGAGAGAAGTGAACAAGGGCCTCAAGAATTATCAATCCATGGGTGCCCCAATCTGGTCCAGCTGCCTTGTGGTGCACAGGCACATATATGGAGACTACGAGGCTTTTCTAGGCTCAGGCTGATGCCTGCTATCTCCTGGTCTGATTCATGAAATTCATTTCTATGTTAAATTCAAGCTCAGAGGTTTACAGCAGGAGATGATCTTAGACAGCCTCACTTGACTGAAGGGCACCACTTCAGATTAACAAGGGAATAAAAACAATCTGAGACATGAAACAGCATAAAATGTACTTTCTTTGGTGGGAAAATGGCAAATATATTTCACTTACCAGAAAGAGATACCATCCATTAAAATCAAACAAAGCTTTCTATGCATTATGAACACATTGCTTTTAAATGAGAGGGAGCAGGCCAAGTCGCCCTCATCTGTTATCACTGTAAAATAGCAATGCTCATTTATAGACTATGACAGTGGCAAATTTATGCTGCATGTCAGATCCCCAAGGCTATGAGATCACTGACTTCAATTACAGAGTGAATACTGCTGTGTAACAGTGAAAGGTCTTTGAGTCTGAAGCAGAGACTCTTGTGCTTTTAGAGCAAGGTCAGCTTAATTCCCTAATAATAATATTCCAGGTTATAACAGGTAATGGTTTAATTTGGATCATACTCTTCTACCTTATTTTTTCTTTAGATATGTATTTTTTTTTCTATTCCAGTTGTTGCTTCACTTCATTCTTTCTATATGCTAGACAACTGCAATACTTAAGCAAAGGAGGGAAGTTAATTTGATTTTTCAGATGTAGAGCCTCGTCAACTATACAAAATGCAAATAATCAATCTACCTTTTCAGTACATCACATATTCAAATGGCAGCAAGCATACACCAGCAAAAATGACGACTCACTCATTTCTCTTTGAGGTGGTCTCTGAAAAATCAGTACTAGAAGTTGTCACACTGAGATTATTTTGATCAGAGGAAGGAAAGGCATCTACCCTAAAGCCCTTACAGGGAAGTTGTCCAAGTTGTCCCTGAAGTTTAAAATATAGGAGATCTAATCTGAATTCATAGCTTCTATCTACACAGAGACCTGCATCAAAACAAAGTGTATCTCATGCTCTGTCCTGCTTAAGTTGCCTTATTCTTCGCAAAGCTTATAATTTGTAAAGACGCATTTTCTCTTGAGCATTATAGCCTTAAATTTTATCATACTGACAGCAGAACAGACCCAAAAAACTGCATGGATTAAACAAAGATGTGTACTTCCTGGGAGACCTCTTTTTTTGTACTGATCTAAACACTTTCACTAGTGTTTTCAGCAGGAAAATTCTCAAGAAAGGGTAAATTTATTTCTTTTGAAACTTAATTTTTGCATTTTAAGCCAATCTAAAAATAAATTTTGTTCCAACTAAAATCAGGGCTTTAATTTCAAAATAGAAAAACATTTGGGATATTAAACTTCCCCCCCCCCCCCAAAAAAAATTAATTTCTTTCAGGTCCTCTCTGGGGAAAAGTGGGGTTGAAAGTGAGTGACAGGTAAGAACAGAACCAAAATCTGAAAATAATACTAARTTAGTAAATGCCAAAAATGAAATTTTGATTAATAAGGAAAATAATGCACATAGAGACATATTTCTAAAATTACCTAAAATGCTTTTTTTGTTTAAGTATCATAGATCATGAATAATACTGAAACAATATTATTTAGAGTATATTCTAGTATTCTTTGCCCAGAGTCATGTTATGCTTATTGTGGGCTGTGGGTATTTTATACGCGAACACTGCTTCTATAATCACATCCACATATGGTAACATGCATATAGCTCTAACCACCGGGGAAAATACGTGAAATTTATATGGTGATGCACTTGAAAGTTAAGATAGTGGAAATGTTACTTTTCTCAGCTGCAACTCCTGATTCTGGCAGGTATACATTTCCCTATTATTTAACTTGTTACTCTATTTCTCCAGACATTTTTCTTCTGGATTAACAGACCAAGGCTTCCCAAAGGAACYGTACTGGTCAGAGAAAATTGACTAAAGCTTGCCTCTTGGTCCTCCTCTGGGGTAATGCTACATACTTCCCTGAACTTCTTGATGCATAGGAAACACATCTGTCCTAACTCCTGTGTGCGAATGCTTTTCCTTGGCTTCACTTCAGCAAGAAACCCACAACCTCTCATCTCCTCTTGGCTCCCTTCTCATTTGGGGATGCAGGCGAGGGAACAGAACAGCCCTGGATAGCAGACACTGCAATTCCAACATCTTTCTTGCAAGTAGCAAGGAAAACCTCTACACACTTCCCCTATCTCCACAGGCACTTCARTAACTTGGAAGCAGTAAACTGAAGTACAGTTTTGAAGTAGACTTGACTAATTGAGATATTACTGGTCAGAAATAGTGGCTAATGCACGATGTGCTTGTGTGTAGCTCCCACTAGCGCCCACGGGAAATAGTTTCTCTGATGGGTGGGAGAGCTGGGACCGCAGCAGCAGAACACTATCCAACAGGTCAGGTGCTAGGGGCTACACATCCGGCTGGGTTTTGTGACAAATTTTGACAACAGCAACTAAATTTGGAATTAATAGCGACTTTCAGTTCTTTCTCACTTGGTCCTTTCTATAACACAGACTGACAGTAAAGTGTCAGTCTGAGGCTGTGGTGGTTTGTGTCCTGCAAAAGGACTGTGTAAGGCACCTACAAAGAGTGAGCAAAGGAAAGCAAGGACAGGAGCAGTTAGTATGTGCTACTGATTACCCAAAGTACAAAGCAAAGGAAAATCAAGCCTCTGAAATCCAAGAAAGTACAGTATGGAATACTGCTAGTGATAGGCAGAAAAGGGACATGTTATATTTGGTATCTATACAACAGGTAATGCGCAGCTTCCCAAGAATATCCCCYCCCTCCTCATGAAAAGGACTAATGGATTTTATGAGCCAAAGGGGCTTTTTCTGTCAGGAGGTGAGAGCGTGCTGTGGAATGGAAGAAAATACGGTTGTCATACACAGCAGGGAGAAGCACTACACACTCATGTCAGAGGGCCAGGATCTCAATGGAAGATATTTATAGCTCTGCCTCTGAAGAAGATAAAAGTCATTCTGATGCTGAGAAAGAGAACAAAAAATGTTACCTAAAAATAAGCGCCCCAAGTCAGCGCTACCTATTTCTATGTTCCCTGTTTCAGAGCTGGTTAAATGAACTACATTAAGAGACATTAGGGTTGTTCAGAGAGTAATAAGACCATTTTGGAGTCAGAATGGGTTTCATTTTCCATTCTGCTAATTTATCAGCCGAGTTTATCTGTATCCTGCAATATCATCTCTCATTGCCTTGGGGAATTAAATTCAGTCAGCACAGGGATGTTAGCTGACCTAGATGGTGATTAGAGCAAGGTGATCAAGGATGAAAGTACACAACAATTGCACTCCCACAGTACTTGGTTTAACTTCTGCCAACTTCTGAGCTTTACTAGGTTATGCTGTCAGCTGACACTTTACTGCTAGCTCCTGTCCCTCCTGCCTTCCCAATTTGCATCTGATTCAAAATGTAGCCCCAACTGTATTAACAAAGTTTGTGGGTGTTGCACAGAGGTGTGGGGAAGGGACAAGCAGCCACAAATGAGGAGYCAGTTTGTCAGACAGCAGTCAGAGTCTAGCCCTTCAGTACTGCCTTGCATTAAATAATGACAGCTCTGCCTTCAGCAGGACTACAAACAAATAATACAGTGGTTCTCAATCTTTAAACTAGTGAAATCTGACCTGAAAAAGGAGTAAGCAATACAGCTTTTCAACCTTCCTTCCTTCTTGGAAACAATTGATGATTGGTGACAAAATTGAAATGAAGTGACTTTGCTATCACTAAATTAGTGATACTCAAAAGCAGAGCTGAGCAAGAAAATATTTACAACCCCATCTTTTTTTAAAAGCAAACAAACAAAAAAACCTCTGCTCCACAACAGAGATGACTTTAATGCTCCTTCACAGTTTGGATCCCTATGAGGTGGGTGTTTCTGCACCAGGTGAGTTCCTGTGTTGCTTGCTGCACTGGGTTCTGCATGATATTCAGTGGCAGAACAAATAGGGCTATCTAGTCTGCCAGCCGGTTACATGCAAGCAGCCTTACTATAGATATTTGATTAAAATAAAGGAGGGGTTTCTATTCAGGAAATTAGAACAGTTCCTCTAGCTCAGATTGCTGAGGGCACACACCAGTAATTCTGGTRTATCCCAGCAGGGGGCAATGGCAGACATACATGTGATGTGTGACAGTACAGCACCGTTACAATACAAAATAAAGTTCCCTCCTACCTGTCAGTTCTTTTCACAAACTAGGAAGTCAGTCAGTACTAAGAAATGGAATAAAACCTATCCAGAGCTGAATCAATGCTTAGTAGAGGCTCCAGCAGCACATAACTAGCCAACAGCACAAACAAAGCATTTCAGAGCTACCCTAAGTAGCAGAAGTTTGTTAAAGTAAGGAAAGGCCGAGGGAAATACCTCAGCAGAATGTTCAGAATAAGATCAGAGAACACATGTAGTCTGCCTTCCTCRCTGACATCTTTTAGCAAAAATAAGTCAGGTGAAGTAGTATTTCTTCTCTGGCACATCTGCAAATGCAAACCAGGACTTAGTTAGAATTGCTTACTGTGGAAGATGAAAGGGTCAACAAAAAGCATGGCTCAGACATCAGCAACAGATCTTGGTTACTTTATCTCTGTTCATGAAAATGTTTTCACCTTATAATCTTGATGTTAGCATTAATGTCCTTTTGAATGGGACAGAAAATGGTTCAGAGCAGAATTTGTTAAACATGTGTACCTAAAAATGAGAGTCACAATTTGAAGCACTTAAGCCTGACTTTCCTACTGGGTTTTTGCACTTCTGAAGATAAAGCCTTGGATATTGCAATTTGGGGCTGAAAAATAGAAGTGTCTAACACTAGAAACCACTCTAGAATACACGGACAAGATTATATGCCATGTGCACCAAAATGCAGTGTCCATTCATTAATTGTGCAAGTATGTCACAAAAGTATGTAAGAAAGTCTATTTTAAACAAAGAAGGATGTAAAAAAATGTTTACAAATCCTTTCATGGCAATAACCATAAATAATAAGTAAACGGTAACAATAGCAACTGCTGCTGTAACATTGCTTTCATTTGTTGTGCTTGCATCAGCAGGTAGTGCAAGGCRAAATGACTATCAAAGGAGAGAGAAATATGTTGCTAAGCAACACAACAGTGGATGGGAGACCCACTCTCCTGTCATGGAACAGACAATGCTTCATGGGTCTCTGGATTTCAAAATATAATTGCTCTAAATGCAAAAAAGAGGCTGGAAAAGTTAGCATCTATCAAGGGAGAATGAGTAGCAGTAGACATGGGTGGAGTGAGTGAACAGGAGAGAAAGGRCAAGAGAAGAGCCTTTAACTGATGAGGAGGGGCTGCAAAGAAACAGAAGAAATGGTAAATATAATAAATACAGAAATAAATGGTAAATAAATACAGAAAAGAGATGAACCGATACACAGAAATGAGCAAGAACTGAACAGACAGTCACAGAATATACTAGGAACATCACTGGTTCTAGAAAATTAGGATTGAAAGCTCCCTTAAATGTGAAAGGGTTGCATCTGACTTGCATCTGCATTGGTTGGCTAGAGAGCTGAAGGAATATGACAGAAGATATTCTCTACCCTTTTTTCTTTTCAAAATCTGCACAAGCAAATACGGTACTAACAATGCCAGCTTAAGTTATTTTTCTAGCAAGAGCTGGTATCACTGCCACTGCATGTTCTCAGAYCTGCCACGTGAGAGTGCAGTGAATGAAAGGAAGGTACAGAGTCTGGAATGGAAAGCACAAGGTCTGCTGCAGTTGGCAGCTACCTACCTCCAGCTCCTGTCCCTCCATTAACCTCCTGCGTTAGCACGGTCAAATCACACAGGACTTTCAAGCAAATCTCAGGGAATCAGGCATCCCACCTGACAAATTCAGAAGGAGCTAAACGCATAACTACAGCAGACACACTGAAAAATTGTCTATTTTTCAATTATGACAATGATTGGATCTACCACTAAGTAGATCTACCACTACCACTATCTAACTACTAAATTATCATAAAGAAGGTAGATGTAGGTAATAAGTAATGGTACACAATTATGAATATCTAACACAAGCTGCATTGAAGAGCTGACTGGGTTCATGGGCCTGACCAACCACCTACATGAGTAGGCTAAGAGCTCCATTATCTCTTGCAGGCACTGGACAAAGCTGAACGTGAGCACAATCCATCTCCTGAGTATAGCTGATTTCCATAAATATGAAATAAAACTTGCTTTTGTAAGTACAGATAAGAAGAATCCTTAGACCTCAGATGGTTTGCTAATTAATGCAGCTCCTTCTCCAAGGTTAGCAAGTTTTTTTTTTTTTTTAAAAAAAAAAAAAAAAAAAACAAAAAAACAAGTGCTACTTTTTCAAAAGTCTATTAGGTTTTGCAAAGGGAGAGGAGTCATACAAGTAACGCATGCCTTCAAATCTCTTGCTGTATCTCCTTTAATCCCCTGCATTCTACATATCGGAGCAGTCACACTGGGCTGGGGATCTGATTGCAACCGRTCAATAGCAATAGGAAAGTCTTTAAACCTCCTTTTGATCCAGACATAATTCATACAGGGTCTGCATCTCGCAGACTAGCCTTCAATTCTCCCAAGACTACTTGCTGCAAACTGGAGATACCATACACAAAGACAGCTGGACTGTTACAACACAGGCAGTATTCTAACTCCTGGAAACAACACTGACTCTCAGCTCCTGTAACTTATTAATAAATTATTATTATTCATTGTCRAAATGCTGCCAATTTGTATTTTACAGGCAGTTGGGCAAAATGATCATAATGGTCCACGGCTGCTTTAGCCTGTGAATGAGTCAACAAATGTAAGCCATGCTGATTTCCATACAGGGAAGAATTTGGGAGAGCTGGTTTTAATCTTCTGGCATAATCATATGCACTGACACAAAAAAAAAAAAAAAAAAAAAAAAAAAAAAAGTGAATTTGTGTAACGCTCTCCTCAAAGATTATAGGAATGCAAGGCCCACAACAACCAGCCTGCAGGCTGCTACATTTTGCAGCATTCATTAAGTTTCTCACAAATAAATCACAGGAAAGAAGGGAAAATAGCTTTGTCTACTACATTTCCTCCTCCTCTGACGAATGGGAGAGGCAGGGTTTGCAGAATTCCCTTCTTGTGTTACATGTATCTCCAGAAAACAGGTATAGCCTGTTCCAGAAATATTTAGGTTAGAAGGAGGTCTGAGACATGGGAAGTGAGAATATTTAGCTTCTACCCAGTTGTATGCCCCAGGTATTCTCTGATAACCATACACACGCAGCTTTTATAGTGCCATGCAGATGTACTAATACACCATTTTCCAGAAAAGGTTCTGATAATTTGTCCCAAACCGTTGCACTTCTGAGTTTCCTCAGGGCTGAGACCGGGTGAATATACAACAAAAAAAACCCACTCCCATCCTGTAATGACATGAAGGTACTTCTTATCATGATCTAGACTTCTCTTTTTGCTGCTACTCAGTAAGCATGGTACAATTACAATGGAGTATAACACAAGACTGGCATAGCTTATACTTTATACACATACATAATAATCTCTATCCCAACCCATTATTACATCCCAGATATGCTCTTGCAGGATCCAAAATAACAAAATCCATAGATATCCAAGGGCCATAAAGAAAGCAGAGAAGCCTGTGGGCAAGCAGGCATGTGGGAATTTATGTGCATACAGTAACTCACATTAACACTGACGAGAGGTAAAGCGCATCTTTTGAACACCCACATGTGTACACTATGAACCAAATTCTTTTCTGGCTTATATTCAGTATTGACGTACATGACATAAGGCTGCAAAAGGTTTAGATTGAGGAAGAATCTGAAGCTCCGATTAGTAAACTATTTAATCATTTTAAATCTGCTCTATTACCACCACCAAAAACAGTCTGACCTCATTCCACCAATGTCCAGAGAATGAAATGGAAATTGAGAATATAGTTTATTTTTCAATAACATTTCCACAAAACAGAGGACASTGAACAACCAGATGTTAAAATGAACTGGACAAAATGGATTGTTCACCCTTTCCCCAAAGCCCCACTCAAAGTATATATGCAACAACAGCAGACAAGGTTATTAGACAAGGGTATTAGCTGGTATTTAGGAGGTAGCAGTAGGAACATTCAACAGGACAAAGGTTTTACTCTTCCTGCTTCATCTGTTTCATAATTCTGAGAAATTTAAAGCCTGGGTATGGCCCAGTGCCACATATGCCAACATTCTTTGTAATATATGGTTGAAAAGCAGAGTAAATTCATAAACTGCAGAGCTCACTCCTGGTACTGCTGTAGCTAAACTACTTTTGACACATGAGCTACCCTCATACTTCGTAGAAGTGTTGATTTATTCTATAAAAGTTTCCAGTGAAATGTATTAGAGTCCAAGTATGTTTTCCCTTCCAGCCAGAAGAGTCTCTCTGTTCTTCAGAGCTTGTCTTCTAGAAAGTGTTTAAAAATAAGAGACATTGCACTGCCATCACTCCAGCATAGACTGAATACTGCCATTTGCACAGTTCTTTTCAGGTCTTCCAGAGGCCAAATTGAGCAGCTTTGACAGTGTAACTCCAKTAAATGAGCTTATTTGAACAGTCTAGTTCATGCTTCAAACGCTTTTGGTCTCACTACCCTAACCATCTGCTCCCTGATGACAACAGTCCTGCTCCCTCTTGGAATCTATCTTCACTGCAGGATCACCAGGACCTTCTCTACAGAGGATGGATGAGCCAGCCTATTTGGGGAAGGTCTGCCAGCGAAGCACAGGCCAGCAAGCGGCAGGACCACTAGTCTGCCTTAAAATCAGCAGCTATTGGGACTTCCAGTGCTGACACAGATGTGCTGTGTGAAACCAGCGAATCTCTCCCTCAATCAATGCCTCCATTTCCACTGCTGTTAATTTTGTTAGAGAAACTTATTTTCCCTGTAGAGCATGAGTACAAATTATGGTACAGGAATAAAATACCACTGTTYCCAAATAGGAAAGACCTAAGTTTTACACATGCGACACCATATGCATCTTTGACTCCATATTACATTTCACTGTTCAGAGCCTCTCTTGCTATTTGGCTTTGGACAGCTAGAGAAAGCACACACATTTACAACAGCAAAGATAAGGAAAGGACATAAAATATATGCAAGGGGAAGAAATGCAATATCAAACTATATTCATCATGAACAAGCTGAGAAATTAGGCACAAACAAGCTGCCAAATGTTCTGACATAACTGGTGAAATCTCTTAGTTGATTCTGACATCTACTTATATACCAGAGCTTATATAACTATATCATAAAAGCCCTAGGCATCTGAGGTACTACTGTACTTGCACAGTCAGAAATAAATTCAGCCTAGGAGTCTCATTTTGTAGATGATCTGATTTTCTATTCCTGGGTTAGACAGAGAAGAATGGTAACTCTAGATCAAGTTGCATGTGAATTATATATGACCAAAGGCAATATAAATCTATAGGCAACTACAAACTCTCCAATGTCAATGGGAAGCAAGCATAGTCTTAAGTGAACTCTAGCTCAGACATATGGCCACCTAATTTTCATTCATTCTGTGGATTTAACCTCATTCCCCAGATGCTATTCCTGCCTACTCAAAGTCAAAATTTCTTGGATTTTGCATGTCCATCGCCATTTTGAACWTAGCATACTTCGAATGAAGTCAGAAAAAAATGCAACTTTAACATCAGCTGAAGACCTCAAAGTGTTTAGCTCCTGTGGTTTTAACTTTTCAGAATGATCTTTCAAACTCTTCAGTTAGCATCTCTGTGCCAGTTTTTTCTTACTTCCCTGTATCAGCAGAGTGACGATGCTATGAACACTCCTGAGCCAGCCTGTGGAAGCATACAGCTTGTATAAACATACAAACATAGAGACTATGGAACCCATACTATAACAATTACAATAATTAAGGTGCTTAAAYCAATAATTAAATAGTTACTAGGCATAAACACACAACTACTGTTATGAAAGTGCATCTATTGTCCCATTCTTTATAAAGAACAATATAAAGAATTAACACCTAAGAACTTACATTTTAAAATTCAGCAAGATTAAACAACTGATTTAAAATATATTTTATCTTAGCCTTCAAAACACGCATGTTTGACTGAACTCAGTGAAACTCATTTTAACATCAGTTGGAGACAAAGTGGATAGATAATCCTGAAATCATACCAAACATTACACTGGTTTTGTTCCGGTGATCTTAGGGGATCATAAGGGCTAACAACAATAAACTTGCTATTAGTTAAGGCTAGCTGATGAAAAAAAATGTTTCCTGAGATAATCTCTCCTAATTCTTCACCTAGGCATGAGCTATAGAAAACAGACTCTAGACAGTAAAATCAAGGGAGATTTTTTTTTCTTTCTTGAACTATCCTGAATAATTCTTTTCTGTGTACTGACTAGCTGTAAGCGGCTGTCATGCCATCTACACGAGACTATGTTGTACATATTTGGCAAAACCCCTGAATGAAGTGTAAGGACAGTAAAAAGCTCTACTTCCCCCTCTCACYTCCTGCACCTGCTGCTTTGCAGTGGCATTACTAGTGATGGATGCAAACCTTACTGTGCTGGACACTGTACAAACACAGAACAAACACAGAACAAAGTCTTTGCCCCTAAAGAGATTAGAGCTGAAATCTAAGACATAAAAGAACATCTGAATCCAAAGAGGCATGAAAGGCTGTTTTTGTTCTTCCTATGCTTTCACACAGGCAAGAGGCAAGCAGGGCTGGCTGGCTGTGTTTTAACCTTTTCAAGAACTAAAAATGGGCATAATTTTGTGCTCCAGTTTTAAAAAGTTAAGTTGTTTTTTTCCCAAGGCTGATCTTTGTTACAGTCCTGAAACGCTGTGTAATTCCCCGACCTGTTGTTCTTCCTTATTGCTCAATCTTTCTCTCTGCTGTACACACTTCCTGCTTGCAAGCCGAAGCTGCTGGGAGCATGGCTGGCGATTTAGTTTTGCTTGCTGCTGTATCTCTTCTTTCTGCCGTCCAGCAATGTAAGATCTGTGGGATTGTGTGGCTGGGGCTTGGGGAGGTTTCCACTGATTTTTGAAGTACTGGAATTCTGTTATGCTAAACTAGCTGTTATGTAACTTTAATTTCTGAGAACTCCTAAGGTTTTTCTCACTGGAACATTATTTACCCTCTCTGTAGTCTGAAAGGGTGTTGGCACAGTGGGACAAATTACGCTTCCCTGTGGGACAAACTAATTTGTTTTCAATTTCTATTTTGTATACTGACTTTTTAGAACCATACTATTGTGAGAGCTTGTAACTAGCTGTAAAGCTACCCACAAGCCATGTTGTGTCTTGGTTTTGATTCTTATTTAGGCACCTGAATATTAGGCAATTGAAAACATCAAGCGAGAGTAAATTCGTCAAATAAGAAAAAAATACATGAATGCTGGACTGAAAGTGCTGTAAAAACTATTGCCCTGAACAGACTGCATAGGATTAAGTATTTGAAAGAAAAAAAAAGAAAACCCATAGAGCAGGCAGCAATAATATGAACACATTCCATATTACATGGAATGATATTATCATTAGATTTCCTTGAGATTCTAAATGGATTTATTTTATTCCCTACAGATATGTTGCTGAGAATCAAAAATATTTTCCCCATTTTATCAGGCTAGATGACTAGGAAAAGGAGCGGGCAAGTTCACAACACTCTTCTGTGTAACAGTCTAAATGTGTTKTAGTGTTTTTAATGCTTACCATTATTTTCTTTGAGATATGTTGATTCTTATAGTTGTGTTTACATCCGAAAATAGGATAAATCTTGAAGGCAATTTTTCTAAGTTCACATGAGATTAAGAGTGAGTTCAAGCTAATTGCTTTGCCTTTATTTCAAATACCCGCAGCACTGCCAGCTTACTTAATGTGGTGTGATTGTTTGTTCTTAAAACCCCAGCTGCTGAAATAATGTTGCTACCTGGTGGAAGAAAAGCTTGAGAATGTGACCCCTCCCCTCCAAGTTAGAGAAAAAAAAAAAAGCCTAACAAAAAGCAAATAAGTGCCTAAWTTTTTTTTTCTAAATTGCATGTCTTTGGAGGGATGGATTATGTAACTGGAATATCTGGGGTTACCTGTATCCTGCTCTCTTTTTAATATCCTCAGACCAGCTACAATGTGCCTATGCAATCTTCCCAGAACATCTGGTGGCAATATTTACCACCATCAACTTCTGTGAAAGTCCAGCTAGCCTGTCTTGATTTTAACAGACTGAAAGTGTTAAGAGTTGGGTTTTTTTTCTAAACTYTAGAAAGACAGATCTAGAAAGCAACAGTGTGAAAATTCAAGGAACTGCACAGATACTGACACTGCAAAGGGAGAGGGGATATGAAATGTTCTTCCTTCCATTGGTTCATCCATATTAACTGATCTTAGTTAAAATTACAGAAGAGAGAAGATAGACTAGGTTTTAAACTTACACTGGCAGTCTGACAGGAAGCCCAAAGAGAAACCTTGGTAAGAATTTGATCTGCTAATCCGATTTAAATCATCACAGCTTGTTGTACTTTCAGCTCCCTTTCTAGCTTGGGTAAATCAACCTATATGAACCAATGTGAGTTCAAAACACCTTTTTCACTGAATGATGCAAAACTGGTACTATAAGCAAGAATTATAATCAGTTCAGGTAAGGGAGCATGACTGATTGCTGTGAGCAAAATACACACAACATACAAAGCACTTACAGTGCTGCATTTACTCCTGCTTTTTCTGCTAAACCTCCAGTCCTGAGGTAGGAAGGCACTAATAGGTGATATGACATCCCTGAAGCGGTCTGGAAAGCCAGGTTTCACTTAAAAATCAGAGGTACAGAAAGACAAGATTTAGTGTCTCAGAACCATGAGTTATTCAAAGAACCAGGCCAGTTAAAGATTATGCTGTGCAAGAAATATTCTAGGGTAGAAAGAGCAGAAACAACGCAGGAAGTGGTTTCCAGTCATGAATCCAGTTTTAAGCAGCTAAGACTTGCTTGAGAGATCTTCTGTAGACTTACGGGAAACCAGGGGAATCCAGTATAAATCCCCAGTCAGTGAGATAAGACAAAATTCAGTAGAGAGGACACCAGTACTTCTACATTTTGAAGCATCYCTCTGAACTTTTACCTTTTTAAATCACTCTTAATAATTCCTAGATCCAAGCAAGAAATTATTAAAAAGCATTTGATTTTAAAAGGCTGTTATAGTCATGCAAATTAACATGCAAACATGCACTATCATACATTTTGATACAAATATCACCTTCTCTATATGCTTTTTAACACAGTGTTTGAGAGTAATGTTACTTGAAAGTCTGCTTTGTCCTGCATTTTCAAAGTAAAGGTATTAAGTCAGTAACCATAAATACCACCTGAAAATGAAAGCAAAAAAAAAAAAAGGCAAACAAAGGCAAGTCAAGTATACTTCACAGCTAGCTAAGTCATGTAAGTTAGCCTGCAACAACTGAACAACTTGATACAGAGCAGGGCTGGATAAAGAAAAGGCTATGAAAATCCTTACATACTCCTGCTGCAACGCTTTCTAGAGTCCTCACTACAGTACCTCCAGTGGGTGGGGCAGAAGAGCTCTCCCACTCCTATACTATTTACTTTAGTCCATTAAACCATAATCACAAAACTTAAATTTGGACTGTTATCACTGCTTTTTATTCACCACAAAGGAACTAGAAGTCAAGACCTATGCAGTTAACAGAAAATACAGTAATTATCCCTCTACTCAYCTCTTTGCAAGCCCCTGGTTGGCACCTGTCCTGCACACTAGGCTCACCTTTTCTTTTAAGGTGACAGACATGACTCTAGTTCTCCCATTACACAGTGGCCTGGCTTGGTTTTTAGTAGCGTGTAAAAGCCCACTCATCCCCAATTCAAGCAAAGTTCTTACTGATCACAGTGGAAAGCTACTGAAGAGGTGGATTTTACAATAATGGCCTTACTATCAGCATAGCTTCTTTATAGATCTGTTTCTGCATACAGCAGATTGTCCCACTTGCACATCTCCATCTCTCAAACTAGAACCTTGCCAACCTGGCAGTACCAAGGGCAAAATGTATTACAGCTGAGGCCGGGGCTATACCATGGCCTTAAGGATTTGCCTTGGCTAGTTGTACTGAGCAAACTGAAACACAATCTGGCCCATACAATGTCCTTATCTTCTTACTCCTCCGAGAAAGATTATTTTGCCCAGCATCCCTTCAAGGCTCTTTCAGCTAGTTCAGATGTGATGAGCTGCCTCAACTTCCCTTAGTTCCTCAGTAGAAGAATCCCTGGTCCCAGACAGGTGGGAAGAATCATTCAGCTCCGYGCACCAGAAAAGCAAATACACATTGCTAGCTGGAAATGCTATTGCCATGAAATGCTAAGGCTTGCCTAGCACTTTTGACTGATAAGCCAGGCAGGATTTGCCAGCATGTACAACTTGTCACCAATAAAAGTAATTACGTGGGTGGCAAAGGTCAAAAAGCAACTGTTCAGTTACACTTCCCAGGAAAATATTTCTCAAAAAAGCATTCTTGTGCTTTCATGAGTTTCAGTCTCTAAAGCAAGGTCCCTAAACCCTCCCCACTGCCATTCTTCCCCTCTGAAAATGCTTTAAGGTGTCAAATAATGGCTGCATCACCAAAAATAACAAGAGATGTGTGGGTGGGAGTGGAGGAGGCCCTGCTGGATGCAAATACAATGAAAGGTCTCATAAACCTGTCTTATAGTGAGATATCTGAGATGCTCTGACTGGTCTCCGGAGGAAAAGGTTAAGAGGTCACCTGCAGCACATAATTACCTATACAGAGAGAAGACAGATGGGAAAATGCCTTTTTGGGAAAAGGGCTTTGACCACAAGGCTGAGGCACGAAAGCTGCACAGGGCAGCACCACTAATATCTCTAGCTGTGTTTTAATGCCACTGCTCTCTGAAGGGAGGACAGCAACTAGGCTCTGAGCTTGCCCATCAGACTAATCTTTTCAGTGAGCTCAAACAGGTGCCTAGTTTCTGGATCTGGACAAAGTTCAGGTAAAAAGGTAGATAGTGAGCTTCTCGCACAGCGTGGTTGTGACATGCCCAGAAAAAGAACTCCAAATATCCAGAGAGTTTTAAAGTCAAACAGGGAAATGCCCAGTAGATCCGCTGCCTACTGAAAACTGCTATCCAAAGATTAAGCAACTTTCTAGCCTTTTGTCCTTGTGAGTGTCTGCTAAACTTTTAAAGGCAGACTTCTGCAATGAGAATACCAGTAAAAGTGAGACACACATATACATATCAGAAGAGATCCTAGGAAAAAAGGTCAGAGGGCATAGGTGTGAATAGGCACACTTTTTTTTTTTTTTTTTTTTTTTTGCAGTTGATATTTAGTCACTTTTCAGTAGGCAGCCTCAGTTGTTCACAGCACTGCACCAGATCTTAAAAATGCTTTGCAAGACAGGTTAAGTATTATCAGCCCCAGTCAGTGGAAGTGGAAACAGCCAGGGCTCTCCAACCGATCAGCTCTCCAGCAGGTGGGGTGGAGAGCAGGGAACAGACTATGGACTCTCCAGTTGCAGCTCTGTACTCCTTCCAATATACAGAATTTTGACAGTTCAAGATGCAAAACAGATGGAAAAGCATGCAGTATAAGAMATTGCTAAACACATTTTAAAAGGCGCTACCAGATTTTTGCTTCCAGAGCATGTAAGACCCTATATGCCAAGTTCCACAGTTCTTAATACCACTAAAATAARATGATTGTACACTATTTAAACAAGTAACGTGGGTGACCTCCATCAGGATAGTTTGGTTACTGTGATACTACTAACATAGCACACTATTGTAGTGTAACTAGACTGCTCCTAGGCTGCGCAGTTCTACAATTTAGACAAAGCAGAAGGATATTTAAGCTATAGCTTGTTTCAGCAAATGCTAAGAGAATGCATGTATTCCTGAAACATTAATTTTTCTCCTTCTTCATAAGTCAGTCATGTTTGAGGTTAAGACTTGAATTTTTGAAGTGGAAAATCTAATACTGTTCTCTTTCTACCATATGAAATGCAAAGAACAATCATTTTGATTTAAAAATGATTGACATTGTAAATGACTGATGTATGTTAAGGACTCAGAGTTGCTGATTTTTTTTTAATTTTATTTATTTAAAGAAACACTGTATAATACACGAGCCTTTATTTTTGCTTACAGGCCATTTTGCTCGGCTGGTGGGAAAATCAAGAATGAAGCACAAGATCATGCCCCCAGCTGTCACTGGAGCTCCAGAATTTGACAGAACATTTCGTGCACAGTAAGTTCTGAAATTCCTACAATGGTGGCAAAGAATAACATCTTTATTCACCTAATTCATGTGGCACTAAAGAATTCCAAGGTAAAATGAGCTTTAAAAAACTTTRTTTATCTTCTGCTCTATGTTGCGACACTACATTTCAACTACTGGTGAACTCTCATCTATGCATATCTCTATGGAATTATACTTGCCACAACTCTGCTCTTACATGAAACGGTTGTGATCCAGGGCTAATCACTACCATTTGTGGAGCCATTGACTTGATTTGAGAAAGTAATTGCACTGAGTATTGTACATGTATTTCAGTGGATTCTTACATTTATAATACTTCTCAAATCTTGATTTTAGAAGGCTTATATTCATATTTGTATGTAATTTATAGATACACATTACAAAAATCTACGCATTTTCCTCTGTTGAATAACAGGCTCGATATTAAGGATTTTTAATATCTATAATTTCCCCAAACTTCCAGGATTTTTAACTTTTCTATAGTTTTTTTTTTTTTTTTAAGATTCAGTCCAGAAGATAAGCAAAAAAACTTATCTGAAAGAAACTACCTGTTTCTTGCATCCTTTGCTCAAGAAATGAAAAATAATGCAGTTACAGACAGATCGCTTTTTAAATGGTTCAGCTATTCTTTCAATGATAACGGGATAAGTTTAGCCCATTTAAACCAGTCATTGTTCAAATTCTGATTCTTGGGCTATGCCCAATACAAAACAGTTAGAAGACAGGAACACAGAAAACCTCGGTCTGTCCCAGTGGATAATTGTGGGATAACTTGTCTAAAAAGATGGTGTTTTCCTAAAGGGCTTCAGCTAGCGATTAGCTAATGCCCTTAAGCATAAGTATTCATATTTAACACAGTATGTTTAAACAATACATCTCCTGTAATCACAGTTCTATTGGATAACAAAAAATAGACATAGAATATATTAGATAATGTATCAGACAACTGTATATATTAGATAAAGAAGGTTGCCTAAATTGTTAGAGAGAAATTCATTCTGAATGACAATCAAGAAGAGATAACCCAACAAAATATTGGTGTGAAAACTGATGAYGTCCACAAATGAAGATATTGTTTTAACCACAAGAAGAGCTATCGTGTCCTGCTTATGCCTAAAAGCAGTTCACAGAGGCCTTGGGCTCAGCTGAGCACTCTGCCTACATACCTCCATGCTTCCTCTTGCAGTTTGGGGAATGCTGACCCATAAAACTTACAAGTAGAATATGAAGATGAGTGATTAACATCAGGGGATGTGTTTGAATTCCTGTCTCTGTTGTGCACAGACACTTGATTTCAGGTTCTCTTAAGCACTTCTATGTAATTGGGATCCAGATCCTTGTCTAAGCTTAAATAACCACAAATATATTTGAAATAGTTAATGTTCGTATCTGAAATTACAAAGAATGTTTTTTTAAGAGTACCTAATGCTGGCCTGACTGTGCTCTCACTAGATTTGATGGCATTAACTTTAGAGGGAACAAAATTAGGCCAAGGCTGACTGTCCTTGAAAATCCCACCCACAATTCCTTTTTCTTCTCCACAATAATGTTCTTCCAAATTTATTTTGCAGACAAAACTGTGCAGAGTTTTATCCAATATTCCTGGCTGCCCTCTGGATTGCAGGATGTTTTTTTAATCAAGGTAAACACTCTTTATTTTCAAAGGAAAAGTTTTTTGTTTTTTTTTTTGTTTTTTTTTTTAATATAGTTTGGTTGTATCAGGTGGTCAATTACTGTAGACACGTTTTTCTTCCTTTAACTTCATTACGTTTATATCACTGAGTGCTCCTTTTGGAGGACTATATTGAACTGCTAAATAATCATGGCATTTTACATAGCCCCACTGGCTTTTACTTTTCTCTGCAAATCCTGGAACATACCCTATTTTTCAATCATTCAGTGGATTTCCAGGGTGAGTCATTTAGAAAAGCAGTTCCCAGATGCTTCCCACTAACAGTTATCCCTGTAGCTGAACCCCTGGCTGAAGGAGACAGTTCAAGCCAGCAAATCTTTGGGATTTYACATACCAGATGAGTGACAGAACCACTGGGCTATGACTCATTTGCTTTGGGACTAGCACAAGCTAGCACTGAGAGTTCAAGCTCAGCCAAAACAGCAGCATCTCCACATATGGGTAGCTACTACACTTCAGGTGTGCAAGAGAAGACTTAGGAAAAACATTACATTTTCTTAAGCACCTAAGCAGGTCATTTTTGGCCAACTCTCCTGAACTCAGATACTGCTGGATTTTCTAACCTCTCACTCTGTTGGATTTTCCAAGGTAGATCCATGGAGTCTAACAGTGATGGGGTAGACTTTTGRAGAGCTAAAACTTGCAACAGAGTCTAACCTTCAACTTTTCCCTTATTAACTCTCCCCTAAGTGATGTTTTGGAAGCACAGAGCCTGTGTATCTGGAGAAAGGAAAATTAGTTTGCACCTCACTGAACTTCCTGAAAAAAAAATAGCTTTCCTCTCCATTTTCTATGTTTGCTCCAAAGCAGTTGTTTTGTTTTGGGGCTCCCTTACAGATAGATTCTCATCTCCACTGCACCACTGTAACTGCAAGAGTTAACACCACTTCAGTCAGCAAATTGAATAAGGGATAGTACATGTGCTCAAAGGCAGACACTTGAATCAAGGAAAATCACATTCACTAACAGCAACACAGATATGCACTGTCACATGGAAAAAAAGGAAGATTACGTTAACTTCCCTTGTAAGTATTTTTTTCAGCTAAGCAGCTCCCATAAGTACATTTACTGGAGTTAAATCAGAACAGAGTAAAAATCATCCTCTATACTACTTACTTACATGGTCTGAAAAAATCCCCAAACAAAAACCAAAGTAACTGGCAATGCTTAGTCCTGGATAATACAATTGACCTTATACACCCTGATCCATCTATCAAATAGAGGGAACTTTATGCTCTTCCCACAGGGAGGTCAGCAAACTAACATCAGTATAGCTTTCTCATGTCCTTGGATAAAGGTGCTATATAAATGCAAAGAGGTTATTAACAACATAAATAAGACTTTCTCTCCAAAGCAAACACTTTCCTTTAACGTGAACTGCCGTAACAGTATAAAATAGCAATGCTCCAAGCACTACCCTGTTTCTGGGATAACCAAACTCTGGGGACTAGAGATTGCTGTCAATTTTTGAGATCATCTTTCTCGGGAATGGTTCTAGATTATTTTGGGGGGTGGGGGGAGAGGGGGAAGAAAGAGGGAGGCTATGCTGGCCTATGCTCACCCCTACCAGTAAATCTGTATCAAGAGCCTTCTGTAGTGAATGTTTAAGAAATATTACATATATTTGTGTGTGTATTTCTTTCACAATATTACTCCCCAGGGTATGAATAGCTATGAAAATGCCCAGAGTTACATAACTAAAAAACATAATCAAAGTGACTAACTGCCTACGATCCTCATTGATACGGTTTCTATCTTCTCTCTCCTAGAATTGGCTTCCTTTCTGGGTCTGACATACCTATTTGCCCGCTACAAGTACTTCCATGGTTATGTAGCATCTATAAAAGGAAGGTAAGGAGTTACCATCTGCATGCAAGTTGAAAGCTCCAGGCTGTGGTATGAAGCTGGGCTTAGCGCCAGGGACTGGCAGTGAAAAGTGATTATAACTGAATGCAACATGTGTAAAGTGTCAGCAAGAGGTCTGAAACAAAAACCCTCAGGGAGACAGGCTGCCTGTTACAGTAGAAGCCTAGGTTAAGACTTGCAGGTGCTACAGGTCATGAGACACAAAAGGGTTGATGCTCTCCATGTAACMCCTCATGGGTGCCTGCTTTGTATTGAACAGCATATCAGCAACCAGACTCAAAGGGGACTGAAGGCAGAAGTACAGTTTTGCAGCTCAGGATTACTGTATGATGGGAAACTGCTGAGACATGGCATACACAGTACCTGCTTATCTGCTATTCTCATTTTTCCTCAGTTTGTCAAATTAATCCACTTATTCTAACCATACAAAACACATTAAAGGAAGCAAGCAAATCTGGTCTTGTAGGCGGATGAACTTTCACCAAACAGATAACAAAACACAGCTTCAGATAAGAGTAAGTTAATGAATGTTAAGTGCACAGCACCTGGAAACATTAACTCTGCTTCAAAAAATATGAACATCAGCAAAACACCCTTCCACCACATGAGTGTACACTCAAGCATAATTTATTTCTTGCCTCTCTGAAGCCACTCTATTATCTTATGGGCCCTAACCTAAGGCTCCTCGTCCAACATACAGATCAGTCATAAAAAGTACCAGGATATATGCCAGTTATAAAAATAAAAGGCTTGGGAATCCATATTTCTGGAGAAATATATGAAACAATCAGACCATAAACATGGCTTTTTTTGATAGTGACTAATCCTGCAGCAGCAATAGGCTAGACTACAAAGCTATTTTCCATAGCTTTTATACTGAGGTTATATCWTTCCTCTTCACTAGTCTCCACCAATCCTTCACCCGTTTGAACAGCTGTTGCTTAAAAGGAGGGCAAGGCTGAGTTTTCCAGAGCAAATACATGGGGAATCCAGCAATAACTTTCCAAATACGTCTACTAGATCAGTCTGCACCCAAGACAACTAAGAATGACACCAGAAGACCATGCAGCTGGCACAAAGGAAAGTCCCTGCTCCCCTATGCCAGCCAAGAGAATTCTCTGTGTTAGAGCTGWAGTTCTCTCCTCATCTCTCCTATGAGAGCTTTCCATTTTGTACAAATAAAGTAATCTGACCCTTTCCCATCCCCAACAAGTACCCTAACCACTGAATTTTACATTCTTCCCCCCCATCCAAAAATCCATGCCCAAGTCAGAGCAATAATCCAAAACTGACCTCCCAGCATAGTGGGGAGAACCTGACAAACAATCACTGACAGGAGACAGGCCCACCTCTCACCCAGCCCCAGCAGTTCCTCTCCTGCACTCCTAAATTTAAAGTTGCTCAAGTCTGTTTGCCACTGTAGTTACAGATGCTCTCACTATGGAATGAGGAAGCTCAATCACAGAAAAGTGCCCAGCTTCCACGTGAATGTTTAGAGACACAGGGGAGAGATCTCCTCTACAGAAAATATTAAGAATCTCTACTTCCCAGCAAAACTCACTTTTGGTAACTGTTTATTATCAAGACATCCCAAGTTTGTTTTGCTATAGTGAACATTTCTGATTCTATGTAGCTCTTCTCAACTACTGTGGACAAGCAGTTTCACAGTAAATACACTACTATAGCCAATCTGTAACAGTATTTTTTTCCTCCTCTAGGTTAACAGGCTTTTATTTGAATTTGATAGTTCTAACCTGCTTGATAACCCTTGGTGCAGCTGGGATTGTTAACAGCCTTCTGTATGAATACCTGGACTTCAGCATTGGGAAGAAATTACATAAATTGTTTTGAAGATTTTCTTTTTAAAAAATAAGTAATGCAGATGCTTTTCCTGGACATCAAAGAGACAAGCCTTGTGTGGCTAAGGCATCAGAATCCTTTCCTAACAGCTCACTGCAATGTAAAATGAATGCTTCTCCTGAGTTTCATCTGCACTTTCTCCTTTCCCATTGATCTTGCAAAAGAGTCTATCAGACAGAATGCCATGTCACATCTGCATTTTCAATTAATGTTCTGGTTTCACATACAGTATTGTAAACCTTAAATAAATTACATAAAATTAAAATCATTAATTCACCAAGTAACCTAGCTGCAACAGCCCATCTTACCCAATGTCCTGCCAATGCCTCTGTAGTCTTCTTTCACTCCTCTTCATTTTCCTCAAGCAGCATCCTCTGTTCTACACAACTGTAAAAATATGCTTTGTTGCGCTACACTTGAAAGGTCCYGATTTTGCAAGTATATCCAATCCCACTTCAGGAGGGTGTTTAAGCRTATATTGAAACACTGCTTTCTTCAAGAAAACATTTAAAGCCAAACTTGACCTTACACTTCTGTGAAGGCCTTTTGATTTCATACACATGCTTACAGCTCAACACATGCTCAAACACTTTTGTCACAGAAGTGGGGCCCTCCTGCAGGCAGATCCCCGTTCTCACACAAAGCCTCTCGAAGACAGGCTACATCCACAATGCAGCGCTTGTGAGATGGAGACCAAGCCCAGACAAAGAGAAGGCACAGATGCTCGTCAAACAATCAGGTCTACTTCATTGTCTCCCAGAGAAGGCACAGATGGCTGGGCTGTGGGAGAGACTAGACAAATGCCCCAGCACAGCCAAAGCTCTGGGAATCATAACATTACAACAAAAAGCAAACTGACTATGAAAAGAGTTTTCTGCTAAAAGGAGGGAAAAATCATGGCTTAGCACCATGAGCTGAAAGCATGCCACGGCTGAATTTAAACCATGTAGAAGAAAAGAGAGACAAGACTACGCCTGACTATTTGGCTCCTGATAATTCAARCTACTTAGGCAACGTTGACTATATCAATGCAAGCTAGAGTCAGCAGGCTCAAGCTTTCTCTGCCACGTCTCTGAAGACAGGATTTGGCCAAAGCTGTTGCACATGTTTATAGTGCTGTTGATTCAGGTGTACATAATGAACACACAGTTTGCTTAAAAGTCTGCTGGGGTTGATAAGCTGAGCACAGAGTGCTGGATCAGGTTCATAATCTTTTATATGAAATAAGTGCACATATTACATGCACAGAATTCAGTGCTTTAGACTCACCATAATGTGGTTAAAGGGCACAATTCAGAACTTACAAGTGGCAAAGGCTGAAACAGCATTTGAAAGAATAAAACAAAACCAGCGCACATGTGCAAGGCTTGGGGTCAGTAACAGCTGCTGAGGAAAAGAACAGATCATGATGGCAAACAGGTTGGAGCTGATACAGCTGTGGAAAGGGCAATTCTCTGGCAGTATGGCACTGTGGAGAAAGCAAAACAGGGCCAGATTAACATCTACAGGAATCACCGGGAATTCTTCCACAAACTTTTCTTCCTTGGGCTGAAAGTCAGAAAATCTACCTACTCATCTGCCAGTGGCACCCTGAGACAGTCACAAGCAGCARGATGTGCTGCCACCAGAAGAAAAAACAATACAAAGGTCCAAATTACATTACAGGCTTGAAATACTTACTAGAGARAATCCAAAAATAGCTAGCTGTGTTCAAGTAGGTCTTTGCTTCTGAAATTATTCCATTCCAAACTTACTCTAGCATATCTACAGGAAACTTCCCCCTCCCCCCCCCAAAAAAAACCCCACCTACTCCACCAAAAGGAATAAACTGCTGTCACATAGGCCAATTTCACATGCCAAAAAAGTGTGGGTGTAAGGCAATAATGTATCATCTAGTAGCATAAGCCACAGTGCTAAGGGATACCCATAGGATGAAGCTTCTATGATCTGTTCCAGCTCATGACAAGGCAGAAGTGGACATAAAGTTGAGGATACCACCTATCTTCTGAATGTGTTACTGCTTTTTTTCGGTGCACCAGAACAGAATGTCTAAGACCCAAAACTCTGTTAAAGAYCGACTCACCTATAATTTAAACCAAAACACACCTGTAACTGATATATTCTGTCGATGTTAGTAAGAGTATTTAGTTTAGATCTACTGAGAACCCCACCTTTTCCCTCCCGCCTGCTTCTTGCTGATCAGGTTAGTATGAGGCTGTACATTCAACATACATCACAAGTCTGATGCAAATATTCATCTGCTGGTCATGACCAGAACCAAAAATGGTCTCTGCTATATTTTCAAAGTCAATACATACCTAGGAGCCTTATGCTGAAAGCACCTTTCCCCAGCAAGCTCTCTGCTAGCACATGCTGAGGAGTCACTCTGCCAGGTCACATTGACCTGGGCCACTCTACTTCTTTGTGCCCTATATCTACATCTAAAATAGTAAAGGATGTTCATTAAGSAGAAAAGAGAACCTTACCTTAAAGGTTGTACTTGGAGCTGGGCCTCCCTGACTTCTAAACTCTTGGTCTCCCACAAGCTGTGCGAGAAGAACAGAGGTCCAATGTCTAATCCACCTGACTCTCAGTAGGCTGCAAACACAAATACTGGTGTTTAGCCTTGAAGGCTACATGGCATGCTTAWATCTAAACCAGCTCGTATGCATCATAAGTCCATATATACTTTCCACAGGTTTCTGACAACAGAATTCCAATGCTGTATCAGTAGCAGGTGATAGTAGCAGCCTGGGAAACCACTCTAAACATGTACTTTTACCTCCTCCTTTGTTTCCTCAACTCTTTTTTCCAACTTGCATGTCTAACCCCACATCTCTTTCTTCCACTATACCTCATTTCTCCAGATCCCAGCCACCAGACTCCTACATCCTGGGTTCTTCATCTTGTATCTTCCCCTGGAAGCATTTCCTTGCTCACTGCTCAGCACATCATGCAGCAAAAYGTGCAAAATGGGGGCCACTGCCTCTAATGGGACTAAATTATTATGGCATGCTCCCCCATAGTAACTGCACAAGTGCAAATTTTACCTCTGAACACATGCAATTTTAATAGCTTACCTTGCTCACAGAAAAGTGTAAAATGACCTCAAATAACAGCACACACCTGAGTAAGTACTTACCACACAGTAATCACAGTAACTCTCCCACCTGCACACGGTAACCCTCCCTCCCCACCCCCCTTCCAGCGTGCCTAGGCGGTGGCTGAGCACTCGCGCCGGCGCGAAGCTGCAGGGCGCCTCCCGGCGCTACTCAGGGCGGGCGGCGCGGCCCTGCCAGCAACACCACCGGGAAGTTAAACTGCTGCTGTCACAGCAGACAACGCGGACCGGGCTCGTCCCCCTCCCCGCACCCCAGGGCTGGCCCGCGGCGGCCGCCAGCGCGACCGTTACGGTTACCGTTAGCGCTGCCGTTGCCGCGACCGTTGGGAGCGCGCGCGGCGCGCGGGCGGGGGGAATGGGGGTGGGGGCGCCGCAGTGGTACGAGAGCGCCGTAAACCAGACTGGGACAGGACTCAGATAACCATCTTGTATTTATTTTATTTTATTTTTCGTTTGTTTTTTTTTTTCTTTTCCTTTTCTTTAAAAGTGGTATGTTAACATCAGGTCTTTTCTACATTTTCAGAGCTCTGTACAGGTCTTAAAAGGAAATAAGCAATGCTTCATGTACAAAGTAAAAACAGAAAACTAGAAAAATCTGAATAAAATGGAGCAAGTTGCTGTCAGGGATACAGTACAAATTAGTAATTAGATGTCATCTGGAGTGCAATACCACTGCAGGAAGGATGAGTTAAGGAATGAAATAAAAATACTCTATTTTAAACAAACAGTATATATATATATATATATATATATATTTATATGTATATATTTTACAGATAGTAGACCCAGTGATATCTGTAGAATTGTAAAAACATATTTACAAATAACTTTTTTTTTTTTAAACATTACATATACATCAGCACCATAGTAAGGAGAAAAAAAAAAACACAACCCCCCAAACCTATTAAAATCTACCTCTCTAGTACTTGGTCCCAATACAGAGTATTTGGAGGAAGCTTTACCAAGACAGCAGAGACTCGGTCCTCAAGCCCGCGTCCCTCTTGAGGAGCGGGAGGTGCCGCGGCGGCGGCTGCGTGATGGCAGTGCGGGACTCCGGGCTGGCAGGCAGCACCAGCCTCCTTGCTCGTCTGCCCCTGCCCTTGATGCTAGTCCAGCTAAGATCCACCTACCCACGAGACACTCGTGGACTGAAAACTTTGGCTAGTACTCCCTCGTTTTATAGATGGAGGGCCTGGCCTAGCCCACACCTAAGAGGCCAGCAGACAGACTCCTGTTGGCCCCAGTAAGGACTGGGATAGGCCCTTGCACTGTATTTTAAAAAGGTGTTTGCTAAAAGAGTTTTAACTAAAGCATTTTAAAAATCTTGTGCTGTCTGGGCAAACTGGATGTATAACAGAACCAATAGCTTGCCTTGACTTGCTGATCCACGTTAAAAATGCAGCTTGTCCTGGCTACACTCTAGCATTTAAAACAGATATACTTCCCCTAGTCCGGAGGAGCCCTACAAGGGGTTACTGCACCCAAGGGAACCATAACAGGGGCTCAGGTGGTTTCAGGCCCATTTTATTCCCGTTTCTTAATGTGATGTGTATCCGTGCTCCACAGAGAAAGGAAAGGACTTGAGAATGCAAGGTGCCAAGCCCCTCCACTCCCACGGATCTCAGTGGCTCAGCACCTCAAAACATTGAGCCCAAGGAAAGCAACACACGAAGAGGTAACTGGTAGCTGAACAGTCAGTATTTTAGTTGTACAGTAGAGACGTTTTCACTACAGAGCACAATTTGTGGTTCACAGACATGAGTGTTAGGCCAGAGGTTTCCAAACTAGTTGGACCGTTGACCACTGTTAACACATACCCTGACCACCAGCTCTCAACTGGAAACACTACCAAGGTGATAGGTTTCTGTGGGCAACTTACCTCGGCCTCCAACTGCAGCTTGGGAACTACTGCTTTAGACATTCAGCTGGCATCTCAGTATTGTAAAAGACATATCACAACTTCATTATAGTGCTGCTCAGCACAGGGCTACATTTACCCTGAGAAGAGATAGTGGTATGTCTCTATTGCCTAAAAGCTTATCTGAGCAGACACTGTGATTTTTATAACTAAATCAATTATTCTACCCATTCTTGAATGCTCTTTACAGTAGTCCTTTCCTGATTCCTGTTTTTCAAATACTGCAGTGAATTTTATTCCAGCAAACCAGAGAGATTAGACCAAACATCTGCTTCAGACAGAAGATGAGGTTTCATGTGACAAATCCAGAGCCCAGAAACAGCAGGGTAATAATATCTGCTGATCTGCTGCACTATTCAAGAGGAGAAGAGAAATCCATCCAGGGTGCTAAACTCTCCCTGTTCATTCGCTTAGGCTGGTTTTCTCCTCCCCTTCCTGCCCCTTCATGGTGGCTGTTGCTCACCTAAAAAGAAGTGCAGTGAGCTAACTTTGTTTTACACTGAAGGGTAAGAGGGGAAAAAGAGCGAAATGAAAATACATTGGGGAGGAAGAAGAGATGGGGACCTGCTTAGGACCTATGCTGACGTCTCTTAGGGCTCTTAGTCCTTTAACACCTTTCCTAGCTGCTATTCTCCACCTCCAGGCAGCAGAGACATGTTGAAGTGCTCTGACAGAGAAGCACTATTCCGAGTCCCAAGGGGACTAAATAGCTCAAGTTAACTCACCCACCTAAACATCTCCAGTAACAGCCCTGTAATCAGACTGTCCTTCTCACTGTACTGCCAAATTTATGTTCTGCTATATCTTTATTGGATTTTTATCACTCTGCAGTGAAAATGGTGACCTCTCTGTGACCGTTTAGGTTTGTCACATGTGCTGCACATTTCCATGTGATATCCCAGGGCAGGCCTTGTGGGCCTGACTGTGGCTCGCCTGAGGCCTACTTATAGCCAGGGCAGGGTTAAGCTTGTTTCTGACCAGGGCCTGTGCAGTCACCTGCAGACTTCTTTAGGATTTGCTCCCAGTTTTTTTCATCCAGTGCCCTGAAAGTTGCAGTGTTTACAATAAAATGAGGTGGGAGCTACTGGGACCACCTCATACCACTGTGCAATGGGGAAACACTGACTTTACCCAACCAGAGACATCAGCTGGCTTTTCCAGTTTCCCCGTCTTGCTCCACACACATGCAGCAGGTGCTGCTGTGCAATGGAGATTACTTAGTGGAAGTCTTGTGATGCTGATGTTTTCAGCATCACCTGAATCTTCCAAAGTTGGCTACAGATCAGCTCAATTTGCACAATTAAGAACAAAAGAAAACAAACAAAATAACCCCAAACCAAACCAACTCAAATGAAAAGACAGAAATCCAAGGATGGAGAAAATATCCAACTTTCTCTTTTTAAAACAAAACAAAACAACCAAAGCTCCAGACTATACAAGCCCGTTCACTGGGGGTTTCCAAACAACTCATCAAGTTCTTGTATCCACTCATCCCCTGGTCCACTCTTAATGATGGAGTCCACAAGGTCTGTGCCCTCTCCTAAACTTGAGAACGACCCCCCTGCTCCTTCATTACTGTAATTGTAAGATATGTCTTGAGTGGGATTCCTCTCATAGGCCTGGCCTTGGCTGCTCTGAGCAAAGCTCCCACCTGGCATCTGTTGTGTAGGAGGCTGATTAAAACCAGACATAGTGGGGACCGCTTGGCTTATTGCAGGCATAACCATTGGCCTGGCTTGGCTGGTTCCTTGTTGCAGCAATTGTCTCCCCATTGCTGGGTTCAGGGCTCTTACTGTTCCACTAGTGTCCACAACTGTCTGATTAAGTCCCTGTGGAAAATGTTGCTTGGACAGCCTTGGCTGCCCAGACTGTATTGGGTACGTTGTACCATTATTGAAAGGCCCAATCTCACCGCTAGTCCTTCCGGGTATTCCTTGTAAGCCTCGCTGCTGCCAGTTTTGTGTTCCTTGAGGGACAGTCCCCATCAAGTTTTGAAGTCGCGGTGCTTGTGGCCTGGGTAAGACCTGGCCCACAGGTCCTTTCATCTGCTGCTGATGTTGGGGAAGAGCAGAGTTTACCAGCATGTTCTGACCAAAATTGCTGACCATTCCCACCGCTTGTCCAGAGGCAGGCTGCCTCGTTCCCTGGCCTGTGTTATGTGCCATGTTCATGCCACTTTGGTTTGGGTGCTGCAACATTTGGCTCATCCCTGTGCTCATACTGTACATTCCTGGTTGGCTGGAGGAGGCATTGCTGTAAGGAGCCATGCCCATATCTGACTGGCCTGCTGTTGTAGGCAGCGTGCTCGGGTTCTGGGAGGGACCCATTACCATCATGCTTGCATTTTGAGCCATCATTCGGGATGTCCTCATGCTCTGGAGTGCTGCTTGGTTTCGTACAGCTGCCATATCCTGGGGAGAACCTACACCAAAAAGGGGGGAAGGTAAGAAAAAAATACAACTTTTATTAACACATCTTTGCATAAGAGGGAATCTGTAGGAGTCTTCTGCATCACAGTAGGATTCCAGATTGCTGTGCTTTCTGAGTGAATAAATTATTGTTTCATGCGAAGGTTAGCCAAGAGCTAGGCTATCCACCCTTGGGAGATATACTGGCAGCCTATTGTTAGTCAGACTTCAGAGGTTACATGTTCCACACATCATACAGCCTCAGTCCTCACCTGCAAAGTCCCCTCTCCTTGAGGGTGAGAGGCAACACACCTTGAGTGTGACCCTAAATAGGAATCACTGATCATATTATGTAATCAATTTGTGAAGTGGGACACTGTTCAGTATAAAGTAACCATAAGGCCTAAAGTAGGGCTGACAAGATTAAAAGGCTTAATTAAAATTTACTCATTAAAAAATTCTCTATTATAAACATTGCAGGATTTGTACCCAGCAACATTCATGGCTTTGAGTTCCTGAAGTAACAATGCAACCTGATTCCATGTGTGATGCCATGTGATGCCAAGAGCCCTATTTCAAAAGTGGATTTGAGACTTTCTTTTTCTGTATGCTTTTTTTCCCAGGACTAGTGACAATGTGCCATCTCCTCCATGCAAAAAAAATCAGTCCCTAAGACTTTTTAAAGTTATATATACACACTGCAATTCAGTAGTATTTATCTTCCTCAGGTAAGCCCGATCCAGCATCTACCCAGCAAATGAAAAAACTTCCGCTGGAAGCAAAATAGCTAAACTTTAGTTAACTATTTGAAGCTCTCTCTTAAATATCTTCATTGTCTTTCAAAAGACAGACTTGAAAATGGAAATGTCAGACTCAGAAGGCCAATGAATTTTTTAATAGCTCAGGAGGCATAAATGAATGGATTTTCTATATCATTGATACTGCTTAAGTCTATGGAAAGAAGAAAAATTGTTTTTTGTGGACATTTAAAGCAGGGAGAGTGTATTAGAGTGTATTATAAGTACATTTTACTCCACGTTAGGCCAGTGATGAAACCAGAAAATCCTAACCTTGTTAAATTCCATACCATGGCTGATAACTGCTCCACACTTGTGGAAGACACACTTGTGTCTTCCTTTGTGGGAGGGAAATAGGGGGGAAGTTATTGATTTCTAGGAAGCCAATATACTTCTGTATTTACTATCTTTATGTAAAAACAATTACGGGAGCTCTGATTATGCCACAGGTTCATTGTGCTTTTGAGTCAATACCAGGTGAAGCTTGAAGAGAATGATGCAGATAATTAATCTCAGCTCAAATATTATTAAATGCAAATATAAAAAGTTTTCTTAAGAGTCCTAAGCTGCACAACAAAAGCAGGATGTTCTAAAATCAGTCCCTATCAGTTGTTCCACAGCTGTGGATAACTTGCCTGAATATCAGAATATAGAATACGCAGGCCCTGCTATTTGCATTGTCTAGGTTTCCATGACAAATGGGTATGGATGAAAGAAGTGACATTAATACAGTTTTGCACACATGACAGAGTGGATGGCCACATCTCCTTTTTCCAACAGCAGGTAAAACTTCTGGAGGATGCTTTCAGGTCAACTCTCCAAAATATACATAAAGCATTTTGTAGCATTAAGAGAGACCATATGGATCTCAGTTGCACAGGGCAAATGTCATGGCAGCTTTTATCATACTTATACTATCAATTAAACTATTTTCTCAATGATTGGCACTTCTTTTAAATTTAGATCCCCTCTTTCTTTCATGATTGGAAGATGTCACTTTCTACAGTGACTGCAGCAAGTGCTTACGTATATGAATAATGTTAAGAACTTATTTAGTGTATCTTTAGCTATTTTTGAATTGAACTCAGTGGTTGAAAACCTCCAGAGGAATCCCTATCAGCAAGTAGTTCACGCTACTTTTGTGAGCTACTGTTTGACACAGCAGTTAAACAAGAAGTAGTTAAAAGAGAGATGCAACAGATTTTAAGATTTTGGGCCACCTTCTGGTCTCACTTACACATAACCTACTGCAGTGGATTACATTCCTGTGACTAAATAGAAAAAAAGATCAAATATTTATATTTAAATCAGCTCATTTATGAAAAGGAATTCTTTACTTGGTCAGATTAGCCTAAACCCTGTTCTGCATTTCTTTTAAATAATAGATGTGAAGGCATATTTTCAAAAGAGCTTTAATATAGAAAAATTTTATGTATGATTCTCAACTAATGTATGATGATGCACACACATATATTTTGATTTTGCAGATGAATTATTGAGAGCATTTTCATTTCATATGGAATTTATGCTGCCAGAGAAAGGAATTAGAAGGTGATCTGTAGAGCTACCCTGCTAAAGACCAGCATAAGAGTTGACTGTCTCTTCAATACCTGGATACTGGAACTGCAATATGCTTGCCTCACTTGTTTGTGTTGCAATTACTCAACACTATCAGGAATATTCAGCACATGCGTGTCTTAGTCCTGTGTATATTTAGAATCCATGATTAGTGAAGACATTCAGCTAATGCTTTGTACTTGAAAAGCTCAGAATTAACTTCTTTCCTATTTTTTTCTGTAATTTCTTCAGTTATCTGCACGCATACTGAAATAATCCTTGAGTTTTTAGAGTTGATTTTAAAAAACCTCTATTTTCATCTCACACATTTCAGTATTTTTCCCAATACCTCTCACATTTATGAGATACTTCTACCTAGTCCTTCTCCAGATTAAGATGACTTCTCTGAAATTCCTTGCTCATCAAGTTAAACAAAGTGGGGAATGAAGAGGAGTAAAAGCAAGACATAGTCAGAGACACTGGCTGAAAAAATATATATAATGAGAATGGGGCAGACAAGATAAATTCACAGAATCCAGAAGTCAAAGAGGCAGAACAATGGACAAAGGAAAAATGCAGCTTTTGCTGAGGCGAGCAGAAAGGAAATTAGAAACTTAACTAAATACATAGAAGTGGGCAAAACTCTTTGACCTCCTGCTCTGGCACACTGCTTATCCCTTGGTCTTCACAAAATGAATGAACTTTCACATGCCTGCTATACGGGCATATGTTGACTCTAATATGGGAAGAAGAATTTGACTTTTACCTTGAAACTGATTGACCTGTTGAACTGGATATGGGTTCCGCTGTTGCTGGAGATGCTGCCGAGGCAAATGTGACTGCTGCTGCAACTGCTGAAAATGAATGAGAAAAAAAAAGCAGAAGAGAAAGAGATGATTAATTAATTAGCAAGCTAAGAAAGGGGCTGATGACAAGAGTACTGCAGCAAAACTGCAGTGTTTCTTATCTAGCAAGCTGTTCTTGAGAGACAAGCAGACTCATTTGAAGAGTCCTTATGAAAGTACTTGGGCTGCTCAGCACATGGACTCCTTTTGGTTTAAAAAGAAATAAGCACTGAGGCTAACATCAGGTCTCCTCACTTACAGGCTCTTCATCTTGACCTCTGAAGTGCAAACTTAGCTATCTTCAGACTGAAAGAAGAGGGAAAAATAGGAGATAACTACACACCTAGGTCTGATATGCAACTGAAACCACACACCCTTTTCCTTCCCCGTCTTGCCAAGGTCTGCAGATATGTACTTCTGGTACAAGACTTAGCCCAACTCTGCACTCAAAATGTTCAGTGCGAAGAACAGTGCATCCCAAACTCAATGCTGTGGCCTAGAACCATTCTCTAGCCAAAATAAAAAGGGTTATTAAGGCATTTTTTCTCGTCTGCTTCACTGAATGATATTTAAAGACCAGCGACCAGCTGACAGCAAAATGCTTGATCCTTTGATCCAGCTCACGCTGGTTTTCTGTGGTTGTTTTCTAGGAATTTAAAACACAATCAATGGTTGATTATAAAAACAGTGTGTGTCTATCAGTGCTTTCAAAGACTAGGGTATATTTGACTAAGCAAGGACTTATCTTCCTGTTTCATCAGCAGGATGTACAAATGCTGTGTACAAAAGCAAGGCTGAATAACAAGGGTAAGGGAATGGCAAAGATAGGAAAGAAGCAAATACTGAATCTCTGTGTTCAAAAATGTTTCTTACAAACTTTCAAAAAGATAAAGGCAACCTTGTTAGGCACAAAGCACCCCAAAAGCTAGGTGCTTGAGGACTGTGACTGATCACTTTTCATCTATGTTCAACACATTTAACAGCACAGTTCTRTGGTTCTTTAACACTTTCAAGCTTGCCTTCAACAGCCAAGTCAGCATCTGGCTCTTGGGTTTATGCACTTGAAGTGGTCTAGCCCATGTGAGATCATTACTGCATCCTCATTCTTCTGCACTTGCTCACCTCTGACCCTACTCCTGCATCTCTTCCCTGAAGAGGAAGTGTCTCGAGGAATGTCCTCCTTGCTTACTATGGGAGAATTTTTTCCATTTCTCAAGAGGACCATAGGAAGAAGAAGGGAGGACTAGGAATATTGCAGTGGTAGCACAACGGGAACAAGTTACAGCTCAAATTAAAACAGACCCCAGATTTTAACCTGTAATCCCCAGGCAAGAGAGGTGAAGAAGGGTTAAAGCAACTGTTGACCTATCAGAACATTTTCTGGGTGCAAGTTAAGGGACAACAAGTTTAAACTTAGCTGTGCGCTTACATTAACTGATCAGTGTGACTTTCCACCGACTTTCTGCTGTGTTGCAAACTACAGTTGGGTTAAACATGCATAGGACATTACCATTCAGGCCAGGCAATTTAACATCCATACTGCACAGGTCTGAGAGCCCCAAGAGCCATGTGACAGAGAGTATTGTGTGAGAAACCAGATGAAAGAAAATTTCTGGGTACATACTAACTTTTTTTTTGCTAGGTTACTTTTAACCCACGTCAAATCTTTGTTCCAGATCACTCCATGGCAGTATATAGCTTTTGCCAATGCAAGACAATAGTCAGAGGAAGGAGAGAGCAAAACCAGCTCTTACAATAGTGGAGTCTGCTTCTGCCAGGCTAAAAGCATCATGAGGTAACAGGTAAGAGTTTAACTGTTCCARTGTCTAAAACCACATGCAACTGTCATGCTCGCTGCTGACAACAGAGGTAGTATTTGCCAAGCTAATGATAAGACTGAGGCAGATGCCTCTTCTTTGATAACTGCGGCTGAAATAGCATGATATAAGCCATAGAGGAGGAACTATCAAATATAAAAGGCAGGCCTGGTGCTGCACTGTGCTCATGTTCTCATACCGGCACGTGCTGCAGTGCCTGAGATAGAGGTACTGTACCTGCTCTGCTAGGATCTGCTGCTGCTGCTGCTGCCTTTGCTCCCGTAGAAACTGCTGCTTCTGCTGCTCTATCACGTGGAGCTGGGCCCTCTGCTCAATCAGCATCTGCTTCATGATGGCTGCTTGCGGCTGGTTCCCCAGGAAGGTGGGAGCCCCAGAGCTGGAGCCTGCGACCACGCCACCGGAGCCCGGCGGGACAGCAGGCTGCATCGGTCCTGCGGTGCGAGACAACCCCACCTGGTGCTGCTCCTGCGCAGGGGGAGAGAGAGACGGCCTCGTTACACGCGAAGGGAAATCACGGACCGCGAACACTAAGCAGGGAGTCTGTGGGTGAGGACCAGAGCTTGAAGAAAGTAAGTGTCTTTGGAAAAAAACTAGACTATTTTACAATTCGTTATTATTGAAAATAGTAAAATTGTGTACTTGGTTTATTTCCTTTCAGGATATGTAACTTTCAAGTCATGTTTTTCCAAGTTTTTTTCTCTATCACTGTAGAAACCAGAAACACATTTTCTCTCCTTTTCCACTTCCTTCCCCTTCTCTATAACAAAATTTTCACACAGTCCTCTGGATTCAGGATCTGACCTCTTAGGCACATACAATCAATAGTGAAACCCGCCAACACTAATTCCCCCTGTACTGTGCCAGAAGCTCCGGATTTGACCACATAACGTATTTGTTTAAGATTTCCATCCCACAGCTACAGACTGAAAGCTGAAATGATGCAGGACCTACGTGGTGCCACGGGAAAAGCGGCGATAAAAGGGCAAGGGGTAAACTCCAAAATCACCTGCACTAAAAATCCGTGCAGCAGCTGGAGCCCCGCCGCGGCCTGCCGGCAGGTGCCGCTGCCCGCCCGCCGCAGGAGGAAGAGGAGGAGGAGGAGGAGGAGGAGGAGGAGGATGAAGGGCTCTGCGGGCATCCCTGTCCCCAGGGCCCCGCCACCCGGCCTGCGTCCCAGGTGTGCGGGCGGGGGGCAGCCAAGCGGCAGGGGGGCCGCGCTGTGGCCCCAGTGGCCCGCCCGGGCATGTTGTCCCCTGCCGCTGCAGTGTGCACCAGCAGCTTCAAATGCCCCTGCGGAAACTGATGATGGACAGATTAGAAATAGAAAGAGCATGTGTGAGGAGGTGAGGAGCATTAGATCGGATTATGCACTGATAATCAAAAGTTAAGTCTTAAATCTTCCAGTCGCTCTGTGTAAGTGGTCAGCTACCATGAACAGGGTGGGGCCCTGGGACCCACTCCGGCATTTTTAATAACATTGTAACATGACATGTCCCACTACCAGGGAGAAACAAACAAAAGGATCCCGTGTCCTCAGTGGCATTAGGGAGAGAGCCTTGCCTCGGAAAGGATGGCTAGCTAGGGCCTTATTTTAAATAATAATAATTCGGGGGCTTGGTTACAAAGCTGCAGGTGTAGAGCCACACTGTTCCCTGGTGTTCATTCTGTGTTCTCCTTTGTTTAAAACAGATTATGGATTTTCTGTTCTCCTCTGTCTACTTCTAACGTGATACTGTCTGCTCACCTCGTAATCACCCATACGTTCTCCCCCCTTGCGACAGAGATTAAGTGTCACTCCTCTCCCCAAAGGAGGAAGTGAAGCAGCCTCAGTGACTCCACGTCACCAACTTGGCTGTGCTCACAGGAGGTGTCAATTCCCAGCTGCAGCTCATGGGCCACATGCCCCCTACAGCAAGAAGGTGGCTCCAAGCACGGTGCCTTGTCTGGGCACCCTCTGCCCCTAGCGCTGAGCTCTCTGCCCTCTCACTTCACCAGTGCCCAGCCCTGCCCAGCAGACTGGGATGCACTGGGGCTCTCAGCAGTGAGGGACAGGTGAGTATGGCTGTGGTAAGCTTGAGCTGGCTTCCTGTAAGACAAGAAGTTGCGCAAGAGGAGCTCCCCACAGCAGGACCTTCTTTCTTCGAGTATTTGGAAAGCCGCTAGCACATACAGACTTGTGGTGATACAAGTGCTCTTAACCTCTGCTGTGCTACATAACCACTATCTCAGTGCGCAAAGTGCTACTTGCTTAGAGGGCTGGTCTTAATATTGCCTCCTGATTGTTTCATAGAGATAGTTATTCATTCAAAAATACTAATTTGATGGAAAGAGCTCATATCACTTTAGGATTCTTGGCAACAGGCATTCCAAGGTAAGGTTTAGACTGACCTGCTTTGTGGCTGATTTGAGTTATGCCAATGTCTGCGATTGGAAAAGAAAAGTAATCTTATGACCCCCAAAGCCCCATCAACAAAAGGGTTAAAATCAATGTTTGAGTGTAGCTTGGGAAATTATGATCAGCCTTTCTGCATGAAGGTCAGGTTTTCAAGGACTCTTTTGAGGAAATAACAAGAAAATACAATTTGTCCACATCTCTACTTTGCACAGATATTCCCTGAAGGGCTCTGTGCTGAAAGGCAGCTCTCAGATATTTAGGTTCCTTCTCTTTTTAACATATACCCTGGTGTGAAAGTTTCCTCTCCCCCATTCTTTCCACGTCCTCCCCCATCCCTTTCTCATGCTGCTCTTTCCAGACCGGTCAAACATTGCTGCTGTGCTATAACTGCAAGGGCTGGGTCACTTGCACAGGGAAGACAGCAGCTGCTGGAGCTTGAAGGAGCCTGTGTCAGGAAAATGCAGCCCACTAATGATCCTTCAGCTGCTCTTGAACTGAGCCCTTTTACTCACCCCTATCTGCAAGATCCCTCTTTCTTTGCTTGGGGGAGGGGGGGGGGAATAACATCAGCTGTCTCCAGCAAAGCTCACTGTAAAGGTTTTTTCCTTTCCCTGTTCCTCCCCCTAGTTCTGATGAAGTCATCAAGCTAAAGATTGCATAACTGATGCACAGGACTATCTTGTGTTTTATTGGGAGACAGGCTGTGCTTCCATTTATAGACAAAAGCAATGCCATGCTGCCAAATAATGGAGCCCTTTGCTGCAGCCACTACAAGGAAAAAGAGAGGGGGCGGGGGGGGGGGGGAAGCAGGAGCCAGAGGGCATGCTGTGAAGTGACATCACTAGGAGCTTCCTCACCAAGCCTCGGTGCACAGCTGCCTTTGGGGCTGCAGCCGAGGCCTGACTGAATCCACTTCAAAAAAAATCGTATTGCAGAACTACTGTCCTGGCTCTTTTGCACACACACACGCAGATAGAGCAGAGGGAAAAATTCCCCCCAGGGGTAATGCTGCAGGAGGCACTCACTTCTGTATCAGGTGATGTTATAAGTTACTTCCAGAGTTTAAAAAAGAAGAAAGCTTTGAAAGAAGCCCTGCCAGCTGCCAGGAATCTGGTGCACTATGCAACAGCTGGAGGAAATAAGAAGATCAGCACAAAGGTGTTACTTCCCGTGTTGTGTGTTTAGCCATTTCTAGGTACAAAAGTTTACCTATTCATGGTGGAAACTTCCTGTTTCCAGTTTTAGTAACAGATATAAAGCCAGGTTATCTTCATTAAGAAAGAACACCGCCCTCCTGCCTGGACTATTTCTGCTCCTTTCCATTTCTTTTGGCCAAAGCTCTTCCTGAATAATGATGCAAGGCTCCACTGACATCACCGGGAGCAGCTCCGGGCCCTGCGTCCTGGAAACAGGAGCACGCCCCGGCAGAGAGCCTCTGCGGGCAGGAAGGAGCTCCCCTGCGTGTGGCAGCAGGGCTCTTCACCAAGAGCCACCCCGGTGCCGGGCACTGCTGCTGCTGCCTCCCGAGCGGCCGTCACACGGCAGCGCCCGGTTCTGGCAGCRGTGCCGGTGGGTTACGCTCCGCTACGCACACCACTGGGGTGCACGTCTCCTCCCTCCCCAGCGCTCTGCGGAGGTCCAGCACAGAGGAGAACGACAGGCCCGTGGCGGGGGTGAGATGCACGTGAAAGCAGCACTGCTGCAGCGTCCCTGGCCGTGGGACGTGCCTGCTCCCAGCAGCTCTTGCCAGGAGCGGGGCCCAGGGCCAGGGTAGGCACCGTGCCACGCAGCAGCGCCGTTGCCTGGGCTAAGAGCAGCGCTACCGCCGTTTTGTAGCTTCAAAACTAAACTTCTCCAAGCCCCACCAACATGGCTCTTTGCTCCTGCGCTGTTCCTAGTGCTCTCATCTCTGACTGCACCCTCTGCCTTCCTGCCCCCAGGCCTCCTCCTCCTCCTCACACCCTCTGCCCTGCCGCTGCCCAGTTGCTTCCCTTTCCCTACCAGTTCGCATCCGCTCCAGAGCCCCGCTGACCAGCTCCCAGCGGCACTTCACCACAGAGCTGACAACACTGGTGCCTGGTGGCCCCTGCCCACCCCGCGGCTCGCTCACTGTGATGGCGGGAGTCACACCGTGACTTCTCCAGACGGAGCCGCGGGGCTCCTCGGCAGGCAGGGGACGGCCCGGCTCCGTGCCTTGGGGCTCCAGGCTTGCGCGCGTGCGCAGGCTCACGGTGGTGTCCTGTACGGGCGAGCACGTGCAGTGCCTGAACGGAGCAAGAAGGCATGCTGAAATGGGAATTACATGGCATATTCTCAGTCTGTCTCTCACCAGCCTGTTACACCCCTAAGATGGTACACTACGACTTCTCGTTTTCACTCTGGCTGTGCAACAACACCCAAAGCCACTGTGTGCTACCTGCACGCTCCCGAACCGCTCTGCGCTGGCACGGGCGGCTGAGGCCCAGCTACACGCACCCGAGCCGGAAGGGCGAAGCTGCAGCCCTGCTGCAAGGTCCTCACGCAGGGGCAGGCCGGGCCCTGGCCCGCCCCGAGGTCGGTTACATAAGCGAGAGYGGTGCCAGGGCATTCCTCCGCGGGCTCAACCGCGCCGCCGGGCGAGTTCAAACCCACATGCTGGGCCTGATTAAGTCTCCCAGAAACAGCAGCGCGTCCGGCAGCACACAAATCCTGCCAGGGTCCCTGCTGTCTTTGCATGCTGAGGGACGAGCTTTTAAAATAGCCCAGGGGTAAAAACAAGTGCTCGGCACCTATGAGTAAAGCCAGGTTTTGAAAAAGGCCAGCTTCCATTCAAGGAGCCAAAAAGAGCCTGATTTTCCAAAATGGTCAGCATGACATGTTTGGGCAGGTTTTTATAGTTGCAGAGCATTCAGTAAGATGATCTTTTGCAGGGATCTAGTTGCTTATTTAGTGCCTAAATGAAAASCTGATCCTTAAGCGACAGAAGCACTGTATCCTCCAAACACATTTCCAGGGATCTAGGGGAATGAGGGGATCCTCCTCAGGGGTTCAGGAGTGATGTGTGYGTATGTATAGTTACACACATTAAACGTAAGCAGCTTTACAAAGAGGGCAGGGGGGTGAAAAAGGTATTTTCCTCCCCGTCTCAAATCTTACATGCCTCTTCTGTATCCTTCGGTGATTTATGCCTTCTCTGTGCCATTTGTTCTCCTAACTAGAGCTAAAAGCAATCACACAATTTTCTTTTAGAACAAGCAGAACAGCCACCAGCTGATGCCCGGCGAGCTGGACAGCTGGGTACACATCAGCACAGGCAGGGAAAGGCCGAGGTGGCTCATCGGCCCCCGCGCACATGCTTGCCATCAGAGCTACCGGAGAGCGTGAGCCTGCTCCGGCTCTGCCGGAGGGGAGCAGAGCAGGGCCCCAGGGGAAAGGGGGTTACGCCGTGCAAACACTGGCAGCAAGCGAATGAGGCTGTTTTGCGCACCTAGGAACAAGCGTTGCTCAAAACGCTCAGGGAAGCAGGGACCTAAAAGCAGCATCTTAGTGTGCAAAACGGACAATCAAACGCGAGCTCCCTGTGCCATTCTGTGGTATGTGAACTAATGCAGTCCTTGAATGCATAAAGAGTGGAATAGCAAATAGAAGCCAGGAGGTGACTTAATCCTGCATATTGCATTAGAAGAATGATACTAGAAAAACGTATACGATCAGATGTCTACATGTTAGCATCAGAGCAGAAAAAGAAGTCACAAAAATGATTTGAAGCAGCAAGTGTCTTCCAGTGAGTGACTTAAAGAGCTCAATCCATTTAGCTTACCACAAAGAAAACTGAGGAATGCTTTGACCATGGCATATAAAAATGCCTTCATGAGGAAAGAAATGCTTTAAAGAGTTCTTTTATCTAGTGAAGAAGGCAAAACCAGATACAAGGGCTGGAAGCTCAGACAGCTTCAAATCAGAACCAAGAATCACATTTTTATACCATGATTTCATTACCCATCAGAAATGGCAGATCTCCACTTTTTGATGTCTTCAAAGATGACAGCCTTTCTGGATAAACACAACTCCGTAGTGCAATTTAATGGCCTGTGATGTACAAGATATAACAGTACTATCTGACCTTACCTCTAACACAGCTGTATCTGCTGTTCCCTGGCACCCGCAGAGGCAGCTGGCACCTCTGCACTACACTGGTGCTAGCCYGACAGTCACTGCTCTCTTATCCAGTGCCTCTTAGGTACTGCTTGTGTGTATATTAAAAATAGGAGGGGTCGCCAGCCTATTTCTGGGATGAAAAATATTACTGTGTTTCCATATACTGTGTCACAGTAAAACATCACCTGTACCCAGTGTTTTCAGAGCTGGCTAAAAGCATACTCCTACATTTTCCCAGAAATATTCCTATTACATGCCTTGTAATGTTGTTACTTACTGTGTCTGGCAGGGATCTTAATCCCTCTCTCTAAATCTGGCAGCCCAAAGTAAAGCCACCTTTAGCAGAGTGGTACCATCTGACTGACAAAGAGAATTAGAAATCCATTCATTTCAGACTTTTTTTTTTTTTTTTTTTTTTTTTTGGCCTTGAATGAGACAACATACAGGATGAATATGCTGTTTTACAACTCTGAATGCACCGTGAGGTTCTGCAAAGTGGATTGCCTCACCTATTTCCTCTGTCATCCAACCTCGGGGAGGGGCTACGGATCTCTCCGCTCTCTCTGGGCCCCTGGTTGCCATGGTCTTTCATATAGTATCTGAGCGAACAAGATCCCTCTGACGTTTGACACTAGACCTCTGCATGCAGCCAATTTGTTTTCCTTTCACCTCCGTTCCCCTGCATCTCTCCTTCCCATGTCTTCGATACAGTTTATTCTTTCCACAGAACAAATACTATCTGTCAAACTATTATTTCTGTGTATTTGTTTGTTCAGCAGAGAGAGCAATTTCTTTATTTTTGGTGACAAAATACTCAACGAAAGATTCTAAAGTGAGCAAATATTCTTCTAATGCCATTTAACAGCTACAGACTGTCAGAAGTTCATCTCAAAGAATGCAAGGAGAAATGGTTGGTAATTTTACCCTGTGGCTTGCGGACACAGAAACCCTGCCTCCACATGCTGTTATTGTTTGTTAGCACCAACTCCTGCTTCAGCGCTAGAGTTGGAATTTGCAAATCCTAAATTGTACAGGTGGGATTCAAAAACGCAGCATTTTAACGGAGTGTTGTCGAACTTTAACCAGCACAATTAAAATAGGAGCATTTCCTTTATTACACATAACATCTCTGATGTTTTCTCTCCCCCTCAAGAAAGAAACCTCTGCGGGGGAAATCATTCTTGCTTTTCAATGTTGTTTATCCTCTGTTTCACCAGCCGGTTCCCAGGTGGAGAGCACACTGATGTAACATTTAAGATTGAGTACAGAGGAGGAAGTGTTCCTTCATCTCAGATAACTAGTTGGCTTGTAACTGCAATTTTTTATTAGTCTTAGAAAAAAGAAGCAGCCCAAATTAAACCCAAAGTAGACTGTTTACATACATCTCTTAAATATAGGGAGACATTTCCTCAAATATTTTTGAAGTGAAAAATTAAGATGAACTCTGCTTATCTGCTTTAAGGAGTTACAGCCCCTGACTGAAGCAGAGCCTGGTGCGAGGCTGTGGCTATCATCGGATACCTGCGCAGCTGCCCGCGCGAGGCCAGCCGGGTGGTGCTGGCTGCATCCCTGTGGACATGCCCCATGGGTGACGGGCTGCGTGTGGCATGGGTTCGCAACCATGCCACCAGCCAGCTCGGAGGGGCCGAGCACTGAACAGGCACAGACCCTTGCGGATCTGGCAGCACCATGAGGTAGTCAAGGGCAGCTCCTCGTGCCACCACCCAAACTGCTGGAGCAGGAATGAATCCACAGATTGGATGCTCATGACCAATTTGCACCAGCCAAACAGTATTTCACATAATTTTCTTGCAGCAGTGAACCAGCGGCTAACTTGACCCGCACAAGGTATGGCTGAGCAGACAAGTCTCCGTGCAGCCAGCCAGGTGTGGTTTCAGAGCGCATCAGCCRCTTCCCTCGTACGGCTCCCGTCCCACATGAAGCACAGAGCGTCCCTGCTTTCCCCGCGGAGCAGCCACTTCGTGTCTGGGTCCCGGAGCTGAGGGAGCAGCTTCTGTGCTGCAAAGCCAGCCCCTGACTTGCCTCCCGGTGCCCGGGTGCCTGCAGCCCTGCTCTCCGTGTGCCTGTGTGCCCACGACCGCAGCGCTGAGTCCCAACCCCAGCACTGCTACAGCAGGGCCGGGGCAGGGAGRAGAGGAGGGCGCGGATTTGAAGGAACGCTCAGGTGCCCAGCCTTGTGTTTTATGCGTATTACGCAGGCTGGAATTACTCCCCTCGATGACTGCTGCGCGTAGCTGTGCCATCACGGCACTTCACAGTGCACCCTACCACTCAGTGAAAGAAAACAGCAACCTTCAAGGTGCAAAACACCGGAGGAGGGTTGAAAAAACAGCCCATGCGATAGCTGTTCCACACCTCGTCCCCATGAAGACACCGTCTTCCACCAGAGGCGTAGCACGATTGGGGCCAGCCCRGCGGAAATGCCGCTTCCCTCCCTGYGCCAGCTGGTCGCTGGCCCCCCCAGTTCAATGCCTGGAGGGTTCAGCAGCTGGTCAGGGAGCAACGCAGAGCGAGAGCAGAGCTCACGGAGGAGGCTGGACCCTCAAGCTGTGCCTTTTAAAAATTCCGGTGCTAAAGGTTTTAACTTTAATCAATGTCCCCTTTGAGTGCATCCTGGAGCAGACGGGAGGAAAGCTAATGTGAAGCGTCAGGATAATCATGGTTAGAGAGCCCCTGAGAAGGGGGAGAGAAGAAAAATGGAAGATGAAAGCAGGCAAATGGTTTAAACAAACAGTCACACAGGGCCAATGAAAAGGGGGAACAGAGGGAAAATGACACAATAAAAATAAATGCTATAAGAGAAAGAAAAGCTTCGAGCACATACAGGAAAAATGTGCAGCCTGGAAAAAGCATAGGTACGAGGAAAAGATGCTTTAATGGAGTTCTCTAGCAGCAAACGCTCMACTATTACCAGGCAGCCGCATTCCCTCTAATGGCCTGAGCCTGCACCACATTATCACCTTGTACCCCCACAGAGCTGCTGGTTGCGGAGGTATTTCCCCGAGCCCAGCTCTAACTCGCACCTGGCAGAATCTGCCACCAGCCTTGTGTAGATGGTTGCAGCAGTTTTTTATGCTAGGTGAAACTTTGTTAAAATTCCCCTTGRTTGTTTTGTTTGAGCATAAACAAAAGGTATTTTTCACACTTAAGGACATTTTTTCAGATCCTTTTCTCTGTGCTGCAATAAATGAAATCCCTTTCATTTTTAGAAATTCAAACTTGGCACTTGCATTGATCCTCAGCAAGAAGCATGTAATTTGCCAAGCCTGAAAGGATCTTGGCTGAGAAATAAACACACTGGGCCATATGCTCGCTTTCCCATATGCAGAAGGTAACTTACCTCAAAAATTGGTAAGGAGCTGCAATTGCCCCATATCATTGCTTGTGCCAAGGCAGAAAATCCTCAGAAACGTTCAGCACAAAGGTTTGGGGCTCTCACAGAGTAGGTCTCTCTGCATGCCTCCGGGGCCCTCTCCTGCACCCTCCCTGCACTGCCTCTGTCTCTGGCTTCTGCCCTGAAAGAAATTCAGCAAGGGGTCAGGGAGCGCGCCTGCCACGTCCCTGGGGCTCACTGTAAAGCTCCAGGATCTTTACTGGTACTTCCTATCCCAACTTGCTTTGCAGAGAGCCGTCCATATAGCACAACTGTTCCGTGAATATGCCTTCCTACCTCATTCACGTCACACCATCATGGGAGGAAGAGCACACACCATACGGACTGGGATGAAGCGAGGACTTCCTTCCRCGCCCCCTCTCCTCACTGAATAGCAAAGGCAAGGGCTATGCCCGTAAGGAACACAGAAAGAGATTGTGTGACACACGTGCAATATCTTGCTTTTCTGGGGGGGCTCAAGCTCATCATAACTGTGACTGATCAGCTATAAAAGCCCCAAAGTGGACACACTGGTGCTTATTATGAGCGGCCACTGGTGCAAATTCTTGCACAAATTGACGGATCTTCCTCTGTCATACATGTACTCTGAAGAGTTGAAAAAATTCTCTTGGCTTTGGTTCTAGGCTYGTGTCTATGCCGCCTCTCTGCAGGTGGTATTTCCATCTAAAATCAAGAGCCAAATGYTTCCAAATGGTGGCTGGCAAGACCAACGGAAGTGGTCTTCAGCTGCAGCTGCCCAGTAAAGCCACATTAGCTTTGCTGTGGTTTCAAATAATAGCCACTGATAAGCTGAGACGGTTGGGGTGGCCAGGTTGTGATTTCATGAGCTAGTTCTTTCAACATCCTTGAATCGAGGCTACTCAGATCACGCAGCTCCAGCACTTTAAACTCTTTTGATTTTTCTTCCACCTTGGATGTGGTCTTTGTGTTTCCATTAGCCATCTGGTCTTTGTTTTGACATTCAGTCTTTTCAGCCGTAATGAAAACTGAGACAAGGAATTCTGATTTGGGCTATGCCTACGTTGTCTTTAATCTTGACGTGCTTGTCACTGCATGGTGCCTCTTGTCTCTCTTGAGTTCCCCTTTATTTATATGGCTAAGGAAAGTTTCACTATTGTTTTAATTTCCTTTGCAATGCCTAACTTAGCTTGGCTTTTGGCAATTCTGACTTTATCCCTAGACTTCTAGGTCACTAAGGTATAGCTCCCTTTGCTGATTAAGACCTTATTGACACCTTCTGGGGCTTTCTGAATATTCTTAATACCCCTCTGAGACAATTCTTTACTGGTTAAACTTTAAACTTGTTTTTTTTTACTTCCTCCCCACCACGAACGCTTTCTCTCCTACTCGTGTTCTGCCATCTTCCTAACATAGTCATCTTTCCCAGCTTAACTAGCCCTCACTGCAGCAATCCCAGCTGCCTTTGTGCTGCCTTTGACTCACTTCACAAGCCCTGACTTCTCCAGGCTCCACAGAAAAGTCAGGTCTTTGCACAGAATCATACTCATTTCTCCTAAGAGAAACTTAACAAAGGCAGACATGATCTTCCTTCCTTCCCTCCTCTYTGCTTGCTCTCCTTTGCCTCCTCCACAACTCTCTCCTCCTGGACACCGCTGCCATAGTTGCTCATCTCCACTCCCTGGCCCTTCCACTTGTCCTGGCGACCTTGCAGCATACCATCTCCTTATCTCCCTTGCCCCTGTCTGCCTCCTCGTCCTTTGTATCTCGCGCTCCTCTGTCTTTTTCCCCTGACCACACAAGCACGCTTTATCTTTGTGCTTTCAAAAAAACATTTTTTTCCAAACAAGCCTCTGCTCCAAGTGCCTCTCCAGCTCCCACCCTCTCCCTCTCTTTTCATTGTCACTGCTAAGCTTATCAAACRTGCTGCCATGATTTATATGATTTAGTCTGAATTTAGTCTCCATCTCTCCATCTCCAACACAGATGCCTTTCCAAAYAGGCTTTCACTTCTTGCCTTGCAGAAACCAGTCTCACAGAGTCTCTAATACCCTTTGTCTGGCTGAAGCTCTGAACTAACACCCCAGCCTCACTGCCATAGCCTGTCAGCTCCTTTCAGTGCCACTGACCAAGCTCTAGGTGAAGTCGAGCCCTCCCTTCCCTGTGCTCCCACATGACTGCAACAACTTTAACCGTTTACTCAGTGTTATTCTGACTAGTTCTCTGCTGCTCACCCTCCCGCCCGCCATTCTCTTGGTCTCGGTCCTTGCCCCTCTTCTCCTTCCTCTCTTGCCCTCTCGGTGGAGCCATCGCACTCACAATACAAATTCAAGGACCTTCTTTGCACTGACAACTCACAGATCCTCCTCTCTGTCCCAGCCCAGTTCCTTTCTGTGCTGACTAAATTCTTGCCCTGCCTCTGCTATCATTTTGTGGATATCTGTCAGCTCAAGCTCAAAGTAGCCTCTAATCCTACTCCCCAGGTCTCCTCTCCTTCCTCTTTCTTCAGTCCCCGTGGACAACACCACTGCTTGCTTGTCACTCAGCCCATAACCTGGTGGTCGTCTTTTTGCCTCAAACCTCCCTGCTGAATCTCGCAGCCAGGCTCTCTTCACCTCGCGCCTTGACGGTTGCAACCTCACCGTGCTCGCAGCCAGCCCAAATGCTGCTGCACAGGTCATTTTCTTTGCCTGTTGTCTTGACTGTGCCACCTCTCTCTTTGCAACCYTCACTTGGCTTCCCTTCCTTTTTTCCACTCCCTCCCTTTCCAACCCAGCTGCAGCACATCCCACCTCGTGCATCACCTCATGTTCATCACCGAGACTTCAGCCCCCCTTTCCATCAGCCCAAGGTGGCCAGCTTTTTCATACGTTACATTTCCAACACAAGTGTCTGCATGCTTTCCTCCTCCCTGGACTTCATTTTTGGGAGGTGATCACCAAAATCATACAAATCCGATCCTGAATGCTGCCCTCAGTAGAGTGGGATTTGTAGAAATTTCTAGAAATTCCTGTCTACATGACGTCCATCAGTCTCTTCTGTTTCCTTGCACTTCGTGATGTGTGTCTCCCTCTGTTATCTCTTATCTTACATTTAGATTGGAAGTATTTAGGGGAAGGAAATATATTTACTTCCTGCCTCTGCAGGGAACCTAGTACAATGGGACTAGACTAGGACTAAGACTCCAAAGCACCACCCAACAAGGCACAAGCTTTCTGCATTCAGCTAAATATATCACTTCATATTCTGCAGGTGTGAGAATGCCAAAATTTCAATGTGCCCTTCCTCTATTTCTTCTTCTTTTAAAGGACGCAATATTAGGATGAGATATTGTATGCTGAAAAAGTCAGGATATGCAAAGTTACAGCTCCCACAGCAATTGTAACTCAGCCTCATACGCTGAGGGCCCAAAGGTTATCACCATATACAATAACAAAGGACGCTGTATTCACAMAAAGTGACCAAATTACTGCCACCGCAGACACCAGCCCTTTGAACTTCTGTACAGGTGAAATCTTAGATATTTACCGGGCTTTTAGCATTTAACTCTCGAAATTTGAAGTCCAACACCCCAGAAATAGAAGTCAAAATTATGTTGTATAGCAGGTAACCAATCCCAGCAGTAGTTTGTAGCCCTCTTCAGAGAAGCACAGCTAATGGCAACAAGAAATATTTCCATTAGCTTATGTGCTCTGGTAGCTGTCAACCAAGAGAGGGATCTGCCGATCAGAGAAATCTGGGAAGACATCAGTGTGTCAGAACAAGTGAAAAGACTTGACACAGAGGGCACATTTTTGTTGAGCAATTTGCATTAGCACTTCTGGACAAATTCTACATTTCACATGCAATTCACAACCCAACAGCAGCAGTGCTAATTGGTGCAGTTGCCACTCAACTGTGGTGCCTTGTTTGAGCTATCGCTAACGTGAATGAAGACTACAGCGTTTTTTTGAAAAATGCAGCAATTATTTTGCAGACTTTGAGCTGGGTTCCCCTTCCCCCACTTTCATCCGTATAATTTCATTATCTCAGTACTTTTAAAAGACCTGGAACAGAAAAATGCAAACCTCAGAAAAGTTCAATTGAAGTTATTAAGAGAAAAACTGTTTGTAGAAAATGGCACACGCTTCATTAATATAACCATTAGCCCTTTCATGACATTGATTTTGACTGTGTCCCAGAATGCCAGTGCAAACCTAAACACTGATCTGAAAAAATAACAGTAAGTGGCAGAGTACTGGTGACACTAAAAATCCCAGTCACCAAACTAAGGCTGTGCTCTGCACGTATCTAAAACATTGACGAGATGACAGAATCTCTCTGCCTCCTCTTAGGTGGTATTAGAAGTTATTTAACTTAACACAGGGAAGATCTCTCATCCATCATTCTTTATCCTTTGTGAAATCAAGTCTCCAGAGAAAAAGAAAGAGCTTCCATCCTGCAGCTTTCTATTACCACTGCTCAAGATGCTCCGGCAGCTGCGGCTCAGCAGAAGGAAGGTTTGCCTGATTCCTTTCCATCAAAGTTGGACTGCTATTTTTAGGCCGCATTTCCTTTAGGCCCCTACAGTGCCGAGTCCAAAGGAGCTAATGGGATTGGCAGGTGCAAAGATTATTGGTGACCTCCTCTCGCCCTGCATTCACCTTTCTTACGACGTTTCTTCGTAGCATGCAGGCAGAAGGGGAACAACCTACAATTAGAGATCTTCCTTGCCAGCCCTGATAAGTTTTATGTTCAAATGCTCAATGACAGACAAAGGCACAATAACTGGCGCCGGAACAGAATCCAAAAACCTATCTGAGTCCAGCTAGATCCAAATAAATGTAAATCTGAAAAAGCTCAGCTCTTAATGGGATATTTTGGTTGTGGCTCTGTAAACAAATAGGTATCTGTAATGCACCTCCGCTCTGCCTCTAATCTCTCTGCAGCTGCAAGAACACCACCCCCTTCCTCACATTTCTTTGGATCTTCATGGCCCAGCCCTACTATGGGCCCAGCCTCACTGTTGTGGAAGTCACTAAGAAAAGCCACATCTTAAGTGCAGCTCCCAGCTAGGCTGTGCTCTTACAGAACAAGAGGAGCTACGGTTAAGCTGGTATAGCTCCCCATCCTGATCCGGTGTGGCTCTGAATCCTGCATATGGGTGTCATTTTGCTTGCTCCAGTGAAGCACAAACCAGACTTTTGGGCAAACTCATGTAACACATCTTTGCTATGCAAATAACTCAGCTTGCATTTCCTTGTGCTACACCCTGGGTTATAGGCACAGCAGCCTCATYTCAGTGTAGACCCAATTATTTTGAACGTGACTGCAAAGTCTTCTCCTCGTTTGGGAACTGCTGTTATTTACCCCTGCACTCCTCATGCTGATTCAGTGATATTCAATGAAGCATGGCCTGACTAGTAGCTCTCAGTACAGCGCTGTGCCCAGCAAATCCCAGCTGCCAGCCCCGGCCCACGCTGCCTCTGCAGGCACCRTTGCAGCAGGGCCCGGCAGCCCCATGAGGCTCCTCTCTCCCAGCTCCCCCTTTGAGTGTCCCCCTGGTATTCGCCTGGCAAGTTGCTGGGCTAAGCTCAGGTTCTGGCTCCAGCCTCTCTTTTTCCCCTACAGAAAGCTGAGGGAGATCACCTTTTGAGAGCCCTTGTACCACTTCCCATCTGCCTGTACTCGTGCAATGAGATGATATGCTCTGTAAGGTGAGAAAGGCTTTTTTTCAGGTCTTTATCTGCACAGCACCTCACACAATGGAGCCTGGGCTCATCACTGYGGCGTCTAGGCACCTTGAGAATATATGTGGAACAAAGAATAAGACATGTGAAAATCATGCACGTGYGAAATCTTGAAAACCTCCAAGCTGTTCTCTGTTAAACAATTCCCCGGTTTCACAACCCGTAGGCTGTTCTAGACCTGAAGCTGGGTACTGAAAATGAGTTTTGGGTCACCATTATCATGCTCATTGATATGCAGGAGCCAAACAGAGAGGCTCTGAAATCTCCAGGGTATCAGGTGCATCCTTCCTCTCAGCTACCTTACTCTCTGTCTGTCTTCAAGAGATTTGGCCCAGAGAACTGATAACTCAACCCTCTCCCAAAGAGATGTGAACAGTACGTACGTGAAACCACAGGCTGTACCTCCTCACTGTAAAGTAGCTTCCTCTTTACCTAACGCACTGTAGGTAAGTTGGGATTCTGCACAAACTGCAGAAGGTATCTTTGGACCTCCTAATATCTTATTTCTAATATATGGCGGGACTGCAGAGATTGTAGCTTCCCATCTGCTTAAGTATAATTCACTACAAAGTATCAAACGGATACCTTCAGCTCTTTGTAGACCTATCATTACCTCATGTGTTCATGTATTGCACATCTGTAGCCCACTGGCAGTACACCTAGTTAATGTGTGGGAGACTCCTAGGTTCAAAGGCACCAATGTTCCTTTTGTTCTCTGATGAACCTGATGAACGTGTCTTTTGTTTAGCTCCCCCCTCTCCTTAGGTTGTAGCTGTAATTCTGTCATTAGCATCTTAAAAATCTTCTCCTCCAAAACAACCTAAGCGCTAGAATAAGCTGAGAACATACTAGGAAGCACTTAAATGAATCACGATCTTCACTTAAGACAAGTTTAACAGGTCTGGGGTATGGTTTTCGGCAGCCCTGCTGCTTAGTTGCCAAAACTCAGTAATCAAATATTCCCCTATAAAACAGGTGAGGTGAGATTCCTGTCATATTCCAGATAGTAAGCTAGGTTCATAAAATGCATTTGCAAAAGATGCACTCATGACTACTAGGAGTGTCACAGTTTCTGTGAACCTCTGCAGACTCACGTCCAAAAATCAGAGCATTCAGGCACCTCTTTGGGAGCCCGCTGAAAATGTCAAGCTGTATCCTTCGAGTGGAAACATTCTGTGGAATTTTCACTGAACTTTGACCTAAAGACTCCAGGCCTGGTTTCCTAGATATTATGCATGAAAACATGCCTGCCTGAGATACCACCTGCTAAACAGACTGGCAAACTTGGTGCCCACCAGATCAACATTCACTCTCCTCCTGCCAGTGCCAGTATCTTCCTGACTTCACTGAAAGGGACTGACCACCAACAAGGTTTAGGAAACTAGCAGCAGAGGATTCTGACAAGGAAATGTTATCACAGATAGTTACAAAGACAGAAAGACTTTACCCATCTTCCAACAGCCATTTACCTGYACATGAAATGCAGTGGGTTTTTGCCTGCAGAGAAAATGCAAACTTAATATTCAATGAGTTACCGTGCATTCCAGRTCTTTCAGTTTCCAGAGCTGTCAAATTCTTCTCCAATACAGTGTAGGGACTGCTAGAGACAGCCAACAGTCAGGGTGTGATCTGAGGAATTTCCTATGGGAGAAATCCAGAGCCAAAGCCGGAAGGCCACACCACTGGCAAAAGTGTCATGACTCCTGAGTGCTATTCTTCTTCTTACACGTCATGGAAATCTAGGGCAACTTAACCTCAGCACACATGCTCCCATACACTGTTATCTGAATTACTGTATGCCATAATAARACAGAGTTCAGCTCTACAGAGGTTTGTGATTCTTAGACAAAAGGGTGATATGAGCCTAACTGTCAAACAACTTCAGTTTATAACAGAATCAGCAGATTTCAGCGTTTAGTTTGTCACCACGAAAAGATCAGCTCCTTAACAGGCACAACACATTAGTATCTTGTATTGTTGCCGTATACTCATCAATTAGCATTATTATCTTTATTTAACTGTAAGTGGCATGTTTTCTTTGACTGGCTTCCTTCCAAAATAATCTATTACTCTGAGCTGAGGTAGTATGTTTTCTTACTGCTTATGATGAGACACTTGTCTCTTAAAAAGCATAAACACATCGCYATCTGAGGAATGATGTAGTGACGATGCCGAGGAAAAATATCCAGCCATAAATAAAAGCTGTTCTTCCTCTCTGTGATTTTCCAGCAGCAGTTCTGCCACTCCTTTGGCTAGCCACTAAAAGCAGCAAAGGAACAAGCCAAGCCAGAGCCCCAAGCCTCCAACGCTTCTCCAGCACATTTTACAGAGGGCTGCTTTGACCGATGCTGCCTCCCTGTTGCTCCTTCTCACAGGAGAGCAGGGGCCTCTCTCCGCAGTGACTGTGAGCGCAGTCCCCATCCTTACAGCTCGCCTGACAGCAACCAGCCTCCCTTGTTCTGCAACCCAGGCAGCACCGGGCTCCCACAGCAAAATGCCGCTGCAGAAGAGGAAGGCCTGCTGTACCTTCAGCAGCTGCAGGGCATGGGCATATTTGCTTACAAGAGAAAATGACAGAAGATTTACAAAGGCCAAAGCACAATATACAACCCAAAAGACTATTATTTCCTTCTCCTCAAGACGTTTTCTTATTGCCTAAAAATATATCCCATATCTTTTGCCACATGAAGAGGAGCCCACTGACTGTTAATAACCACACTGCAATAAAATCACTTCTAAAAATTCAGATACCAAAGACATTCCCATCCCCAAGCTTGCACTTGCTGCAGGGAGGGACTCAGTAAACAYCACGTGTGTGGCACCTATCTGGAACTGGCACGGGAAGGAGAAACAACCCAGTGTTGTGTGCTTCATGTTTACTGTTATTTTCCCTTGCTAATCTCAGACTGCTTCCAAACGAACATTTTCTTCTTTCTTAAAGGCTGTGGCCATGCCGACTCAAGCACGCAAAAAGCTACTACATTTTTCTGAAGCCAAAGTCATTGCCTTACAGGATGAAAGTCCTTATCCACAAGTGACTTAGTAGTCAAAGCTAAGTGCAGAGTACGCTGCCTGAGATATAGGTCTTACAGGCTTTTCTAGGGGAATACAAATAATATTAGTGCAAAAAGAGATCCAAAGATTATTTTAACTGCCGAAACAAACTTAATTGCCTGATTAATTGAACTAGGTCCCACCTCCTCCAGAATAACTAAGCTTGTTCAGCACTGGAAAAAACTCATGTTGACGCTGCCCTTGTTTATTTGGCTGCGTGTCAGCCCAAGAGGGTATATTTAGCTTGAGTGCGTTTGCAGGATTGCATCTTGCAGCTCAACAGGAAATCTCTGGAGTCAAAGCTAAAGATATCACTGCACGCTCGCAAATTTACGGCCAGCTGTAAAGTGGAGCTGTGGTGGTCAGAGTGCTCAACAGCCTCCTTTTAAATGTGAGAGGAGGCTGAATTAAACACTTCACTGTACTGAGTTCATGGCAAGCAGGGTGCACCCTACAAGCTAAATATAACAATCAATAGAGGAGGCTCTTCTCTTACTAGGATAATGCTGAATTGATATATCCTATTCCCGTTCCCAAGCTCGTACTCGCAASGAGTGGGTGGGAGGAGAAGAAATCTGAGGAGGGAGAGCTGGAGAACGCATCCATGTGAAGGGGTGCTGAAGCAGGACAGAGGTCTCCTCCTCCAAAGCTTTAAGAAAACTTAACCATTGTTAGATCCTTTTCAAAAGAGATAGATCATAAAAGCGAATACATGTTCAGCATAGGTCTTCTTTTTATTAAAAAATCTAGACACAGGCTGTAGCATCAAACCTAGGGCAGGTGTCTGTCTGTGAACACCTATACAGAACCCTTTCCTTTTGGTCTGGTCCATTTTCCCCCYTTTTAAGTTCTACCTTGCCCAATACTCTTCTGGAGTATGCCCTTCCAGKCTGGGCAAGGATGGGGCAGTTTGGCAGCAGGTTAATCTAATGACTCCATCTCAGAGAGTTATGTTACTCAGGGGAAGAATTCACCAAGGTGACTTCTGTGCTGAAGGTTTAAATGTTTCTTTAAACCCCTAAAAATTAACATAAGTATGGCAACTTAAATCTCTAAGTTCTCTGACAWGAGTCAGTGACATTACTGTGGTTCATCTAGATTAGGGATGTCTGCAGTGGAACTAACCTGTAGCATCACCACCCTGGATGAGCACGTAAAGGGGGCTGTAATATCATGAGATTAATCAGTCATTTAGCCTACCAAGTCATGCCTTCTTGCTTGGTTCAGGCACCCAAGTGGAAAAAAAAAATCACCACAAAAAGTTCAGCTAAGACAAGGGCTCAGAACAAACTGATTCCTAAGGGCTGGTTCTGCATCGTTTCATTTCCATAGCTTAATCATACAAGATTCTTAATGCTTTTTGTAAAAAAGCTGACCTATACTAACTCAGCGAAGCTCTGTGGTACACTGAAGGATCAGGCCTTCATATCTTTACTGAAGTTAAGGCATAAATATGACCCCAAGTCTACTCTCTACTGAGATAATGAAAAGACAGGATGTAAAAACAGCTCTTGCTTCCTGTTAATAAGCATTTGCTCTRTCTTATCATTTTCTCCCAAGTAAAGGCTAGCCAGCTGTTTGCATTTAATCTCAGCTTTGGGTATGCTTTCATGGTCCAAGCAATCCAAGAAACCCAGAGGACACCTCTCCACTCAGTGACAGGACAGCAACGTGTGCTTATGAAGCAAAATCGAAACGGAATAAATGTAAACAAGTAGTCCTTCTTTGAAGAGCTTTTCAGGATACAAAATATTCAGTCAATAGCTGTTTAAGMAAGTAGCATGGCCTTTGAGTTTGCATGCTGTTGATACCGAAAAAGCAGCTTTGTTAATCTAAGTAAGGTAAACTTGTTTTCTCACAAGCTAAAAGTGACTGATGCCATCTGCCTAAAGGAACCGAGTGGCCTCATGAGAGCAGACTCATTTCTTTGCCACCAGACAGGTCATTAGCTCATGGAGGGAGAGTAGATAGGTGGATTTAGTCTTACGACCTGTCCAGAAATTGTTTTTATTAACTGTCTATGGGGGGAGGCTGTTGTAAGGATCGTGTTTAGCAGTCTGCTTCATTCTCAAGCCTGTTTGACTTTGGACAAACTGCTTCCCTGCCCCATGCCTCGGTCTCCCCTTCTGCAAGACAAGAACAGTGACAGTTCCTCTTATTTCACCCGACTGCCGTGACACTAACAAAGCACTTGGGGATCTGCCGAGGCACAGTCACAACATGTTCTAATTAGGTTCCCATAGAATACATTTTCTCCAAAAAAAAAGGGAGGGGGGGAATTGTATTCCTCTTGTGCACGCACCCAAACAAACCAGCAGGCTCCTATCTTATTTGGCGCAGAAAAAGGAAGAAAACCCAGAAATTCATCTGCCATATCCATCTCCCTCTCCCTGTTACAGCATGCATTGGGGAACAGGCAGGAAAAGGAGAGCGGGCCACGCGGCTAGTGAGAAGGGATTTGCTGCGGCCCAGGCAGCGCCAGTTTGCTGAATCCTGCCACGAGGCCGTTCCGATTTCCGGCGCTCAGCGAGACGCAGCGGCAGCGCCCCGCGGAGCCGTCACGGCTGCCGGGAGCTGACAGCTGGGCGCTCCCCCTCCGGCAATCTGTTTCCTCTCTGTCAGGTGCAATCCGAGCGCTGCGCGCCAACAGGCACGCGCTCGGCCCTGCTTACGGGCGCCTCGGCAGCACCACAGCGAGGGGCAGCCACCGATCTCGGGCTGGAGGGACGCCGCTGCGTGCGGCGGGGCCGAGGGCTCGCCGGGGCCGGCTGCTCTCGGCGGCCGCCCGAGCAGCAGGCGTTTGCTGCTGAATCCGTGGAGCAAATCCAAGTGGAGCTGTAAGCAGAGAGCCCACAGTGGTGCCCAGGCCTGGRTCCCGGAGTGTGACGGTGCACTGGGGCTGCTCTCTCTGCTGGGGCAGCTCCTGGGGATGGTGACAGCTCCATGGAGCAATGCCCTGCCACCCCCAAACCTGCCGTGCCAAGTCATGACCTGACTGGCAGGTGACGGGAGTCAAACCACAGCCCTGGGAGTACACAGCAGAGGCTTCGCGGGCCGACCCGCTGCTCTGCTTAAGCTGCCTGCACTTTCTGTGACGTGATGATCCCTGAGCTGAACGGGCTCTCTCCGGATCATCCCGGCGTTTCAGAGCCTTACCGTCGGCAGCGCTCTCCAAGGGCACCGTTTAGTGAAGCGCCATGTTCAACAGGGAGTAAGAGCGACAGCATCACAGAAGTCAGAGATGGAGAAGATCCCTCATCCCGCCTCTCAGCCTGCACAGGACTGTTCCCAGGAGGGCTTTTTCGGCCAACGCACAGGAATTACCGTACTGAGCGGATCTCGGAGCACATCAGTGCTCCTTAACGCACAAATGAAAACCCTGGGAGAGGCGGTGATCAAGAACTGTGTGATACCTGCCCATGAGCCGACAGGTCCTTCTAGAGGCGGCCTGGAAAGTGTCTCTTGTTAAAAGCCAATTGGATGAGTGACATTTAAAGAAAAGGTATGTGTGTCACTTTTCACCAGCTTCCCCCTGGCTCAGTTCAGACAATTACAGCTTAACTACCAGGATTAAGTTAAAGCCTTCCACAGTGTCAGAAGAAAAGATACAGAGGGACACTGTCAACTACTTCAGGTATTGAAATATCATTTATGAGAAGGGAAAACATTCTCTGTCAGGTCTTTCCTTCACGTCTGAAAGCAATAAGCCAAAGTAGTTAAAAAGGAAAAATGTGGTGGGTGTCTTTGGCAGCAGCCTTCACCCGAGGTCCGCCACACGCATGGCTGCCATGGGAGGCTCCGGCTTTGAGGCTCTCTGAGGTAGAACTGTATTGCCATTTGACAGGGGGGATTAGGTGCCTTCGCCGCGAAACTCCTCCTAATGAGCTCCACCAGAAGCTTCCCAAGTTATTTTCCAGCAGCAGCCTGCACGCCGCCCCCCACACGCTGCGGCAGGCCTGCCAGCACCATGCCCACGGCCCAGCCATCCCGTGGGCACAGCCTGAACGGGTGGTGCCATCACCCCAGGAATGCCGGCACGTGCCCTGCTGTGTTGTTTTGCCACCCTCCCTTGCCTCGCGCTCTGAAGCTGCCATTTGGTGCTAAGAGAGGGGAACCGGGAGCTTACCTTTAACCAAGGATGCCCACTTAGAGGCACGGGATGTCTCTGAGTTTCTTTCAGTTCTAAAACCCTGTTGAGGCATTGGAAACATCTCTCAATGGGAAGGTGAAAGACATGTAAGAGAGTGGGCTGAGAGCTTCTGCAGTCTGGCAGTTAAATGACATCCGCACGCTGCTGAAGAGGCTGGGATGACTTCTTGTAACTCACAGCATACCAAATACAGGTACCACAGGTAGACACTCTACCGTGGCAATCACTGCTCCTTCAAGAAGCTCACGGAAGGACAGCATGCTCCAGGCTTCTGGAGTGCTGCAAATCCTGATGCTGCAACTCTCAAGTGTTTCCAAACCTGCAGTCGGCCTCCTCTCCTTCCTCCACCAGGCAGCTAAGAATATAAAATAGTGCATCTGCAGTTGGTTCTGTTCCCAGCCCCCCCTCTGGATACTTGCAACCTTTACATCCATGGAGTACAGAAACTTGCTAAGGAACATGAGTGCTGAGATGAGACTGACTCCAGGAATCAAAGTCTGCCTGAGAAGGCAGAAATTTTAAAAGCAAACTTTCTAAAAAAGAAGATAAAATTGATTTAGAAGGAGCACTAGAAGTTAAGAAATCCAAAACAGCCTTTTACTTGCCGCTAATCCACTATTGGATCTTCGACGTATTTGTACAATAGGGATGACTCTTCCAGAGTGTTGAGATACTCAGGGCACACACATACCAAGTAGTATAACTTTTTCCACCTTCATTTYGCCACTTTCAGGGTGAAATTTCTGCTTAGACACTTGCACAAAGACCCTGCCTAACGCAATGCAGATGCATGTGCACCTCCAGAAGAACGAGCTTTGGCTTACTGAGGGGAAAGCTGTTGCTTTGTTTTCAGCAAAGGCCTCTTTCCAAGGGCATATGGCACCTCCCTACTGCAAACCACCACATTATGAGCACTGCCCTCAACTACATACGCGTGGCCTGGAAACCTAGGAGGATTCGTTGGGAATAGCAGGGAGGGTTTGCCCCTACTGGGGGGGGGAGGGCTCCCTTGAGGGTTTCATTTCTTTTTCTCATGTTTCTCATGGCCTCTTTTCCAGGCCTCTGTATAGTTTTAGCTTCAAACTAATCGCTTTCCATATGCATCTCTGTTTGTGAGGGTCACTTGGCCTCCTCGGGTTATTAAGCAAATCCCAAGCTTTTCAGGCCTATGCGGGAACCTGAGGAATGTGGCAGCGAGCAGTAAACATCCTGAAGAAGAAACAGTGTTTGTAAGGGGTTTTACTGCTGTGTACACTTCCGACGCAAAGAAAGGGACAGGGCAGCCGGAYGGAGGAGGAGGGGAGGACCAATTTATACCTTCCAGGGCAGCAAAGCCACAGTAACCTTCTGTTCAAATCTACAAGATATTTCTTTATGCTGACTGCTTTCCATCCGCTTTCAACAGCTCCCTGTTCTAACATATGGCCCATCCTTGCGCTCTCCTGGTTCCTGGTATTAGCCTGTAACAGCGCGTAAGGCACTCCAAGAGTCTCAGCCTGTTTGCAGAGACCTAATGTACAGCCACACGCATGCCCCTCTCCTTCACGCCGACTCTCCTCCGGCGCCTTGTCTGTTGCCCCTGATGGAACTGGTCCTGTACAAATCCATCAGACAAAAGCCGGCAGTCCTGTCCATTTTTGACACAGGAGATCTCAACCAGAATGAAGCTGGCAAAGGATTCAATAACACACAGCTATTGCTGTCACCAAAAAATCTGAACTTTCACCAAAAAGCCCCTTCAAAAATCTCAATTTTTGTCATTTTGATACATTATGAAAGCTACTCAAGCCAGGTTTTTGATACTCGGCATTTCTGAATCTCGTATACCAACAACTAACATTTTTTCTGTAGAAAATTTAACTTAGCAGAAGAAGTCATTTCAGAATTTGGGGTGCCCAGGAGGACAGGACAGTTCAAAATCCTATTTACAATACTGGGAACATCTCTGACCTGCATGTTTTGAAATAAAAGTCTCACTCATTATTCATGTTTGTGCACATCCTTAATCACTGGTTACAGTGTTAAGGCCTTTAAATAAGTACATGTGTCAGAAGGCAGACCTTTGTAGCCCTGTGGTCAGGCCAAGGTTACTGAAAAGTTCAGCAGCGAGAGCAGTTATGAAAAATAAGCACCAGCGTTTATTTACAGATCCACATACGCACTGGTTTAATTTTAATTTTGTCTGCAGTGGGATATTCCACCTTTGCAATATTARTTTGTAACTTTATTTTGGGGAACAGTCTATAAAATCATTCATCATCAGATGTCATGCTCTTGAGTTTACTTCAACTACTGATCCTTTACTGTGCTAAAATAATGAATAATAAGTAAYGAAGGCAGCAGCAGCAATGGCTGCTGCAGAGAGACATCCAACACTCCATACTCCATACTCCAAAAGGAAACAAGTCATTATCTATTTACCTCCTTCTCTTTTAATTTATTTTCTCYATTTCTTACTGTGGATCTTGTTGTTGTTATTGTCTGCTTTATCTTTTGTTCCCCTGTTTCTTTCCACCAAGGAATGCCAAGGTCTGTGTACGGACAAGGAATTTCACAATGTTGGTTCTCCACTTCTTTCAGGTACTGCCTGTCACAGGAATATGTTATTAAATCCTAAGAACTGAGGAAGTAGAAGGTGTCTCTACCAACGTTTGCTCTTTCTTTTCTGTACATCTTACACCTTTTGGACCCATCTTGCTTAATGATGATAAATTTCTACTCAGCATACCTGCACCACCGGACACCGACTAAGTTTATTATTCTACTCTCTATCACCTCTGCCGCGGCTCAACTGAAAAGTGCAAGTAAAACAGCGCCTAAAGGAGGAACACCCACGATGCTGATTCCTCCTCCCATGAGCGTGGGGTCTGTGCTCCAAAGTACTCTGTCTGCTGACAAGTCGCTTTTCCTTGGCTCGTCACACAGGAAACCAAAAAGGTTGCATCGTGGTGTATTCTGGCTGACTCATCTCTCGCAACGTGACAGAACAGAGTGGCTCCGACCGAGCTAATAAAAAGCCCCACGTACATGCATGTTACAGCTCTGACACAGAATTACAGCCTGCAGAGGCGAGACAAAACACTTCACAGGTCTGCAAACGGTGTTGAAACAGCAAAGCACAAGAAAGATGTATCTGCTTRCCATCAGGGGCTGTTCTGGTCCCCCAAAAGAGTCATCTATCTGCTAGCCCCCTTTCCAAATTTGACTTAAAAAGCAAGTATCAAGAGAATGGCTCAGCAGGGGCTTTAAGTGACTCACAAATTTGTGACTTTTATAGGAGATGCAGGAACAGTTCTCTGTGATCCATACTCAAGCCTGATTACTGGAGCTTTGTTCCCTAAAACAGCCATGGTAAAGAGCACTACGAAGACTGTGAGCTCAGTCGTTACAGGAGGGTGATTCACTTCGACCACCTCTGACCACTAAATGGACACCACTTGTGCCATCAGGAAGGCAACGTCCAGTTTTGTGGGCTGGGAGAAGAGTGACGTTAACGCTAAACTGCAGTCTCGCAAGTGCTTTCAYAGATGGGTAGAACCTGAACACAGAGATTTACTTAAATACTGGGACTGGGGTAAGAATTTTCTTTTAAGATTTCTTTTCCTTGGAAAATTACCATTTCTACTGCAAAACATTCATGACAAAAAGTTCCTGTTTTCAGGGAAAAAAAGTTCAAGTTCTGCCAAATACTTGGGAAAAAAAGAACACTTTGAAAACAGAGCATTTCAGACAAATCTTCCAATTTTCAGTAAAAAAGTTTCATTATTTCAAGAGTCAGGTTTTTCTACAGAAGAAAAACTTATACTGTAGCCAGCAATACCTGATGCCAATTTTTGTCCCGTGACAGTCTTCCAAACACAGCTACTGTCCGACCAGTCTTGTACAATGGACGGTTTTATTGTTGGCTCAGCATTTAACTTGACGGGTCATTATATGCAAAACCAACATGCCACCRTGCAAACTAAACCAGCAAGTGCTGTCTAATTCTAGAAGGTAAACTCCAAAGCTTCTTTGCAGAACTTGATGCATTTTGTGACAGAAGTGGAGCTGCTCTATAATAATTAATGAATAGCATAAATTGATTTGGTTATTGTAATGCTTATTATGTAAATATATTCATTTAACTAAATTAACAGCTACCAAAAAAAGAAAAAAAAATAGACAAACATAAAGGAAACAAGAAGTCAGGACAAGCCATCCCTTGGTAAACATGGGTCTGCTGAGAGACGATGCTTGCACCATTACCTCCTGCCTTTAGCCAGCTACAAATGGTTTGGAAAGGACTCCATGCAACCCAGGTAAGAGCAAGAACAAAGCATAAGGTAAGATCAAGAAAGGACTCCTTTGCAAGAGGTAAGGAATTACAGGGGGAAATAGGCTGGGACAAACATCTGCGGGAATATCCTGAACAGTCTGCCTAAGCTACTGTCTGGTAGTAAGCCAAATAGACATGCACGTGGACAACTGATTTAAAAAACATTTTATCTTTATGACCTGTCTCTACAGCTAAAAAAAGAGAAAACTTTGTTTGCCACCGGCGGTGTACTCCTGGGAGGAAGAAATAAATCTGTCCAAACTCAGTGCAGTCTAGTTGCCCCACAAGATGGCAGAGCCTAGAGCCCAATGTAAGAGTGGGAGGATTTCAGACTTCAGTCCCAGAAAGAAGAGAAAAGCTGGAAGCTCAGCCCTTGCAAGGCAGCCTGAGAGGGTCCAGGAGGGGAGCGGAGAGGTTGCTAGCTCCAGAACTGTGTCAAGTTTGGCTCAAGATCTGGAAGCCTCCGAGAGTTCAACTTCATGCCAATCTTCCACTGAATAATGGTACCAAATCAGTTTGAAGGARGTGGAGGAAGGGAGACACCAATGGCCCTCTTGGGCACATGACGGGATCAGAGTCCTACCTTTGCTGTCAGGTATGGCTTTCTTTCCACGTTAAGAAGGTACATAGAAGTTTTTCTTTTGCTACATATAGAATGRCATTATTTTGTCAACAGTATTTTTTACAGTGACAGTAGTCTGGAATTTTAATGCAGAGGTCAAAATATCTTCATTTGTCTTGATTTGTACATTTCAGTAAAACAGTTACAAAAAGAATCTAATTACAGTTTCAGTAATTTACCTTTACAAGCCAATGCAGACAATGAAAACACATGCTACGYTGCTCCTTGCCCTCCCATAAGCATTTTTCTGTATAGATCCATGTGTGTGCAAATATAAAGCAGCAAAAAAGTACTCCCTAAATGTGAATTTTTAAACCATCAAGCCAAGGAACTTGTCCAAGGGCATTCTGTTTATCAGATCTGGAATCCTGACAAGAAAATGCTGTAGCTGCTTAAAAAAAAGAAATAGAAAAAGAAAGAAAGAAAGAAAGGAATATATCCATGCAGTAGAAATTATAAAGACAGTACTTCAGAGCAGCCGGGAGAGACCTGGCAGTTCTCTCTGGCTGTGCAGCTCAGTGTGACTAACGCGACCAAATGTCAACACATGCTCTCTAAACCCTCGCCCCAACTAATCTAGCGGTAACTGTCCCTGGTGTCGGRAAGTTTCTTAAATCAAAGTTCCAAGCAGCAAGGTGATGGATACAGCGCGTGAAGCGGTGTGGAGCACAGCTCCACYGGGGAGCTGATAAACAGCCTCACAGCGCTGATGAGTTGTGCTCGCTCCTGTCCCTTTCAGTACGTTGTGCTGCGTGCAAGGTTCGTGGCCCGGAAACACGCTGCAGAGCATAAGCCTGTATCGGTGTGGGCTTCCTCCAGGCTGAAGCRCAGGTCTGTAAAAATCATTTTGAATCCTCTGCTCTGCTTCACGCTAGTAAACCCCTGAGGCCCTCCCTCCTGGCTTTCCATGATGGGACATCCAAAACTGGCAGGCGTCTGTCTGTGCAAGGGGCMGAGAGGGAAGCAGGCTCTCAGCTGCTGCTAGCTACAATAGCCAGGGAGTGTTTGTCAGGGTAGCCGGTGGCAGACCTCTCTCTTAGCCGAAGTGAATGGGGTTTCTGTGTGCTTTTCATGCTATTGTGTAAAACTGAAGTGCAGGACAATGAAACTGGAAACATTTTGCTTGTTGTTGACATCTAACTGCCTCCTGGAGGATACAGTCTCCACCAGACAGATGGCTAATTTCTTTACCCGAACCTCCTTCTACAGCACTCCAGTGTTAGTATGATGTTCTGCCCCTGGAGTGAAGCCCTAATTGCTGTCAAATGTTCAGAGACAAAAGTGGTGTCTACATATCATTCATGCAAGTGCTGTTACTAGGGTGTGAATTAAACAGCAGAAGCCACTTGTCAATTGACTCCAAYGTGAGCCGTTTTGCTCAAACACTGGCTCGCATTTTAAAGGCTCAAGGTTGGCAATTTTTATTTGAGCACCGGCAGGGACCACACGCGCTAGAAGATGCAGCATCTTTCACCGAGAACAGCTCCTGCCTCCGTCAGGCTCACGGGGCGTTCTCTCCCCCGACCATTTGCAAATCCTCCCACCGGAGGAAAACGTCCGCTCTCCTTTGTCCTCGCTAGCTAAAGCCAAGCGGCTGTTCAGTATGAAGCGGGCACTGAGCGCAAAGCCAGGACGTGRAGTTCCTCATTTGTCTTGTTCACACAAAAATGTATTTGGGGACTGACGAACTTCTTGCTTCCCGGAGACGCTGCTGCCACTGAACAGACAGGTAATACTAATGGCCAGACGGTGACAGTCGGCTATTGGTAGGCTGATTGGATGCACATTCATCTTCAAATTATGTTGTGTGACAGCACAGGCTGCTGAACACCATTTTAACATGCAGAGTAACTCCTCAGGAGGCTCTTCATTATGCATTCAGTGGGCTATTTTCAGACTAAACAGCATGTCAGTGGCTGTGTTTATCCCTTTCCACCTGGGCAGAGGAAACAGTTCAATGTCCCTCCGGGGAATTAATGTATATTACAACCCACACGTCGATTCTCCTTAAACAGAAATGGCCAGACACACTACATGTTTCCAGAAAATACTGAAGTCTCAAAAATGAGGGATTGCCAGGGGAAAAAATGTGTTCAAGCAGAGATTCTTAGTTAAAAGGAAGCCAAATTCCGTATGATCCACATGAAACCTCTCCATGCTCTTCCCCTGCTCTCCCCCCGCACGCAGGTGTRTATGTGTGAGCACACATACTCACGCACGGTCTCTGGCACAGCTGCAGGCAACCACACACCGTGGCAGCACACCCTTCTYGTTTCTAAAACGGTGCTACAAAGCGTTGAGCCCGGCTCGGCAGCGGCCTCTGGGCAGCCCTTGCGAGCCACCAGCAGGACCGGCTCCGCGGCAGCCCCGTGGTGCTGCCGGTCACTCTGGGGCTGGGCGCAGTGTCTGCAGCGAGGCCCAAGGGCTCCCTCCCACCGTGACTTACTTCCACTTGCTACACATACTTCATCTCTTGCCCTTCAACAAATTCTGCTGGTGACTCCTCGGGAACGTGCCCAGGCCCGTAACTCCAAAGCAGTGACTAAAGAATGTAAAAAAMTGTATTATTCCTCTTCTTTTTCTTCCTTTAACCCACAGATTTTTGACTGAAAATGGCTTCTCCAGGAAGCTGCTCTCCCCAAGCCTTGAGTAAGACCTAGGAGCTTTCCTGGACCTAGCAAGGCCAATAAGAGCAATAAGAAAGTTACAGAGATGTCACCGGTTTTCTTACTGACAGAGYGGGGTTCACCCAATTGTGGCAGTCAAACCACACCGATGCAGTGCACCAAGAGCTCAAACCGGAGTTAGCTCCCCCGTCCTGCCATGGCCGGCCCGAAGCAGAGCCGAGAGCCSGCTCTAGCCCTGTGCACTCGGTGCCCACGCCGACCCACAGCTGTGCTTCTGGCGCAGGATCCTGGCTGGGCGAGGAGGAGCACATCGGATAATGGGGAAAGGGTGTCCATACCTTGGCCGCGTGAGGGCAGGGGGCTGGGGACCTGGCTGGAGGTGCTGAGGGGAGGCAACGTCAGTGGGGCAGAGGGGTGAGAYGTGAGCTGGGGAGGGCGATATGGGGGCACGCCGCCTCCTCGGAGAGCGCGCGGCCCCACGCAGACCTAGCAGGGGACCCCTGCGCAGAGAGCAGCCCACGCGCAGGATCCCCGCTGTGACCCTGTCCCAGCTCCCACCCCACATCAGATCCTGGCACACATCCGGTCTCAGCACAGACGCAGGGATTTACATCCCCAGGTTTTTAAGTGGTTGGACTAYAGCACTGAAACCTTCTTCGTGCAGCCTGGGCTCGGAGCCGACTGCGATCCAAACTGACCCACTGCTAATTAAACACCTGTAATTAAACACACAGCAGCAGCCTGTGGCTCTGGAGATCCCRGAGCCCCGCACTACTGAGAGATGTCCTGGAGCACATCTTGGGGCCTCCTGCCCCTACGTGCCGTGGGACGAGGCCTTGACTGCCGCCCGCTGCCTGCGGCGGGAAGCCGCCACGCACGCTGGGGCACCGGGGCTGGCCACGGCGGCCTGTGCTGGTAGCGGCACCCATTTGGGAGCGCCGGGAGAGAGGAAGATGCATATGTTTAGCKAGCAGCCCGGCCGTGGAGGTTCACAAGGTCGGGAGCCCCTCTCAGCCTGTGCAAAACATAAACTGAATTTGAAATGAAAGACTGTTTATTAAAATTGACATTTCTATGGTGCCTGCCCAGCTGATTAGAGGTAACAGCTGTGAAGCCGGCAGTGAAGAGGCCTGATATCCCAGAAGCTGCAAAAGCACTTTATATCCTGCTTCATTACTGATTTAACAGCCACAGGAAAAGATTTAGAGCCAAGTTTCTGCAGCCTGCTAGGGCCACCGCGCTCCACGCCGCCACCTGCAGCGGCAGCTGCCCCGCGGCCCCGGCAGGAGGGCAGGCCGGCCCCGGGGCTGCCGGCAGCGGGGGGAGCCCGCGCGGGCGCCCCAGCCCCAGCCGCGTGGGGCCGGCAGCGAGGGCCAAGGTGCCGCAAGGAGCCCCTCCAAGCGGGACCGGCCTTCCTCCCCTCCCCCAGCGACGGGAGCATGCGTTCGGGATGGCTTTCTGTGGCAGAGGAATATTGAATTCATTATACTGCGGGGAAAAACTGCCAGGTTAAAATAAAATGGCAGCAGGTGCATCTAATGCGATTACAGGGTCCCCCCGGGACCTACTTGGAGAGCAGTTTCACTGTGTATTTTAAACCAGACTATACTGTTGAAATCAACAGGATCTGAGTTGCAAAAAAAAAGCMAGCTAATTGGGAATTCAATTCCTGGTTATTCGGGGACGAGGCAGAACACAGCCTGAGATGTGCTCACACAAAATGTGCCCGCTCTAAGCTGGGAGCACAACGTGCATGTGCCTCACGAGCACAACCGTAGGAGACCTGAGCGCGGAGATACATGGGGAAGGACACCTCACAGAGATTTTGTACCGCCATTAAAAAGACATTCCAGGGAAAACAGAATGAAATACACTGCACTAAAATACCATTTAGATTTTGAGGCCTTCTGCTTTAACGCCTCTCGCAGCCTCAGAGGAGGGGCTAGAAGTGCCAGTATATCATCCTGAACTCAGCAAGATGGGCTCAAATCTGTAGCTTGCAGATGTAATGGACTGAAATGAACCTTAAACTTTATTTTAATGCAATTGTAAAAAATAAGGGATAAACCGTAATTCTACTACGTTCCATCTAACTGGTAGTGGTGCAACCCCCTGTGAGACGCACTCAGAGGGCAGAAGCAGCAGCGTGCACTRCGGAGACATTGGGAAGAACCTGTACAACCCTTTAGATAAATCTCTGAATCCCTATTTGAGCCAATCAATCCGGCTTTCCACGTGTCCGCCGGTAACGGACCCATCTGTCAATATCGAAGTGCTGCAGTCATGGGGTAAGCTGTGTTCACAGCTGGAAACTTAGCTTAGCAATTGCTTACATTCTAGCAAAAGATAACCCTGGATTATGCATTTCACACAGCAGAGGTTAAAAACGAGACTGGGGTTTGGGTTAACGCCAGGATAATGTTTCTGTCTGACCCTGAGAACACACAGTGTTGCCTTTAGCCATGTTTCCTCTCAGATCCACGTTCTGCACTGTCCAGGAAAAATAAGAGAGGTCCCGTTGCTGAAACTGGAATATACCCGCGGAGCTTKTATATCCAAAAGGAGACAGCTTTTATTAAACAAAATCCTATCCTATGCCATGCTCTGTAGGCAGCTCCCAGCTTCTGCCTGGGAGCATAAGCTTGCTCACCCTTATATCATTACATTGGCTTGCATGTTGACAACTGCTATTAACGTCCACGCAGGCACCCCAGCGCCCAAAGGGATCCTACCAGCCCTTGCAAATCTTCACCACCAGGGCTCAGGAATATATAAGCATCTCTGTATGTTTCACCTGAGAAGACGGCAGTAAGGTAGACATTTCAGACGGCTAAGTAGCAACAAACACGTTTCGCAAGCAAGCTCCACCTGAGGCATCTCAAAGACCAGCAACATCAACAGCTGACTGGTGACAGACCTGTTAATGGGTAATGGATAAGGAAGGCTATTCTCAATGAACTGAAGCCTCAGGTTCCCGAGGGGTCTTAAAGAGGTGCGCCAGCTTCTGCTCTGGCCCCAGCAACGGGCGAGGAGCTGGCCCTGATGTCAGGTCTGTATCTGTTYGTATGCTGCCCTGCAAGCCGCCTTCCAGGGGCGAAGCTCCCACATGGTCCCCTCCTGAGGGGAGTCAGGAGAGCAGCCCTGGKGGCACATTTGAGAAGGAGAACAGCAGCAGTCACCTGCAGCCTGAGCCCCTAACTACACCCCTCCAGAAAGCAGTGGGATGCCGCCATGCTGAATCCTCCAAATCTTTATTCATAGTTACAACTAACAAGGAGGAGAGAGCTTAGCTTATTTTTAGATCTGGGATAGAATAAGAGGAGTTCGAAAATGAAAAAAAAAAGGCATATTTCTAATGGTCTGGACCATATTGGACAAAGATGTGAAAGAAACCACCACCTTTTTTCAGAGTTACTTCTTGGACAAGAGTGGTGCTTTAAAACATTAGTGAGAACAGCACCTGTATCACACATTTCCCAGAAGTTATTAATCCATGCTTCTAAAAAGAAACAAAAGCAGAACTGGTACCTCAAAAACGTCACTGTTCACGCAAGACTATCAATTATAACCAAGATGTGTACAATGCCGCACTAACCCTTTCAGCGCTGCCCATCTATCACATCTATTACCTTGCAGTATCCCATTAATATTTGATTGAAATCTGTCTTTTTTGCCGACATGTTTCCTAGCACATCCCTCTCACAGAAGTATTCATGAGCTAACTGAATCCCTAGTAAATTCTACAGGAAGCTACTAATAAGATAAGGCTAAAATCAAGCAACTAATGAAACAACTTAACTGTGATTCAGAAGCACYTCAAGAAGACACGATGAACCAGTTATGGAAGAATGGCAAAGTATTCGACTACGAAAAAAATCCACAGATTCTTACACACTTTCAGTAAGGATCTCCCAAAGTTGTGTTCCCAAAGGACTACTCATTTGGCTTGTATGGGGAGCAACAAATTGAGCACCTGCCTCAACCAGGGCCTTGTGTGGGAATCCGGTCCAATTTTCTGGACAGCCATCCTATGAAGCAGCATTCCTGTTTTCAGCAGATGTAACAAACTGAAAAAGAAACATTCTGCAGATAGGTCCAGAGACTGCTGTTCACGCTGTGTGCTGGTCAGGAAGAAACTACTCTTTTTTCCAGCTGGTTTTCTGCTCCTCTCTGACTGTAGGATTTCCAGGTCCCCCCCCAACTTTCTCTCCAGTTAAAAAAGAACCATTTCAATGCTGTCAATCAGTCGGTGAGGGATGCCAATAACTAAATGATGCAATATGGCACACAATGAGGCTATTTCGGGGGTTGGCTCTGGCGCTTGCACGTCTGCACAGAGCACGTCACAGTAAAGGCCTTCATCTCCATTGCTCCGTCAGGCAGCGGAGACCGCTCACCTTTCCACCCCTGCAAGGGGGCTGCTTTCAGGAGCCAGCCCACAAGATCAATGAACCATTCTGCAGTGTGGGAGTGCAGCTCTCGAGATGACAGTCCTCAGTGTACAAAGCAAGGACTTCATCACCTCTTCTGGCAAGTGTTTTAGTGCAGGAAATTGTTCTTCTCCTCTCATTCCACACGGGAACTGCAAATTTTTTTTCCACCAACTCAGCAGCTTCCTTAGAACTGAGACCCTCTGTGAAGTAGGATGCAGATATTTTAATACCATTTTATGTTTTTTAACATCTTTGTCTCAAAGGCAAGGCTCTCTCTAACTCTCTGGTTCATATTTAAACAGCAGGAAAGGTAGTTTAATACATTTTTCAGAAGTGGTGAGAACAGAAAGGGAAAAAATAAATGGAATTAGGAGGAGAAATGGAACGGAAACTGAACACCATGTCTGCAAAACAGTGTGTAGTTTTTGTGCAGAGCTCATTAGCATGAATCAAAGGGTTTTAAGAAAGTGAGAACTATAACACTAGAGGAAGAGCAGGATATTTCTGCCAAGGCAAAGGTCTTTATCCCTAGCACTCCACATCACTTCTTCCTGACCCTTACCACTCCCTTCACCTCCTTATGCCTCTCCTGTCCTAAAAAGGAAATCACAGCTACTTCTTTGCTAATAACTAGGAGGACAACCCCTTAGCATCAGCTGGCACTGTCAGCCCACCTACCGCTGACCCCAGTGAGAGGTTCAGGCCAGGAGGACTCCCAAACTTGGACCTGATGTGCATGAAGCATGCCGAAATCTTTGCATCTCCCTGCACCATGCAAACTAAGTCATCACTCTGACAGCTCATAAGGGCTGATGGACAAAGTTGGKGCTGTGTCCATCTATCCCAGTTCCACAGCAGGCTACCTCTGTGGTAGGGAGAGCCTCACTGCTTCAAAATCCTCTGCTGAATGTCTACAGCCTATTAAGGCAAAGCGAAATCTGTGCCAGCTCACCTTAATATGCYAGGCTGTGAGCCATGGCAGCTCAGGAGCTGATTCAAAAATGATTAAGCCAGTCTTGCTGCAAGGGGAGCTACTTCTGGAAAAGGGGCAGGCGACAGCTGGGCACAGCAGCCTCCTTGACTGCTGTGTGTTAACTCACAAACGTCTGCAGGCCAAGGCCTGGAGAAGGAAGCAGCTGTTACAAAGGGACTCRATGGGTCATGGTTGGCCTTAATGCAAGCACCACCAGGTACATACATGCCTACGGCACGCACATGTACGCCCGTGGGCTGTCTCTTCTAAGGTTACATACCTCTTTGTGGATTTCAGGATAGACTGGAAGCTAGCAGCTTTTCCCATTCCCACCTACATATAGCTCTTGTAGCCATAATGCGTTTTCTCCTCTCTGTTCCAACTAACTTGTACATTCAGCTGAATGTCTTAGCGAGAGGAAGAGATCCCTAGCTACCACACAAAGGGTAAGCTGGAAGAGGGAAGGATGCTGCTAGCTCTGAGTGTCRTGCCCAGGGGCCAGCATTTTTGGCACCCAGGAGACAGCAGGAAAAGAATGCTGGGCAAGCACAAATTTCTCCCCTCTTCTCTGCCCAGACACTCTGCTGAGGCCGGCACAAGCAACCTGTYGGGGAAAAGCCAACTGCCAGTCAACCACGCTGCCTGCGCTCCTTTGTTTCTCAGCCTCTCTCTTAGGGCTGTGCACGGAGGGAGGCTGAAACGTGTGTGTTTAGCAGCTGGGCTCCRTGCCCACAAAGGAAGAAGAGAAGGAGGTGTCTGAAATACTGGCCGAGCAGCTTGTTTGGAGCAAGGAAGAGTGGGGACATCAGCTCTGGCACTGCACTGGAAATAGAAGTGGGCTTCCCCCATGGAGACCGGTGAAATGAGGAGGAGCCAAAGAATCAAGCGGTTTGAGTTGTGTTTCAGTACTAAAAAGAACAGCCCTTAACAGCAATGGAGGCTTTGGCTGGAGAGGCATAGGGTTATCACAGGACTGGCCAGCAAGGCCACAAGCGCAGGCTCGCAGCAGAGAGCCGGCAGCACCCATGGGAGGCGATGGAAGCCAGCGTGATGCTGGGTCTCAGGCCATAATGCAGCTCCRCTGCCTGGCTGAAGTCTCTCCCTGGGCATGACCCAGCCTGTAGAGGCTAGCTGAGCCCTCACAACTACTTGGGCCACTGTTGTTCCCTGAAGGGTTAAGAAAAGGTCATTTTGATAGCAGCAGTTGCAGATACATATCACAACCAACAACCCAAATCCACTGTGAAAGGAGTGAATTAAGAAGCAACCTCTTCATGTGGTTTGTGGCTGGTGGCTGCTCCTGTTGTGCCCTGATATTTTATTATCACCATCTTTACAGCTGCTCAGGTAAAGAGCTACGGCAGCTTTGSGGTTCCAGGAGCAGCTGTCCTCCTGCACTGCTGCAGCCGGCAGGCTGACACCCGGCCTCGGCGCGATGCTTTTTACAGCTGCTCCACTTCTAACGGGGGCAGCAAGGAGCGTGCAGAGCCGCGCACCCACCCGAGGAGGAACCAGCTAATTGAAACTGCGCCTAACGCCAGTCACTTAAATCAATCTCCTGCTTCTTCCTCTCACCTCCATCTCCTTCCCTCCACCTTCCCTGTGGCTCCCTCCTCCAGCCTGCCCTCCCCTCCTCCTCCTCACCCCCCTTTCCCAAAATCCCCTGTCTGACTTCTAATCCCTCCAGGGCGATTAAAGCAGGCCCAACAACAGAAGCACGGAGGCGAAGCCCCGTTATTTATCCTCTGCAGCGCCCAGGCGCCTGGCGCGGGGGCCAGTGGTGGCCCCAGCCGGGGGGCCGCGGTGGCGGTGGCACGCAGCCCCCACCCTGCGCCGCCACCGCGCTGTCTTCCTCGGAGCAATTACCACGAATGATTTATGCGGCCAGTCGTGAGGGCCTGCCAGGCTTCCTATTTCATCCCTGAAAAAAGGAACTCTGCTGGAATTTTATCAGGCAGCTCGGATTAAATTGACAGCTGCCTTTTGTTTTGTTTTTAAAGACCTTCCCTCCGGAGCGCTGCACTCTGCCTGGAACGAGGGGGGAAATCCCACACCGAGGAAGGTGGTAAAAGCCCCGCCTGTAAGAGAAAAATCCATTTYCTTCTCTGCTCTCCAGGCGCATTTTAAGCGAGGCCATTTTTAAGGAGCTGACACGTGAGGATGATCCCCGCTCCCATCAGCTGGGGACAGCATTTTCTTTCACTTCGCTGAAGCCACCAAGGCAACAGCTTTCCCTGCTCCCGGTGCCAGCGCCCGCTGGCCGGAGAGCGGCGAGGGCCGGAGTCTCGCCCTCGACGCGGCAGCAAGCGCTGGGCTGGGCCGAAGCCGCGGCCCCACGCACGCAGCCTCCCGGCGCGCTCAGCGCTGCAGCGCCGGACGCCCCGCCAGAGGCGCGCGCCCGGCCGGCCAGCCGCACGGGGCCGCGGGGGGCACCGCGCAGAGCCCCGGGCGGAGCCGCCAAGCCCCCCGCCGCGGCGCCCGTGGGAGGAGGCGGCGCGCACGCAGCTAGCGCAAACTCACACGGCACCAAAACATGCCGGCAAAGCCGAATGCGAGCACAGGAGGCCCAGACAGACACACAGGCAGTGCTGATTAAAAACTTCAGACTCTGCCAACAGCAAGAGGTATAAACAAGCATTTAGCAAAGTCAGCTACCTCTTGCCTTATTCCTGTTAGTGCCTGCTACCCGTACACGCTTCAAACATATTTGAAAGCATTTGGTTTTATGGTAACACAGTTTGGGTTTTTTTATATACAATTTGCGAGGCAAAGTCTAACACAAGGACATGAAATTACTAAAGGTGCCAGCAGAGATTACAGCATCGATTGTGAGAGGTCTATGTGCYTTAAAACCATTCTGGTTTTGATGAAGAGCAGCAGCCTTTCTCTGTACCATCGCAGGGTGTGTGTCGGGGGGAGGACACTATGGTAATTTTGTATTTAAAAAGGGCAGAAGATTACAAAACAGCGATGAGCAGCGCAGCAGCAGCACCGAAGGGGTGACCGARGGGCCGCGGGGATGCATGCCTCCCCGCAAGGGACCCTGCTGCGGCACCCGGCACTCCTGAGGTGTCGCAACAAATCCGCCTACCAGGTGCACCCACCAGCCTCTGCGTTTCGCAGGGAGGCTCTCGCGTGAGTCTCTGCGTGCCGACACTTCAGGGAAAGAGCTAAACATGCATTTGAGGGAATAAACACAGACACCAGCTACAAACACATGTGCTGCCAAGTGCATCAAGACATTAGAGCAAAACAGTTTTGCCTCACGTTTTCCCCTTTAGCCACCTTAGGTAGCGCTGCCAACAACAGCGACTCCAATCCCYTTCAGAAGAAAAGACATTTTAAAGWGAGATGGCATCCCTTTAAGATGCCGAACGTTTCAGATGCATTTGTTTCTTGCTGCYGCGCGCCCTCCAGGCCCGAGTGTCAGCAGCGCGGTACAGCCGGATCGGATCGGGCTGATCCGAGGCTGCTGCTGGGCGCAGAGAACGCGTGGAGGACTCTGCTCTGCAGGTCCCTCCGGGGACCCGAGGCTGCTGTAACCCCACACCGCAACATGTCCTGCCAGGTTTATTTACCTGGGTACTTGCCTATTCAGGGCATCAGGACAAGACAAAGAGCATTAAAACCCAGGTAGATGCTCTTACTTGGGAAGAAAGTGCCCTTGGATCAGAAATTSTCCATGGTGGGCCCAGGATGAATCATGATACTTAATACTGAAACCAAAAAAGCTGTACTATACACTGCTACTATATGCATTGCAAAATAGCCACATTTTCCTGCTTCCTCCTTCCTGTGTCCTCTCACTACTCTTTTCCTGCGTGAGATTGTTCACAGAAGCTTAAGAGCTTCCACTTTACATACACTGGCTTCACTTTTCCAGCTATAGGCTTTCTGCCCATCCCCAGGCAAACCTGCCACTGGAGCAGCAATACAGAAAATGGACTGAGGAAGTAAAAGACAACCCAGAAAGAAAACTCTCTTTGCAAAGTGGCACTATGCCTTTGTCAAGTCCCTGCCTCAGCTATGYTGGCTTCTGTAGATGCCCAGGTACAGGGAACTAATAGGGCATGCGGGATGATATATCGATGCGTCATCTTTGGCTGTAGCTGTGGGAAAATAAAGGCYGACAGAGTCAGGACATTCTTTGCACTTGGAGAGAGAAGAGGAAAACAGAATGAGTTTACGAAGGCAACGGAAGCTGACTGCTTTGGATCTGGCCTTATCATGCTGTTGGTAACCACATCTGGCTGCATCAGGGCCTTTTGCTGGCAGCGCGAAACGCCAGCACTTGTCAGAGTGCTGTTAGCCTCATCGGAGCAGCACGCTCAGCATTGCTGCCCAGACCCTAACCCTGCTTTAAAAGCTAACGTACCAACAGTCACATCTCAGAGCCTGTAACTAAGCACTTGAAGAAAAGTGGTGGGTTTTTTTTGAGGCTTCAGCATCTCTTTCTGATAAAGACATGGCTGCATGCAGTACTCACATCCCTGAAAAATCAGGCTACTTTTTAGATAGCCACCTAACATTAGAGACCTATCTTTGAAAAGATGAGCGTCAGTGGTCTGCTATGTAACAGCTGCCACCTAGGCATCTAACGGGCAGGGGCGCTGTGTTTGCTTCTTGAAGTCAGGAGAGAGCTCTTTGGCATTCAAAGACCAGGCTAGTACCTTCATCTCCAATCTCTTAAAGATTTCACCAAGACCAGTCACTCCTCCCTGTCTCTGGTCATGCTGCTTGGATGAAGAGCTGGACACTCACCGGTAAACAAAGAACATTATGTTAATCTGATGCTAATTAGGTGCATCCATACAGCTCTGTTGTAGGATGACTTCCCCGTGCCCTGGCCTTCTCTGTGCTACAGGAAGGATGAAAAGGGGAGGTGGCACAGGGGACACAGCAAGAATGACACATGTAACCTGTCAGTGCCTCTATGACAGAAAGAGTGATCCTCTGTTACCTTTTGCGGGCTTTTTCCATCTGCTGCTCATCTCCCCTCAGTGCAACCCCTTGCAAGGCTGCCAGGCTCTCAGCCCCAGAAATAGTGAGCCAGGCAGCAGACAAATCAGAGGGGAGGGGAAGATGCAGATAAAAATAGAGAGAAATKTTGATTGCATTGTTACTGCTTCAATTAAGCTCAGACACTTCAGCCCGATGAGTCAACAGCAATGACAAGAGGGCACAGAAAACTGCAAGGCAAAACCAGTTTACCAGCCCCATTAATGTGGAAGGCACTAAACTCCCATACCAGTAACTTTGATAGCGAAGGAGGGAACAGCTCTTGACGTTGTCCCTCCAGTGCACATCTGACAGCAGCAGAAGAAACAGCAAAAAGGTGCAGAATTAATAATGACTGAACAGCGAGAGCTGACGTCTCCGCGGAAGAGCAGCCCTCAACAGCCCAGCGTGCAGCACCGGGGCAGTAAAAGCAGGGTGTTAGATGCTGGCTCAACTTGTTCAGATGAAACCACTGTATTCTCCAGGGGCTGAAATCACACTTGTGATGCTGTGTGTGCTGCTTTGGTGATGGAGCAGACAGGGAAGTAACAGATGGCTGTAATTACAGGGASCCAAGGCACAGTCAAGAGACCTGGAAGCCTGGCCCCCCCTCCACTGCCCCACACAATGTGCATCTTCTCTGCAGGAACAGACTGCCCTGCACCCCCTACACAGAGGCAATCCCACATCACTCCCAGCACCAACCCCACTGTTGTGAGCCAGCAGAGCGGGGGCTTTGCTCAGTGCAGAGGCACAAACACAGGTGCTGAGTGAAGGGGGAGGACCAGCGGTGTTAAGGGCAGAGAGGTTTCTACGGGCAGGTACTGTGGTTGGGTGGGAGCACCCACCGGCTGCCCTGATCGTTCCCTTTTTGTGGCTCTGAGCGGGGGAGGATGGGGATGGGGCTGAGGCAGGAGACAGCTGGGTGGGAGGCAGGCAAAAACTCTCAAATGACCTTTGGACTAGGAAATTACCACTGTGGTTCTCTGTGTCACCCACTACTAAAGAAGTCTCTGAAAAGAAAGGAAGAGAAGCAATTGGTCACAACTTCAAACAGCCTGTCTCTCTGTCCCGCCACACCACACCCTGGAAAATGTTCACCTCTCTCTGTGAAGTGGTTTACAACACACATAACATGAGCATTTATTGCAGTGTCTGCCAGCGCTCCTCCTTTGACCATCCCCATCAAAGGGAGGCTGAGGAAGTCAAGTATAGGACTGCTGACAACCAGGAGAAATCCCACAACGCTCCGCTCCGCAGCCCGGGCTGCCCAAGCTATCCCACTGTGCCCCAACACACCYCATCCTGGTCCTCTTGGTGTAACATAATGGTCTTATGTGTAAAGGTTTTCTTAGCCCAGTATCCTGTGTCTGACGGTAGCCAGCCACAAATGCTTAGGGAAAGAATAAAAGGAACAAGGACAAATGCACAGTGAGCCTTCCCCTGGGATCCCTCCCAGCTTCCAGCAATGAGAGGATTAGGAGCGTTCGGTGCTGGAGGCTGCATCTATCACACTTTAATCGGCAACTGCAAACCTCTCCTTCCTGAGTTTATCCAATTCCTTTTACATGAGGCCTTTGCAACGTTGTGCAGCAGGGAATTCTGCACATTAAGTAGGTGTTGTGTAGAAAACAAAACAAAACAAAACTTCCTTTTGCTTTAAACCTGCTGCCTACTGCTTGCTGCTGGAGTGCTCCAGAAGCACTACAAATGTGGAGCTCTTTTTTTCAGGATGGTGGGAAGACCTCRCATTTGGTACAGAGCCATGCGTACCCTGCTGCCTCCTGCAATAGCACCTGGTTTCCCTTTTGCTGAACAGGTTGCACGTGATTCCTGCCTGCCTGTAGCTGGCCAGAGATCCAGGGACTGCAGCAGAGAATGATGCTATGCTTAGGTTAAAAAGGTTCCTTTTGATTGCATTAAGCTGGCAAGATTAGGATTTCTRTACTCACTGGCATCTGAGAACATGAAGTCACAAGTGCCACTTCTGGCTGCCTTTGGCCTGCTCGGGCCCAGCTACCATGGTCCATCAGGATGGCCCGTGGCACAGCCTGCACAAAACCCCGCGCTTTTTATCACCAGCCATCCCCACCCCAAAACACACTTGGAGCACACCACACTTTATTATCTGAAATGCTGACAGATTAACACAAGCTTCAGCTGAGGCAGGCGAGATTTTAGTGCGAGATAAAGGCAATGCCAATCCGTCGCCAGCCTGGGCGCTCCACGAGTGAGACTTGCGCTTCACCTTTTCAACGACGGCGGTGTCTGATTGAAAGGGAGCTGATGGCAGCTGGACACATGCTAGAGTGCCTTGGGTGAAAAACTGCAAGCCCTGCTGCACTGTGGGGGTACAGCTATCCTCTTCTAAGACATGAACCTGCTAGAGAGGAAAAGGGCTGGCACAGGATGAGAGCGAGTGAAGTTTGAAAGTCCTTAGATTCTGTGTTTGCACATGCACAGGGCCAGATCCAAGGTTCACAGTTTTTCTGGTAGCTATTCATCAAAACATTTGCATTGCCAATTTGGACAACATTCATTAAAATCTATGTTTAGTTTGCAAGGATCACGCCAGACTGTTCAAATAAATGACCTACCAAATTAATCTCTTTTCCTAATGTTATCTCCTGATACTTAGGATGACTTCATGCCAGATATCCTGCTAAAGAAAAGAGAGTTGGGCTGGGGGGAGGAGCAGAGAAGGGGCTGCTTGGGGGAAGAGCCCAGCCTATATTCATTCCATCTCCCTCCCTTGTGAGTCCCTTTCCAYCACACTACTGAGCACAACACAATTAGTGAAAAGGGCCCAGTTTTCCTCCAGGAGCCAAGGTCCCAAAAAGGTACAGCTTCAACATCATTAGYAGTTCATCTTCTTAAACCTCCGGGCAGCCCCTAGGCAGATCCCCTCGTGCAAGCCCCACACCCCTCCCCCTTTTTGGTGTCTGCTTATCAAACTAATGAAGCACATCTAGACTGAAAGGTCTTGGTGTAGAAGACAGCAGCTTAACCATGATTCAGTACATGTCCTCTCCCCTCCTCCTCTTTATCAAATAAAGCAAGCAGAATTTCCTACACTTAAATGGAAGGGAGGAGGAAGGAAGGAGGGTTAGGGGAGGGAGACGTTTGTCTAGTAATTCCCTGCAGAAGGAGATGTCTGTTTACTTTCTTTGACTGAGCACTTGCATATTAAAAAGGCTCAGCTCCTTAGCGGACAGGATTTATCAGTGCCACATTTTCTACTTGATAGGGCAGAGCCTACAACAGCGGCTCCAGGTTGCTGGAGAATAAACCAACTTCCTGTGACCTTCCTCCTGCCCTTCCCTGAGTCCAGTCTGTGATGGGGAAGCACAGGGAGCCAGGCAGCGGAGGCAGGAGGGTGCTGGGGGCTCAGAGCCACACGGTGGGGAAGGATGCTTCGTGTGCAATAGTCCTAAAGCAAGCACACCACTGCAAAAGCAATGAAAGCATAAGGCTCCATTAGCTTTTTTCCATTCGGTGATATCCGGAAAGGCAATTTCCAGCTTTAGGTAAAAACACATAAACATCTTTCATCATGTCACTGACCTAAATATAGATGATTACTTCAAGGCAAGCGAAAAAAAAAAACGAGGGAAAAAAGAGCCCTATTCTTATACCTTCAAATGCTATGAAGCCCTACATGCAAACTGCGGCAAAGAGGAGCAATAGATAAYCAGCCAGATGCGAAGAAAGACAGAAACACCTGAACATGTTTTCTCTGGGGTTGCTCGCGCACCAAAGCAAGGTTGCCCTCCTCTTCCCGTCAGTGGGAGGTGGTTTTGCTCACAGTGCCTCTGTGGGTGCCCAGCCATGCCCYGTACCGCTGCGACGAGCAGCCTGCCACCCACACAGTGTGGCCTGGCTACCAAACCAGGGGGTCCTCCCGCGCACGTGCTCGTGCTGCCAGCCCGTAGCCCGGCTGGCGAGCAGCTTCYGCCCGGCCCTCGGGACAGGCGGCGCCGTGCTGCTGCTGTGCCCGGCCCTGAGCAACGGTGTGGGATCTCCCGCACCTAACATTAAATACCAACGACAAGTCGTGGCTCTACGTATCTAACACGTGTCCTCCCATCCAGAGTCCCAGATTCGCACTTTGTGACCCTCACTGGTGTATACTGGGGACTGAGTTAGCTCCGTAATTGCTCCCTGCCTCAGTTTACTCACATATGGAAGCTGAACCTACCTCCATACGTGTATGGAAGCAGTTACAGAAAAACTGCTATCTYGGGATGAGGTGAGAACCAAATAACACAGGTTAGCAAAGAAATCTGTGAGTGTTGGTGATAATCTGCTGTCCRTTTTAAATACCATAACGTACACTTAAATACTGTGTCCTACGAATCATAGCTGGTGTCACTGCTTCAGCCTAGTCTTCGTCTACTGGGGCAGCAGGAGCTTTGCCTGAGAAAGGACTTCAGGAGTAGGAAAGGCATTGTTTATACTGTAAAAAACAGAATTCTTGTCAAATAACCTAGAKGTACTTCAATAGAGTTTACCAGGGATAATGCACTGTCACAAGAACTGGTTGCTGTACAGCATCTTCCTCAGTGTCATGTAACTGCCTGCTGTTAAGGGGCCGACAAGCCACTTCTGGTTTCGGCTGCCAGAGAACGCCCTCATTGAGAGTAAAACAGAAACTCTCGTGCTCCCCAACTTGAGACGATCCTGCCTTTGCGCCACTGGCTCATTTCTCCTGAGACAATGAAAGGCAAAGYTGAATCAAATCTACTGTGCCTGCTTTGAAACCTTACTGTGTTGAAAATACTGAAAAGAAAACTACGAGTTTGGTTTCCTGAAGGGCAGGGTCCAAAAGACCCCGGCCAAAATGCCATGCATGTATCAGCCTCATTACAGAACAAGCACGCAGGCTACGGGGTGGATCAAAAYCCAAGGAACCCACAGGTCATTTTTTAAATAAGCTTGAAGAATGGTAACAAACAAAAATTCTGCTCTCCCACTAACGAAGGTTACCAGGCACTTCCATCAGTGTACCTGAGATCAACACGTAGACTCGAGCGTCCAAAGGGAMAACCCAAGAGAGATGCTGGGGGAGGAGAGCTCAGGGAAGTGCTCCCTGAGGGACGCAGGGTTTGCAGGGGCAGGTCTGCCTGCAGATGGCAGCGGCTCCCCAGGGAGCGCGACGCCTCCGCCCTCGGTCCCCTCGGCAGGATCTTCGGGCCAGCGGCTCGGCGAGGTCGCGGGCCTGGGCTGCGCTCTCCTGCCTTCCTCTCTTGACTGTCAGTTCTCTGTGCTGAACCGAGCAGTGACCAAACACAACCACACAGCACAGAGGATGGGGCGTCAGCCAGCCAGCTGCCCGGCGACTGCACAGACCTTTCCCCTCCGCGGACCGGTTCAAAACTGGGTCGTGTCACAAGTGAAATCGAAGCTGATGCCTTATTTGGTCTTACTGTGCCCCAAACACCACAGAGTTAGTCGCAGCTGAGACTGGCATCCGTCCGAGGGCCCTTGGCCAGCAGCAGACCGAGGCGCCTCCGGTCGGGCGGCCGGTTCGCTGGCACCCCAGAGCCGCAGGAACGGGGGCAAGCACGGCCTGCGCTTTAGCCACGCGGAGCCTCGTTCGCCCCTCACCTTCGCCAGCACGGTATGCAGGAGTGGGAACGTTTAAAACCATCACAGCAGTTTCTAAAATACACTGCAAYGTAATTGCTGGGAAGTCCTGGGAACCCCTGTGCCTCTGCCATGGAGGAACTGTGTTTGGTGAAGAGACTCTCAAATAGTATTCCTCTTTCTGGTGCCACTACTTCAGTTAAGAGATTGCTACTGAAGGCTATGAACAGCGCCAACCCCCCATATTCCTTGTCTCACAGAGTATCTACAGCTGAAATTGTGAGAAGAAAAGCCACGTTCTCAACTCCGTAACAAAATTTGGTTTAAATTTTTTCTCCAGGAATGCACTGATATTCTTGCACTACAGGCAACTTCTTATGCTTCAGAAAAACATGATCTTTGACACAGAGGAATCTGCATAGCACTGTGTTTGCAAAATCCACTGCTGCTCTGAAATTCCTCAGAAGGCACCTCCAGCACTRTCTTAGCACTGTGGACGTACCCAACTGACCTCCCGCACGTAAAGACCATTAAAAAAGCTCCAGTGCCTTCCACGATGGACATTTGCAAGGCTGGAGGGTGACCCGCTTGCTGACTAGCAAGCAAGCATAGGCATTGCTCAGTGCAGGGTGGCCACACAGGTGAAAACAGCTTTAGGAACGTGTGGTAGGGAAGAGAAGCCCATCGCACGAAGGATTCGCTTCTGAGCATTGCTAGTTCTGCCTCACGTTTAATTATGGCTTTTATTTCTACGAAGTACGTCTGAAGCTCCAGACAAAAACCACGGCCACCCCACGGCTTGAAGAGTAGAGCAGAAGGCTCAAGGCCAATGCCCAGTCCATACTGCTAATCTCTGCAGAAGATTCTTTTAAGTTATAACACTATTCTCTCAGGTTTAACATATTTACACTCTGCTCTCCATTATCATGCTGCTTAGCCTCATTAGCATTTTAGCTCGAGGTGAAATCTTGCTCCTCCCTTCATAAAAGACCTGCTTTTTACCATCATTACTGAATGTATCTCACCACTGTTAAGACTCAAAAGATGTGCATGCTGAAGTTAAGCTTGCTGGGTCAAAACTAGGGGAACTAATGGGAACTTTGTCATCAAAACAGCCCTGGGGAAAAGATGCAGCTTTTCATAAAATTTGTGTGAAAATAAAATGTAAATCCATACAAGCATGCATACATATACACACACACACAGAGGGACTGTATAAACAATTCGACTGTGAGTGCTCCGATGTTTGTACAATGAAAACACCCAGAGGCACTAAGTGCACAAGTATGTCTTTTCTTTAAATGTCCTCCCTATCTGTGCAATCATTAGGTCTCTACCAGTGGTAGCTGGTGACTGGTCATGGCATTTAGCTCACGCATGGCCCAGCTAAGCTGGGAGCACAGCAAGGGCCAGCCTGCCCCAGCGGCTCCCCTCGCTCCTGCAGCACGCGGGGCACCRGGAGGAAACCCGAAGTGCTAGCACCTACAGCAGCTCAGCTGGAGAGCCACAAGACATAACACATATAGGGCTCAGGAGCTGCACGGACATAATGAACTGAAGGAAAGAAAAATTGCATTCATGCAGCCCGAAAATGCCTCTCAGGAATATTAAGGAGAAAAACGCCATGAATCAGACGGTTATCCAGTTTCTGTGCTGAACACAGACAGGCCTGCACTACAAAATGAGCATCTGGAAATCAGGTCTAATTTTTGCCCCCCTTCAAGTTTTGTGAGGGTGTTTTGATTCAGTTCCTAGCTGAAGCAGAGAGGCATCTATCTGACAATGCCTGTTCTGTTGTTAGCTTGTGTGCATCAACACATTGTAATCAATCCAATATCCTATCTCTTATTTAAAATGTAAATACTAATTTGAGGGTCCAGGGAGAACACAGCTATTTTATTTTCAGTTAAAAAAAGAGAGGAGGAGGCCAGGCATCATAACAGTAATTTTTGATTTTACTGGTGTATTATCATCGGGTAATAAGAGCAACTTGAAACTGCCAATTATCTCATAAGAGGGGTATCACCTTCTCCGTTCTGAATGGCTCCATCGATAAACGCAGGTTCTGCTTGCTAACGCGCCGTCACGTAACYGGCGGCCTTGCAGCAGGAGAGACGAGAGCATGAGAAAGAGASAGAAAAACAAAACAGCAAACGTGCAAACACTTCGTGTGAGCTAAGCCCTTGGCTCAGCAACAGAGAGAGGGAAGAGGAGGAGGAGGGGGGCTGGGAGGAATCGCCCGGAGCAGTCGGCAGGTCACACACACAGAGTGTGCAACAGCAAACTCCGTTTACAAAGAGACATCTGTTCCATTACTTCGATGCATTGTGGCTAATTACATCCTGGCCCGTCTGTGAAATGACAGCCACTTATTCTCCAGTGAACCGTAAAATCTGTACATGCTCGATGTGGGCAGCGGGGAGCGAGAGGAGCGCAGGGGGGGCGGCGAGGGGGGCAGGGCAGAAAGGGACAGGGAGAAGCACCAAGAAAACGCGCTCTTGGTGCCGGAGTCAGGAACGGGCAGGAGGCAGAAAGCCCCTCCGAGGCCCTCACAAAGCCCTGCCGTTCTGACGCCGGGCTCTCGTGCCTGCTCGAACCCGAAACCCCTYGCTCCCCAGCTTTGCCTTTGCTGAGGGAGCAAGACGGTGCCAGCCGAAATTACACCAAACGCGCATCCGTGGACTTCACTGGCAGATTTCTGCAGCATTTCTGCCACTGCTCTTAAACCTTCCTTCCCTTCCGTTCTTACTCCTTTGTTAGTAGCCATTAGCCTATAGACCGATTTAATAATAGACGTAGCGGAATTAAAACCCAAGATTTCTCATCTCCCACTACCTTCCACAGATTTTTAGAAATCTGAAGAGGGAAGTTGCAAGAAAACAGACCTTTTCTCAGGGAACTTCTCTGCCTAACAAAATGGGTCTTTGTGGTCAGGCATGACTGTAAGCCACTGAGTCAGATAACACAACACAAATCACATTTCAAGAGCCAGAATACACAAGCCAAGGTACAGCATTCAGCACCATGTTAGCTGACGAGGGTTAAATCTGGATCCTAGTAGGTCTGTCAGGAAACCTGCAAGCCTTTTAGTAAAGCTGGATTAAACATCAAATGAGCCAAAGACTGTAAAGGCTTGCAAGTGACTCCTGCTAGGGGAATAATGGCTTTGCCTGACGCTAGAGCAGCACTCACACTACAGCAGCTACCAGCTGGCCACCTCTGATCTGATCCTGCACCCAGCCACAACCACTGCTGCTCAGGCTTCGCCAGGAGAAGACCTGATGTTTTGGTGACTCAGGTGAACAGAGCGCTGGAGTGGTGCGAGAGGTCAAACAGTTCAGGTGACGATCAAAATAAATAAATGAATGAATGAATGAATRAATAAATGAAAAGACCACATGGTTAAGAGAGGAAGGCAGGCTAGAAACAAAGTATCRGCGACAGGCTGCTGAAGGACAGCTGCCCAGATCTGCAACTGGGGGCACTGCTTTTGTTTCAGGATTTACGCATGGCAGCACTGGTTTTCCATTAACGCACTCAAAGCTTTCGCCTTTGGGTAGAATTTGGTTACTGTGATGAACTGCACACCTCCAAAATTTAAGCAAAAGTAAGTGCCGTGCATAAGGAAGGAGGGCAAGGCGGATTCCTTCAATCTTCTACAAGGTGAAGCTGTAGAAATCTGATGAGGTCTAATAACAGTATTGAAACAGCCAAACTAAAGAAAGCTAGGATGCTTTGGGGTGGGATTTCTTCCTGCATTTGCCTGCAGGCTGAGGGTCATATTAATCCATCTGAATCCCTGACTGCACCATATCCTGCAGGTGTTATGGCCATTCAAGATGATCAAATCTAGAGGGGAAGAAAAATACAATTAATCTATATTCACTTATATGATACACAAACAGATGCAAGAAAAAGGGAAGTGCTGCAGGCAGCTGGTTTGTGTTCCCAGCTTAAAGCAAAACCACCTGAGGCTGAAGCATCAGGAAAAATAGTGCGAGTGTCATGTTTTTTCTCCAGCTTTAAAACTGGCCTCTGTAGCTGTTGGCAAACCAACATAACAAGGAAGAAACATTCGGGACCTAGCGTTCSTGCCAGACTGGGAGTAAAAGTGGCTGGAAAATTTAATGGATTTTTCATTAAACATTTGCCACTTCCTCTAATTTCTGGTCAGCCTTCTGTGGTTTCTGTTTTAATCCTCCTTTCCTGACAAAAGCTTCAATACATCCTAAGGCCAGAATGAATATTCATCTCATTTGTGAAACGTAGGTCAAAGACTCTGCGTCATTAACCTATGCATGAAGCTTGTGACCTGGGCTGCGGTCAAGCATTGCTCCTCCAGGGTAGCCTTGCAGAGAGCCTGCGGCAGCAGCTCCGGCAGGGCCTTCTGCTGGCCGGGAGGATGTGGGAGGAGCAGCACTGAGCTCTACGTTGAGGGAGGGCAGACCCTGGGCTGTTTTGCCTCATGTCTCCATACTTGTCAGGGCAACTTGGCAGAGTTTTGGTGGGTTTCTGCATGGGTAGATGCAGAAACTTGGAGGGCGACTAGTTGTTGGCACACACCACAGCTTGGGACACTCAGAGGTAGAGCAAAGMTCTTGCAAAGCACCGATTTTGTCCGTCAGATTTGAAGCAAACGGCCCAATATCACTGTAGCTGACAAAACCTGAGAAGTTACTGAAAGCCATCTGAGGAACTGAATAGCATCAGTCTAACTCAGAATGGATGGTGCACCCATCTTCCCAATTTCACTGCACAATGTGCAATCAGAGGAGAAAAACCACGGGAAGGSAGAGAGCTGAGTGAGCTGAACTCAGTCTTGCCCCTCTGGGTAAGAGCTGGCAAGAGGGATAAATACAAGATCTCATTTTCCATGGACATCAGGCTGCTTTCTCTCACCAGCACTAAACTCACCCTCATAGAGGGAAAGATTAACCAAAAAAGAAGCCTAAAGCGTGTAACTCTATGAAGAGCTTACGGGAAGGATTTGTAACAAATTAACACTGCCAGCAACCATAGAGCTGCCAGAAGCTTTTAGTGTGAACTGTGATTTAGTTGGCTAACATGTTAGGTATAAAATCCAGCAACCTCTGTCATGCTCTTCATTCYCTGCCCATTCTCTTCATTCTTCCTCGCACTGCCCTACTAATGTTTTAGTAACTAGTTTTAGCCCTGTTTTTCTTGTGTGTATTGACCTATCACTTCTGGTCATTTATCTGTATGAGACATACTTCACAGCATAGCTCAGCTGGTTAGAGCGTGGTGCTGCTAATGCCAACCTCCGTACGGGGCTATGCTGAGGGTTGGGCTAGATGATCTCCAGAGGTCCCTTCCAACCTTACCATCCTATGATTCTATGATCTTAGCCTACTCCTGTGTTTGAGGTGCTAAATGTTTTACAGTAGATTATCACAAGTTCAACTTAGTGAGAATCAAGAAAGCACATCAGTTTCAGGCACAGGGTTGATCCGGGAGTTCATTCTGATCTGAAAAGATTAGAAGATACGTTCCTCCTCCTCTATTTTATTTTTTACTTGCCTCTCACATTGTATATGGACACTCAAGGCAAGTTTTTCCCTTCTCTTCTGCAGCAGAAGCTACAACAACTGGGGAAGAGCACATGGGTGATATCACAGGAGTCAAGAGTGAAAAATGAAGCAAGGTGAGAAGGAAGGTTTTTAAACATTCAATTTAAAATGCTCCTTCCCCTGGAGCGTGCGTGGTGCAAATGCTTGTTCATATCTATGTCAATAAGGAACGAAAAATTTGTAACAAAGGACACCTGTATTGTATATGCAAAGCTTCAAGCTCTCCAATGTTGGTGAAAAAAAAAAGTCTGACATTTTCAAGAGTTTCTCTGTCAAAAAGCAGAGATATTCTTGAGACCTATTAGGCAAGACTCTGTCCTTCTCCCCCTACCATTGCCTGATGTAAAAGCCTTTTCAAGCCATTTTCCCCAAATGTAATAAAAAGGTGACTAGCAAAGGGCTTTAAAAATACGTCTCTGTGCTTCTTAGGTAGCTTCCTCAAAGACGAGGCAGTGTGACTTTGCGAAAGCTGAAAGCATTGCCAGCGAGCAGCTGGAAAGAGCAAAGCGCCAAATTCCTCCTTGAGAACATTCCCCTTCTCCAAGAGAGAAGCCACCAGTGCAAGGCTTCCTGGTTATACCCTCCACAGTTTTCCCGAGGTGATGACATTCATTCCTTGAGTAAGGCACTGATTTTTTTCTTATGGGGGAGAAGGCAGCAAACCAACGGCGACTTCTTCCCCCATTACCCACTTAGCGTTGCTACAAGGTGATTAGACAGCAGTGGATTAAGAAAATGGATGAAAACAACGATTTTGCCTTAAGGAAAGGAGTAGAGGGGAATATTAGTCTCTGGATTTGAAGGTCAACACAAGCAGCATTTGAACTAGCTTTTAAATAGCAGTCCTTCACGTATCACAGTTATACTGATAGAGAACTTTTCATTATACTGGACCTCTGAAAGTTCAGTACAAAAAGGAAAGAAAACTTCAGGAAAAGAAAACTTCAGTAATACCTATTAATAAGCCAGAAGAGGAACAGTTTTAGGTAACTGAATGCCATACTGATTAACAAAAACAAAATCCTGAAGAGGCGTTAAGAATACGTGCACGTGCACACAAAATACACAGGGCTGCTACATAGGTAACTGTGTGGATCTCTGCAAGCAAATGCTAGGTCTTCCATGCACAAATATTAGCTGTAGGCAAACCTGGACGGGAGCTGCTTTTCAAAACATAGACCAAAGCAAGTTTCACATACGTCACAGATTCATGCAAAAGGGACAAGTTACAGAAGCCTCAGAAAAGCTCTCCCAGGAAGCAAATGAAATGCACACACAAAGCTAGAGCAGAAACAACACTTGGTACGTGTGTCTGCATGTGCTAGGTGGGGGTGAGGAAGAAGGGAAGCAGAGGGTCTATATTTTGACAGAGGACAGGCTGAGCTTTCCCCTTCATAACAACTCATAGAAAAAACCCTGCAGTATAACACATGGCCTGCATATCTGACTTGTGCCTGCAACCGCCTGGTACAAAGAGATGCCATGTATTTAGATTTATGCTGGCCAGTGGCAGGGCAGAGCAGAAGTGCTAACTGGACTAGCAGAAAGAGCTTATGCTTTGGGAAGGTCCCTCCTTAGAGAGAGTGTTTCAAGGAATTCAAAATGCTTAGTGTTACTCGGTTAAACCTAGTAACTTGGAGGAAAGGATCGTGTGAGCTTCTGATCTACATCAGTGGCACAGCTGGGCTGCCCAGGATGTCTGAAGATGCACTGGAGGGAAGAGGCAGGAGCTCTGCCTCCCAGTCCTTGACCACTGACCTTGGTGTTATGGCTTCCAGAGCGTAACACTCAATTACTGAAATGTTTGCTGGCGGAATAAAAATCATGAGTTTAAGTCCCTCAGTGAGGCTGGTTTACAGTAGCTGCAAGTGCCACTTCCCGGAGATGGAGCAAATACGCAGCTGGACTGTGAGTGCCGGCTCTGTTCACTGCCTCACTCAGTACGTACGTTGGTCCCAGTACACCAGCCCTCCCGACTGGTCACAATTAGCGGCACTTGCTTGGGAGAGACCCAAGTCATTAGCTGGCATAGAAAGTTAATCACCTGTCCACCATTACAAAAGGGACGGTCCCTTCAGGAGAAAGGTCGGTGGCTGGGACCACTCAGGGGACAATGTCTGTTCTCTAAATGGTGCCCTATGAATAAATCAATGTCCAAATCCCAGGRCTTCTAAACCTTTACAAACACAAACACGCAGAAAGCATATACATTAAAAAATGAGCCAGGACTGAAGTGGCTCTCTCTGAACCCCAGCTTTCGAATGCCAACTCTCTGGTTAACCCCTCCCTGCCCAGGTTATCCTATCTGCCTCACAGTGAGTGTTTTGTTGTTCCCATAGTACATTATTTGTTGAAATAAATATGGAAATAAGGCTGAGCAAGACAGCCAAGACAGCCAGACTGAAATAAATTCATCACTCATGGGCTCTCAAGGGAAGAAAACCGCGCATTTTTTCTAAATGATTATTTCTGAAGCACTGAAGGAATGGCTATATCACTAATGAGGCCAGTGCTCCATGACTGCTGATTATAAATGACCTAAAAAGAGACAAGGGGATGGTGTATGTGTGTATAGGGGGATGGGGAAAGAGATGAATTGTTCTTCCTTAGGATCCAGAATCATCTCCCCAGGCTCCTCAAAAGTCTAAGAGCATTTGTGGTTCACCACAGCGGCAGGCTTGGCATATTTACAGCCACGCGAGGAAGTTTGGGCTGCAGCGTTGTGCTATTCTAACAAGTAAGCAGACAATTCCTCACCTCCCTAGATAGGTCACTATCTCTTCACTGCAATAATAATTAAAAGGGAAAATGAACGCTCTTAGTCACCCTTGGGTTTGAATAATAGGTCCTGCAGGTTGATGCAGCCTGACTTGAGGCGAGAGGAGGCAAAAGCCAGGAATAAGATTCACTTCTGTCATCTCTCACCAATTCCCATGGAAACAAGCAATGCACGACAAATGACTAAAATACGCTGGCAAAAATCTTACTGATATGTTTTGCTGGCTACCTTCCCCCCACACCGTCAGGTTGAATGATTACACATGCATTACACATGCTGCAGTCCCAGAGCACGGGCGACTGTCAAACAGGACGGGATGCCCACACCTAATGGTGCTCAGGATGTAAGCCAAACGCAGCAGAACCAGCAGCATGCATTTTCAAAATATTATCACAGTTTTGCCATAAAGAGCTGCAGCTTTCCAATTCCTAGCAGTAATATGTAAAAGTGGCAGCATCCAAAAGAAAAAACTCATCCAAAGCATAGCCCTTACTACATAAAGTGACTAATTACCCAAATCTGGGGATATTGAGAAGGTGGAATTTACATTTTTTACGGGGTTTGTTTTGGTTTGCTTTATGCACAGAATCACCCGGGACACCCTTGAAGAACAGAGATCTGAAAATGGGCTGCTGCAGAAGCTCAGACAAAGGAGCCCTGACAGATACTAGACGGATTACAGTCACGCACCACTGCCAGAGGTTTCCTAACATTTTCTGAAGACTGTCCCCTTTCACAGCCAGCAATGTCCTCTTGCAAAACCTAATGGGGTTTGGGAGATGCAGCCTTGATTCTATCAAAACTGTTCCAACCTCCCCACTGATTTATGGTAGCAAAATGATACCTCCTCAGAGCTGAGGCTCAGGCCAGGGCTCCTACTACAACTTATATTCTCTATTCCACCTCTTGGATGGGTTCATCACACAAGAGCTACTGTAATCACAGTGGGGGAGTCCCAGCAGATTTTCTCCCCCTCCCTGGAGACACCATTTCTCAGGAGCCTGGTGGTAGTCAGTAATGTCTTTAGAGAGCTCTGCATCTTTACAAAGATCCAGAATACAGTGCAGAAGAGGTTCCACTTAGCACAGCTGCTAAATCCAGATGGGAAAAAGTTGTTTAACTAAGTTTCTCCCCTTTTCTTAGGTCATTTGTCACAACCCTTTATAGCTAATAACCCCTCTGTAAAATTTATAAGCCGAATTAGAGAATTACAGAATAGGGAAATAATTCACTAATAGCCTGTATAAGGCAGTTTAGAAATCTGATAGAAAAGAACCACAATATATTAAATTCCACAGGTTTCAGAAGTAATTGCTGTAGTTACCACTTTTTTTAACCCTATCAAATTCAGCAGCACTATATCTATGCAGGATCACGGCTTAATCATAGCTGTCAGGCATCCTGAAAGCTCTTTTCTCAGAAATATTCGTACCAGGAAATGGAACTACCAGCCAGTTATATGCAACTGATGTTGGAGCCAGTTTCCATTTCCACTTTCAAAGGGGTTACAAATAGGGCTCTCTTCCCTTTCGTCATATAAGCACACTGCTACACACAAACGAAGTATCTCATTTACTTATCCAAAAGCTTTGAACTGTTCCACCATGGAGGGTAAATCTGAAAAGAAAGTGAAGACCTGGGTTACACTAACTCTCTCCCTCTCGCTTGAAGCAGGGAGCATGAAGAAATCAGACCAGACACTGTATCAGTATCATTTCTGAAGCACTCTAATGAATTTGACCCCAGGCTGAAGCTTTAAAAGAGTGTAGTGGTGTGTCAATGTAAACAGCTAAAACTAGTGTCATGTCAAGTGGTAACAAGGCCACTGCTGTTTTTACAAGCACTGTGCACTTAGCAGATAAAAACGAGCATCCTATCAAAGCCCTTATCAGMCGCGAGGAGAAATAACGCCCCCCGCGACTGCTGCTACCTGGTGCCAGYGCCGGGAAGTCCCTTTCTACAAGCTGCCCATTACTGTGATGAGGGGACTAATAACCACCACATATGGCTTTTTTTCCCCCCTTTTTATCTCTTTTTCTTGTTGTTGGTCCACTGGCAACTACTAATAGCTTTCCAATGCTCCTTTAAATAAACAGAACTAATTACTCTGCACAATGACACCATGGCTTACAGACAACTAATTATGCCATGGAGGAGTTTCTCAACATGCACATTTATTTGCAGAGGGCCACATCCAACATGAAGCAAATTTATTCAGCCTTTATACTATCAGCTGGGTACCAAAATAACACTGAATACGCGGCAGATCCAGACCCCAGAACTATAGCAGGCAAGCTCTCCCGGGAGGCTAAAAAGCAACACACAGAGCACGCGTATTAYGGAACATGTGTAGCCGTGTCGCTGCCGGCCTCCTGCGCATTTAATATACTGCCGTGGCACAGACTGAAAGTGTTGTGTAAATAAGGCTCTGCTTTTCTTTGCTCACATTTGCTGTATGTTGAGGAGGCAATCACTGCTCGCTACGCCTTATGCCCTGACAACATGCCTTGAAAGCGGAATAATGGAAGCCTTTGTCTAAAAAAGTGCAGAATCGAACAGATGGACAACATAAAAGACAAGATACACTGGGAAACTGTTCTACAAGTAAGAGAACAAGAAAGGGAGAAGTTAAGTGACTCTATGTCATGTGGCCAGCCGTGTTAGAGGCTGGAAACAAACTCAGAGTTTCCTGACACCCACTTTCCTTTCAGAGAGAGGAAAACGTCAAACTGAAATTGTTTTTTTTTTAATAGCCTTTGCAGTCAAATATCCAACTGACAAGACAGGATAAGACCAAATTACTTAATGTGAATGTGACTGAGTACCCTCCTGGGCTCCCGCAAAGCTAGGAGGACTCTGTGCCTCAAAGGGAGAGGCTGATGGACAGACTCCTTTAGGCACGCAGCCTCACCCTGTGCAAAAAGCCAGCCGCAGCATTTGATTTGCAGGCATTTCTGGACAGCSACGTTACGTGAACAGAAACTACCTCCCCTCAGAGGCAATATTCTGAAAGGATGCAGCAAGGACACCTCTCCACATACACTCATAACGATCCTTAGCATTAATAAGAGTTATATGCATAAAAAATAGCATATATCTTGCTAAGCAGGTCTGTGTGGCAGATGAACTAACACAGGAGGGCAGAGTATCTTATTTGGAGCTATTAGCTGTCTGTCTGGTCAAAAATCTGTGCAGAAACGTATGCCCGATTATACACATATTCAACTCACACTCACCTCTTAGGCCCACCTGCACCTGCACAAAGAGCATCGTGCTTAACTTGCTTTCTAACACATTCTCAGCGAGCTTCCTAAGAAAACGGTAGCTTTCCAAGGGGCCTCCAAATCTTACTTGAGATGTAGGACACCATTTTCTGCAATGGTCTAAGGTTTCTTTTTACAGAAAGAAAACTGAACTGCAGGTTGCAAGCTCACTGTAAAATTTCAGCAGAAAACAGTGGACAAATAGTTTTCTCAGCAACCAGGTTGTCCTTGACTGCCTATATCAAGATAAAAGCTCCAGTGCTTGCTCTCCCACTGTGATTTTACAGAGGTGGGCTGCTCCAGTTGAGTCTCTCACCGTAGAAACAGATGGCTTTAGCAGAGATGAAGTTCCCCCTTTTCACAAAAAGAACCATGAGAAGATGACAAGAGAGGCAGAGAAAACTCCGACGGGGAAGTTGTGAAAAAAACCCCGCCAGGAGCTCCTGCAGCCCTGCAACRTGGCGCTGCGGAGAGGGCAACCACGCTGCAACTTACTTGAGGGATGCCAAGGCGTTTGGAGTGAGCGCTGAGCAATATCGGAGCAGCTCTTATATTTATTAGTTAGGCAGAAGGTGGCCAAACAAACCTGTTGAGAATCACATAATRCTAGGCATAAAAGTCGTGTAAAGTCCTCCTTAAAGGCATCATTATTCACTTTGATTCTGAACTGCCCAATTTTGGATCACTGCCATGTCACAACAAAAAGGAAAAGAACCAGCAGAAAAGGTTGATTTCTCTTAAGACTGGACAAGCAACTTCAATAAAGCAAGGAAAAACAGCAGCCCTGGCAAAGAGCTTCTGCCCAGGACTATCTCCTCTGATTTTATGCCTGTGTTTTCCAGACAAATTTAAAGGGAACTATATGTACCTCCACAGCAAGCATACCCATGACCCAGTTACTGTTTCCCATGGGAAATCCCAAGGTCTCTTATAGCATTTTTCTTACACTTATTCTAGGAAGAACTACAAGGTGATGTCAGAGCTGCCAACCCCAAACATTCAACAATCAAGAAACAGGTCCCTAAAATCATGGATATTGGCTTAGTATTTCTTTTTAATCCCAAAGCTGTGCATTTCTTCATTTGTGAATTGGTGCAGGTGCCAGGGTCAGGCTTTCCTCTGCTAGGTGATGCTTTTTTTCAAAATATGAGAACTAAGATTCTCACACAATTTGGGACTGTAGGATCTCAGGCCTTTTAAAGAAGATACCAGATATGAACTCTATATTAAAACATGGAGTGCTCCCTGCAGCTCATTCCACGGGGTGCAGTCATCAACCCTTCTGAGCCTCAGGAATAAGCAAAAGTCAAGTGAAGGCTTTACATACTAGCTTTTTTCAAACGGAGCCATGTTCCCTGAGTTCCCAGGGCCACATATAGAAAAAAAAGGGAGCTTAGCAATTTCAGAGAGTCTAGTTTTATACTCCTGCTCTTAGTTTTACTGTGCTGCTAGAAAGATGACCTATGTCCCTTCTAGCCTTTCCTGTTAAGGTCACTGGGACAGCAATTTACATAACTCATTGAGGTTTTGTTCTCTAAAGCTAATATAGGATTTTCATGTGTGTTTTTCCCTCTAAGAGTGCAGATCTAGAGGGCGCAGCAAGACACATTTTGTTTCGTCARAGTGGTCTGCAACAAAACTGAAAAAGCTTCCCTTTCTGATATTGCAGGTTGAACAGTGGTTGCAGGCTAAAAGCAGGAAAGGCTTTTGGTGTCTCCACATGGGCAGATGCAAGGGTGCAGAGATCCACACTGATCACAAGGCAGCACTAAAGGATGTCAAAACCACTGAAGGACCCTGGGCCTGCACCTGCAGGTAAGCAGTGTTTTGCCAATGCTTTAAAGACTTGTATTTTCAATTCTCTCTCTCAAATAAGAGTCCGAAGATGGACAACACACTAATGCCACCCTCAGGGATCAGGAAAACATTTGTTTGAATAGACAGACTGTATGTGAACCACAGCTCCTCTCCTGTGTGCAGCTGAAGCAGGGAAAGTGAATCCTCTTTAGGATGCAGTTCCACATGGGTGATTGACATACACAGTGACTACTGACAAGCAGCCTGAAACTTTGGGATTTGTCCCACTTTTGAATGTATCAAACTTCAGCACTGCTGGATTTGGACCTTGGAAACAGTGTGCTCTGGCACAAAATTCATACTGGGGTTTTGAATCTTCCCTTTCCTATCCCCATTCTTCTCAGGGTTTACACTTTTTTTTTTTTTTTTTTTTTTTTTTTTTTTTTTTTTTTTACAGAGCACTTGCAGTTGATACAGGAGAAAGTAGAGGTCACAGGAAGAGTAAAGACACATAATCTAATTTTCATTTCGTCCATTAATCATGCACGATTGCAGCCAGCCATCTAACAAGGTGGAATTCTAAAGTGATCGTGCTGCAGGGGGYAGGGGGAGAATAATTCTAATTCCTGTTGCTGCTCCATTCTCTTGCTCTGGCTGCACAGAGCAGCCCCCCTTCCTTACAGAAAAGTGGGATCCATCTGTCCAGGAAAACCTACACTCCCCTAGAGCTTTCTCAATTTAAGAGTCCAGATGAAGCAACCTTTTTTTTTTTTTTTTTTTTTTTTTTYCCCCTTTTTAAGGTGATGGAGAACAGTTCAAGCCCAAAAGGAAACTCTGTATTTTTAATCCTTTCTGATGCAAAAAGGATTTTGAAGAATATTACACTTTATAATATCCTAGCTCACAAGTAAGAAAGCCTAAAAGAAGTTCCCCATGTCTGCAGAAGCATAAATTTGAAGACAATCCCTCCACTCTCTGCAACTTGCCTGTCTCCCATCTCTTCGCAGGAGCAAATCTCCTTTTTCTTAAAGTGAGTTCATTTTGGAAATGAAAAATATGTGCAATCATCAGAGAAGAGTTCGAAGAGATTGGAGTCATCAGGCCTTAGCCATCTCTAGACAAGGCAGGAAAAGGTGTCTTCCTTCTCAGCTGGGGTTTGATGAGTACTGCAGTAATCACCATTCTGGAAGATGAAGAAGTCTAGTCCTAGGCTCATTTATCCATCCAGTCTTTGTTTAATTCATTGCAAAAATTAATTAGTGTGCAGAGAAGAACGARTCTCTGTCAGGTTTAACAATAGTCTAAAGGAGCTGCCCTGGGAGCGAGGGCTGAGGAACCAAACTGGGACCGTGGCAAGGCACACAGCTTCTTCTCAGTAATTATCTGTCTGCTCAACTAGAGGAGAACTGATTCACCCTCTTCATCAGGAGGAGAATTGTGGTGAATCCAGTCAGCCCATGGAAAGCGTCAATATTTCATAATGTTTCTATGTCAGCTTTGCTCGCCTCGGTGGCCCTCCACTCTCTGTGTTTCTGTCAGGCAGAAGACCAGAGCAAAGTCTCACCCTGGGCTGAGAGGCGAGAAGCCTGAGGACACTGGTACCTCTCTGACTAACCTAGAGGGGAACAAAGAAACCCTCCAAACTGAACAGGCAACGTGCCAGAGAATGCGCTTGCTCACTCCCTCTCTCGTGACGCTCAAGGGCATCATTTTGCAGCAAGAAATATTTAACAGTAGATTTCTTTACCCTTTCAAGATTTCAAAGAAACAGAAAGATCTTTAAGGAAAGAGGAGTGCCTATGCACAGAAGTTGGATAAGATTAAGTATGTCAAAGACAGAGTTGCTGACAAACACTTGATGTACTTCAGAAGGATCCTGAGYAGTTGTTCTGCACTGTGCCTGACAAAGGATTTGCTATGACAGTGTTCTGACTCAGGAGCCTTGTTTCTGTATTCGGATGCTGATCTAGTCTAGAGCATATTTATGTTTCCCTAGTCAGATTTAAGTAGAAGTGCTGTGATTCCTAGGCTCAGTCTGTTAGTCCCTAGAACTACAGGGATATTTCTACCACATCAGTGCTGCACAAGTGATGTCCTTACACAGGTAATGGAGAGATGGGATTGTGAACAGAATCCTTTGGCACAGCTCTGTGACAGAAACAAGATGATGAACGGATCAAACAAAAGATTTATCAAGTTTTCATATTCTGCATTTGCTGCTGATAATCTCAGAGACTAACAGCTACTGTCTCAGAAATCAGGAACAGGCGACAGGCAGGAGCAGGGATTATATTTATCTGTGAGCTTCTGAGGAACTTAACCACGAACATTTACCAGGCAAACTGAAACCCCACTGTAGGTCCTCCTGCAAGAACTTCTTTATAGGATTTATGGTATATGACATGTTGCTCTATTTCCTGACCATGATTGAGTATGTAAGAATTTACCTTTACACATAAACTTTCCTCATGGACAGAGCTCAAATACCATTGTAACGATAATGCCACTATAAATTTGGACTAGATTTAGCAAAACTAAACTTTAGGAAGAATCCCATACTGTGTTTGGAATGGAGATGGAATTTAAAAATACAGTGATTACAGAGTTTGAAGAAACCGGTATACCAGAAAACACTAAAAATATTTAGGTATCCAAGTATTCAATTGATACAGTGTGAATACTACCCCAAATGCTATAAACCAGAACTGCTAGACAGAGGCCAGTTATGGTCTATCCTTCAACAAAAGATTCCTAAATGCTTCATTCTGCTGCTTCTGAATCAACTGGAAAGTGTTTTCCATTTTATGGGCTCACTGATGATTCAGGGTTATCTAACTATGCCCTTTTGCTGCATGTACCAACAATTACATCACAGTTTCCTAACAAACCAGTTGTCTGTCACGAGTACCTCTGAGTGAGCATATACAAGACTATGGGAGTCAGCTAGGACTCAACAAAATCTACACACTCCAGGAGACAAGGAATATTACTTTAACCAGTGCTATTTCCCCCCTCTAGAAGCCATTGGGAAGAAGCAGTTTTTGTAACGAGGAGCACAAGCTCCAGCCACGGTAGCAAACTTTCTGCCTGCGCGAGCGAGGCCTGAATAAACCTGCCCCAAAGCAGAGTCTCCACGGCCGCGGCGTTCAGCCCGCGCGGAGCTGGGGCCACAYGGCCGGAGGCAAGGCAGCAAGCGCCTCGCGGCGTCGGGATGCCTTTCCGCACGGCCAGCAGCCTGCAGGCGCGGGCCGGGGCGCCTCTTCCCCGGCAGCAGCGGCGCCCTGCCGAGCTCCAGCCCCACGCTGCCCCTTCAGCCCCGCCGGCTGCGCCGCGGCGGGCCAACGCTGGGCAGCCTTGAGGGCACTCTTGGCTCGTCAGGTTTAGGAAGGGCAAGGTAATAAAAGGTACAGGGAGAAATTTTTAAAGGAAGAAACAAGAACTAGAGTTCCAACTCGCAGTCGCTTTCAGTGGGATCTGGGTGCCTTGGTTTGCCCTCCGGAAACGCCCCCTTCGCACTTGAAGAGCGCAGCGAGGCGACCCCGGAACCCAGAGCCGCAGGCCTAGCTGCGGAAGCAGAACAGGGGCACGCGCGCCCTTCTTACGACTGCACCAGATACATTTTTAGCGGTCCAAGCAGAAATACTCTTAAGTGCCGGAAAGACTTTCTTTGACATAAACACTGACAAACAATTACACCTAACAGCTAAAAGTTTTCATAGTGCTACCACTAAGGCAGCTGCTCATGTTAGAAACAACTTTATCATGTGCTGAACCAAAATTTTTTCACAAGGTCAAAACCTGTTCGGAGAGCACAGCAGCAAGGTTAATATTTTGTAGTGTTTTCTGCTCATTTGCTTGATCCAAAGAAAGCAACAGAGAGTTAAAACCTTAGCTGTTTGGTCTGATTTTCGCTAAGTTTATGTGTGTTTAGTAAATTACATATTGGGTTTACAATCCCATCTCTGCTATTATACTTTTATATCCTGACGGGGACTCTCAGCAGTATGAAACAATCCTCTCGAATTTACAAAAGAAGTTCCCAGTCTCCAAGTTTTAAACCATTAGTGACAGATCACTAGCAACAAATACAGTGTAGCTCCTCTGTTAACAGACTGGATTTTAAATATTCACAATGGATGTTCGCTTATGTGTGCAGAAATGACTAACTCCACAGCTGCTGCTTCCAGGGGCACCATCAAAAACAAGAGGGGATTGTCAAAGCGGACTGTTTCCTGGTTAAGTGTTTTAACGAGTTTCAACTTTTCCCCCATCATACATTATTCTAAGCAAGGCAATATAACCCTGCTTGCAGGAAAGAAAAAAAAGCAGCAAATTATGTGACAGCAAAGTAGAGGCAGATATGCACAGAGGCCAATTTAAAAAAATATATATTTTTAATAACATCACCATTTGAATGCAAAATGCRAAGAGAAACAACAATAAATACCAAAGCTTTTTTCCTAAAACAAGGACCAAACCTCAATTTCTTTCAATAACTTATATTAAAAAATCTGATTCGTGCATCTTAAAATAACTGAAACAGATAAAGCAGTTCAACTTTGGAGTGATTAAGATACTTCAACTTTTTCACAAACTTGTTTTTGCACTTGGCATCTAAATATTATGGCAACAAGTTCATTAGAAACCATTTTATACATAATGGAAATAAATAGGACAGCTCTCCCTTCCTGACCAATAATCACCCATATAAAATGTGTGCATACGCTTTTAAGAACAACAAATTCCTCAAATACTTGTCTATTTTCTGCAACTGAGCCAGGAGATTTCCTTCCAAAAAGCACTTCAAAACACTTTTTTTCCCCCCCTAAATCGTATGCTGCTTTTAGACTGAGATTTATGCTTCTTTTTTGTACTCAAATCTTTCAGCTGTGGAAAAATAAAAGTAAACATAAAAAGAATTTTTAGGAATATGCTCAGAATGTCTCAGGTCTGACTKCCTTTTTCATTGACACTGGTTATAAAAGGGAGCATGTTGCCATTGTGAAAATCAAGCCTTGCTGAACGCTACTGAGACATCCAAAACCACACCAAAAAGTGAAGGTCCTATTCTAGCCTACTTGATTCTGTTTTTCCAGAAACCTGATATCAACATTGAGTACTGTGTATTGGAAAACATGACCTCCTGTCTTTCAGAACACATGAGTAAGGAAGATCACATTATTAAATATCTTTTAAAACCACAAGAAAGAAGGGAAAAATGAGGAAAATCCCCCAGAGTTGGGCGGAGCGAGGAGGCCTGAGGCGGGAGGGGGGCGGCAGTTTGTCAGAGAACGCAGAAATTCCTGCTTTTCTTTACCGTGTGACCGCATCTTTTCGTGCCTGGGGCACAGCAGCTTCCTAGGAGGCGATTCGCTCATCCGCTAGCAGGCCATGCCCACGTAGGTTAGGTGGATAAGAGGCGCCGAGAGAAGTGAAATAGTTACTAACGCACGTACAGCCCTTTCTCCCTGGAAGCAAGCCGTGCCTCCGAGCCGGCCGCGCCACGCAGCCGTCCCACAGGACTCCCGGACGGAGCGCCGCTCCGCTCGGCGCCCACGTGCCGCCGGTGGCGGCCGCTGCGTTGCTGGGGACTGGCCTGCACCGGGACACACGGCGCACACGGGTGAATTAACAAACTTCAGTGCGTCATTCAGGGACGTTAAACTCCTCGTAAACTCCTCAGCTTCACACAGCTTTTCAACAGCGTATGACTGAGCAGCTTATAACATGTTTCTGCAGTAATAGAAATTACCTTACATGAGCTATTATCAGAAACGGCATCTCTCTGAACCCATCCAAACATTGCAGCCCAACTAAACCTACTCTGCTCCCTGATCAGACTACAYGGGTCTGATTTCCCTGCACAGGGTGAGGAAGGATCTTGCTGCTACCAGGACTGCAAGACCCCGATGCAATGCAACTGAAAACTGAACTGCTGCTTTTCCAGAGCTAACGCAAGCTCCCCATGCTAATTCTCTGCTAAGCCAAAGCATGGGGCTTTGATTTCCTAACCTCAGGATGTTATCTGGCTGCAGTATAGGATTACCATTAGCTCTGTACGTCTGTCCTTACAGCAGGGTCACTGTCATGCCATATGCCACTTGGACAACCTTTATTCYTTCTACAGTTCTTTTTTTAAAATCACAGTGTTCATCTGGAAGAGCTTGGATTCCCCTGGCTTTCAAAATCTGCTTTGCATTGCTAATGCATGGGGCTGTAGGCAAAGATGCATTAGAGAGGCAGAGAGAGAGAGAGGGAGAGGGAGAAAGAGGGAGGGAGAAAGAGGAGGGGAGAGAAAGAGAGAGAGAGAGAGACTAAAACCTGTTATGATACAAAATGCCTTCAGGGTGTTCTGCTCTTAAATAT
>NW_028186512.1:4615719-4675393 GCF_003343005.1 Rhea americana | reverse complement strand
ACAGAAGCTTTACTCAATTTTCATTTACCAAACAAAAGATGTAATTCTTTTCTTGTCTAGCTTCTACATAACTCTGGTAACTTTACCAAATACTCTGGAGTTGCACCAGGGTAATTAGAAAGAATCAGACCTAAAAAGAACATGTCAGGCTCTGCACAGTGGCCATAGAAGGGTGGACAGTTGCAGCACTATTACAGGGAGGTACCTGGTTTGATATAGCAGRGAAAATCTCCTGCAAAACCCATAGACAATTAATTTTCCCCCTCTTTGCTGCCACGGTAAGAGAAAGGGCCATCAGTCTCCAAATTGTTACTCCCGATGTAGAGCAAAAAAAGAAAAACTAGAGAATATGGAGAAAGAATTTAAAAGATTAGGCTATTCCAAGATCTATGGCTGGTCTTTTGGGACATCAGAAAGGTCCTGTGCTCATATAGCAACTTACATCCCAAAAGAAGTCAAACAACTTTCTAAATGATATACTGGTCTTGCATGAAGACTACACACATCAAAAGAAAGCAGAGAAAATCATGCCCGTACCACATGACGGTACGACAGTCTGAGCACGGAGCTCAGAATGGCGCTGCCAGGGGATTCGGGTCGGTCCCAGGGGTTTAGCAAGCCAGGGGGGCCAGTCCTGAACCCACAGGCTTGTGCGTCTCGGGGGAAGGAGCTCAAGGGAGCTGTGATGGCGTCTCTGCCACAGGCAGGTGGTTAAAGCAGTCAGTGAGGATTGATACTGCTCCTCCCCACAAGCAGACGAGCAATTCAATGCAAACAGCTGATCACAGGCTGTTTAAAGCCTGCACCGAGGGCACAGCGCTAGAACCTACAGCAGAGCAGCATCTCCAGTGCTCTGTAACACTCCTCCCCGTACTTCCAATTCTTCTTTTAGTYGATGTAATCCCGAGAAGGTTTAGCTTGTTTTACAGGGAGACCCGAACGAAGAGAAAGTGGCTGATTGGTGGACAAAAGGGAGTCTTTTCCAAGCACAAACAGCAGCAGGAAAAAAAGTGTGAAGGCAAGAGTGAAAGGAAAACAAAGACTGGAAGGGGGTACAGGGAGGAAGAGAGAGATGGCTTAAGCACAGGGAAACCACCAAAAAAAAAGCAAGCAAGAGTCACAGCCTGCTTCAGTGGTGAGGAACATAAACTCAAACCACACACAAGATGCTAATGGAAACACTCCACAATCATTCAGAAAAATGTGCAAGAACAGCAATATCACGTTGAGGCTGCAAGGGGGATCATGGCACATTCCTGCCATAGCTGAAGACACCAGGCCTTTTTCTACCAGCTTAAGGGAGAGCAAGACATAGCCGAACATTCAAGTTGGACTCAAGATCAGGACACTACAGCAAACAGCCCACTTTTCATTAAAAACTGTCATGGGTTTGATGCCTCATTTCCACACCTCATCTTCTACTGCTCTGCCAGTGGAAAAGGTCACTATGGCCTGAAGATAAAAGGGCAGCCCCAGCTACAGCCCTCCCTGCGGATCCAGGGCAGTAAAGGTGCTCCTGCAGCCTGCCAGGTGCCAGGAGCCCTGACACAAACCGATCAGCCCAAAAGCGGCATTGGAGAGCTTGTGCAACCACAGTTTGCAAGCAAATTGAGTTATGCATGGAAGCAAAGATACAGTGAGTATAATTTGTCACTGTTCCACCTAGGGTAAATCTTCAGCTAAGTATCTGTTGCTCAAAACCAATCTTAACACTTGTCTTCCTGAGCCTCATYTCCTCACGGTCTGCTGGGGCACCCAGGAATGGCCGTAAGCTTGTCCACGCTGGGAGGGTAGGATACAAATGAGAGAGAAGAGAGTACAGGTTGACCTCATTGCCAGATAAAATCCATTATGCGTGATTAAAACTTAACAAAATGCAATCACATTAAAAATGACTATCATGAAGTGCACCATGATTTACTGACTAAATGAATGAGAAATTTATCTGAATAGAATAGTCCTAGCCCTACTGCATTGGCAATGCATGATAAATTGCTGATTGTGAGAAGATCACTGCTCACTGTTGGATGACATATATACATTGATTTTCCTAACAACACTAATTAGCATAATGGCATCTCCACATATATTACATAAAGTTTCCTCTTAGCAAGCAAAAACTATTTCAAGCCTTCAGGTCCCAAACCGCAAAGAATAAAGATGAAAAGAAAGGATTTACAAACTACCTCTTTGTCCTTTTTATGCAGATCAAAGGTCCAACCCACTGGATTTCACTTAATTTTGAAAAGATGGGAACAACACTGAAGAAAGTGCAGGCATTGTACAATTAAGCTGTGATCACAGTGGGTTGTTTTTTACATAGTGGTGATCTAATTTTCTGAGACCAAAAAGAGCTTTTGAAAAAGAAGAATCTAATCCTAAAGAACTAGAAAAAACATTACTCCAATTTCATTAACACACACGGGGGGCAGACTGTGCAATCCTTACCTAAGTGCTCCCATTGACTAGGGCTGCGTAGGTGAGAAAGCACTCACCAAGCTGAAAAGGCAACACACACTCTATTAGTAGAAAAATGRAAGTGGGGAAATAGGTAAGAGAAAAGAAGTGGAAAGACACCATGTGATTCTCAATCCTCAAACACAATAACCTCCATTTTTCATTTTGAAAAATCTGAGAAGTGATTAAAAATCACCTTAGAATGAAAACGATGCACCACTGTTCAGTATCCTCAGATGTGCGTGAATTTCAAAAGTATTCATGAAATTTTTCCAAAKCTCTGCACTTTTTCCAGAGGAACATGCTGCTCAGGAGCATGAACAAAGCAGTTAATTATTTGGGTTTTTTTTTACATATATGCTGCACCTACAGTAAATGACCTGAGCAAAAGTAGAGGAGAGCAGGCACCTGCAGGTCTGTGGGTTAAATCAGTAGTGCCCGGGGACGTGCAAGGGAGCACCATGTTGGCACAGGCCACCCCGCTGCTGCTGCTCACCAGCAGCCGCAAGGGTGGGAGCTCCACTGAGGTTACAGCCCCGACATTTCCACTCTGCGTCGCACAGAAACCAAACGCACGAACCCTCCCTGACGCCCCAGCCTCGAAGGGCGGCTGGGAAGCAGAGGCGGCGAGCAGGGTCCTCCGGGCACACCCCTGAACAGTAAACCGGGAGAGGTTTGTGCTCTGCTGATCTTTACCTGACTTGCCCTGCCCGACCGGAGTGAGGAACAGCCGGCTGGAGGCAGCGCGTACGCGCACACACACGCACAGCCCCCCGCGCGCACTGCCACGAGCGGAAGAGAAACGCGGCGAGCGCGAGCAGCTCTTCCCGTTTCCCTTTCTCCGAACGCGCTGTGCTGGTACCCTGGTGCTGGTTCCACCCCGGTCACTGCCACCCCTCCAGTGCGACTAACTCGAGCCTTTTCCACCGCTTCATTAGCATTAAGATCACGCGCTCGCCGTGCACCTGGCATGCCTACCGTCCCTCGCCAAACCAGGCTCCCCCAAGCTGCGAGCGCGTCTGCAGGTGACACCTGCGTCCCCTTCAGCAATGCCCTTGGAAAACAGCCCACCCTTTACGTAACTGGAGTCAAGGAGGGTGTTGTGTTTTGTTTTGTAGAGGTTTTAGCTCTCCTCTGAGCACCGGCGGGAAGTGCTGGGGATGTAATCCCCRTGCTGTCCGCAACCCAGGTGCAGGAACTGGGAAAGCACAAACAGAAACTTTTGCCTGGGCTCGGCRCGCCAGGGCTTTGGTCAGTCACCCGGGGGTTTTCCTTGTGTCATGGTGCGCGATCTCTGAAATYGCCAGCTGAAACTCACAGCAGGTACATCTGCTTCAGCCCCACAAGCTTCTCGGGGCCGTCCCGGACACGTGCCCCGCGCTGCTCTCTCTCAGCGCGTACGGTACGCGTGGAGGACGTCGGCAGGCGATTAGCGCGGCCGCTGGTACCTCCCAGCAACGCTCAGCTCTTTCGTCCCCATTCTGAGCTAGCAGCTCCCACAGGGTGAGRTGAACGCGGTAAATACAGCCTCAGAGCAACCACGCACATCGCATTTAAACATATGTGCGTGTGCGTTCTAGGAGTTACCACAAACGTTACAAACTATTTCAGAAACCCCTCAAAACGCTTTAAGTAGTTTTGTTTCACACATTCCTCTGCRGGAACAGTGAAACTATCTTCAAATGATGAGACCAGTTTCACAGGACCTGAAGGGCTAGGGAAGATATTATTAATGCAGCTTAAAAGTCACAGAAGAAATCGCTTCAAATTGCTTATAGAAATCACTTCAAATTGYTTTTCCATCTATAAGAATGCTAGGGCTTGAAAGACTACTCTGTTGGCATCTATTGCCACAGACAAAATCTCAAGATGTGGGAAACAGGATGTCATGGGCAATTGAACAATGGAAAACTCATATATATATATATATAAATATGTGTGTGTGTGYGCGTGTGTATATATATATGTGTGTGTGCGTATGTATAGCCATCAATGGTGAGCGTATACTACAAGCAATCACGATCCAGTGTAATTTTTTGACGGAGAAAAAAGAAATATTCCTCAGGCAGCTTGTTTAAAAAAACATGTTGTGTTTGAAGCTGCTCCGTAGTTAGAAATTTTGAAGTACGGGCTGAGATGTATTAGAGGGCAGACTGAAGGTGTAGCAGCCAAATTTATCACATGGACGGTGCCACCACATTAGTGAGATTATATCTAAGATCCCTCAGTCCTTCATCTGTCTCGTGACTGGTTAAAAACCATTTAATATGACAACAAATATTTCATACTACTTCCATCAGCTGGAGGTATACAGACCACGTAGAGCCACGGTGTCTAGAGTGGTTTCCTGTACACTCTGACAATACCAAAAAACAGAGCTGTGCTGTTAAACAGGTAAGGAAGGAAGGTAGAGAAGGAAAAGCTAAATAAGGAGCAACAAAGGGTAAAGATGAGGGGGAAGGTTAGAGAAAGGGGAAAATGGCTGGCAGAGAAGGGGGAGAGAGAGAAAAGGAATAGAAAAATCATATAGGACAGATTAAAAATACAGATGATCTGCAGGACTCAGAGGGAAAGAAGTATATACACTGGAAAAATAATTCCCTAGAAAGTACATATTGGGCAATCACAGGAACTTTCCTTTCTCCAGGCAATACTGTGTACAAAAATTAATTTAAAATGCTGTTTCCTTTGAGGATGTTATCTTTCAAGCCTGTAAGGAATATCGTGTCAGAAAAGGATATATCTTTTCAGGGCAGAGTTAATATTCTTCCTAGACTGACCCTTCAAAATCTTTTTGTTGCTGTTTCTTAAAGAAATTATCTTTCCCTCAGTCTCTCCAAATAGCATAAGGAAACAAAAGACAGCTTATATGTACATCTCTATTCTTTAAAATAAAAATGGAGATTTTACTTAGCAGCAAGGAACCTGGCAGAACAGATTTTACAGAAGGATGCAAACATGAGGAGCCAAAGACTGTGGTCCTGGAGTGACTTTAACACAAGTTTCACACAAGTGTGAAACAGAAGTGAAAAAGAGACAGATAAAACATCAAAATGTGATCTTGTGACAGTTCTGCTGGATTTGGGCTTGCTTTCTTATGAGATACTCGACCTTGTCTAGACAGCTCTCACTCTTGCTCTATAGTAAGAACTGCTAACAAGCTCCCACTGGGTGTAAATGAGCAAGCCACCTGTTTGGAAGATGTGTTGACACAAAATGGGTGGTTTCTTCACAGACTGTAAGATCTGCTTGCAGGCTAATACATGCAAAATGTTCCCCACACACACTGGAAAAGATACTAAATAAGGGCAGGAGTACACAAGAATGTATGTATGCAAGCACTACATGAGAACGAAGAACTGAGGAACCAGCAGACTGGTTTCTCTCCTTAGTAACAAAGTCGGCTGCCTCAGACTTAATACTAAGCTGCTGAACAATAACATTAAAAGGGCACGTTTCCCACTGCCCATGAGGAATGAAATCTTTGCTGAGAAAGCAAAAGCCAAATTCTTCAGCAAATTAGATGCATCAGCTGGGTTTTGGCAGAACCTCCTGAACGCAGGAAGCTCCAAACCTGCGCTCTGAACCACTCTGCAGGACAACTTTTCCAGAGGCATTCAGCATTCCCAATATGGGCACGTACGCGTCCCAGTCTTTCGGAGATCTTGCTGGAGAGAACACACATGCTTATAACTGAAGCCTATGGGGAGCACTAGGACTGAACATCCAGAAGTGCTATGGAAAACACTGGAAAAAAGCAAGAAAATGAAGAAAGACAAATGTAGATAAAATAGAAGATAAAACAGGAATTCAGAACCACAAGGTACCCACCCCAGTCTTCTGTCAAAACATTCACAACTAACCAGGGTGCCTCAATTACTAACTGAAGAGAAGTCCTTCACACAGATACAGGTCAAGTAAAGATAGAGAGAGGGTTGCATCCAGGCAGGCCTTGAAGATCTCCAGAGAAGGAGACTCCACAACCTGTTTCCAGTACAACCTGTGCCAGTGCTCCGTCACTCTCACAGGGCAGAAATTCCCTCTCACGTTCAGGCGGAACTTCCTGTGGTTCAGTTTGTGCCCGTTGCCTCTAGTCCTTTCAGATGGGGCAACTGAAAAGAGTTTAACCCCGTCCCCTTGACACCCTCCCTTCAGRTACTTATACACATTGATAAGATCCCCTCTCGTCCTCTCTTCTCCAGGCCAAACAGGACGTGTGGAATAAAAGCTCAGTTTACAGAAATATGAGAAAGAAAGGGAAGGAGAGAGATGGAAGGAAATGGAATTTAAAAATAATAGGAAAAAGGACACTCCAAATGATTCTTCTGTGGAAAAAATGTTAAGTTTATCTTTGACTATTTTCATACTCAAAGCATATCAGTAAAAAAATAGCAGAAGACTGCTGCGAAATCAGGTCTGCTCCCTGGCTCAGGGTAGAAGCACACATGATCTAACTCGTGTTTGCTGTCTCTGACAGTTGACTTAGGTGAAAGGTATCACCCTTCACAATTGCCCACAGCACAGGAAACAGGTGGACAGTTGTAAAACATTCCCTGGCCTTTCCAGCAAAGCCTTTGCTATTCTAAAATTAGCCATGAGGTTTGCTCTGACTCTCTCTAACTACAATGGAAAGACAACCACTGACTTTGGTGCATGTTAGAATTAGATAGGGGAAGGTCGGCCGATGAGGGACGAAGATGCTTTCTTGTGCTTCTGAATTGAGATGAAATAGAGGTCTCCCCACTGCTAAATCCAGTCAGGCACTGGCGATGGTTTTACCACTACTGTTACCCGTAATGTCTAGTAAATCCATCACACAAAAACTGCATGTGCAGCTTCCTTGGTGGTGGCAGTGAAGCTATTCAGATACATCCTCTCTGTGTGAAGCAACTACTTCATGCATGCTCTACTACACACAGCAACTTGGAAACATGTAATTTGTTTCCATGAAGTATCTTTTCTAAAAGGAATAACACAATACTTTAGAAATACAAACAGAGGAAAGTAGAAACTTCCAAGAAAGACTTTTGGAGTTGCAGATGAAGAGGGGGGATGAAGGGATAAAAATGTGAACTCAGATTAAATTCAATGAAAGCAAGAGATGGATACCAGTACCTTAAGCATCCAGCTGGGTAACATAAGAATGGATGATACAGAAACAGGGGTAAAGAAAATTATCAGTATTGCATTATCTTGTAAAAGTTTTGTAAAGTTTATAGTTTAAGATATTTTAAGTTTCATTTTCTAGGGTCAAAGTGGTAAGGGAGAATCAAAGTTTTATTTTAAGAAGTATATTTTTGTCCCATGTGGATAAAGAAGAAACTTTGAAAATAAAAATCCTACAGGTTCAGAAAATAGGCAGACAAATCTCCCCATCCTCAATATTTATCATTTATTGGATCTCATGATTTTAAAGTGAATTTTTGAACATTTAAGACTGGCAGTGTTATGAGCACACAAGTTGACCTTTTAAAGTCATTTGGATATATACATACTCATGACACTGAAAGTCCCTCCTCTACTTTGCTGTCTCCTGCTAACTTGATGAGGGTCCACTTTGTCTCCTCTGCCAGGTCATTGATAAAGATATCAAACAGAGCAGGACCCAGGGCAGACCCCTAGGAGTTCTGCTTGTGAGCAGCCTCCAGGTACAGTACGAGCCACTCACCACCACCCTTTGGGCCCGGCGATCCAGCCAACTTTCCCCTGTAGCCCACCCGTCTGGACTATAACATCCAAACTTGGACATAAGAGTACTGTAGCAGACTGTGCCAAAAGCCTTACTAAAGTCAAGGCAAATGACATCCACTGCCTTTCCCACATCCACAGGTCTGARTCATTTCACCATCACAGAAGGCAATTAGACTGGCCAAGAATGATTTACCCTGGTGAAAGCATGACACCGATTCACAATCACCTTCATCTCCTTCATGTGTTCAGTAAKGGCTTGCAAGAAGACTTGCTCTATGGTTTCTCCAGCAAGCAAAAAAAAGGCTGACCAGCCTCCAGTTCCCTGACACACGCTAACACATCTGCAAACCGGAACTAGGCAAGTGACAGAAAAACAAATAAACAAAATTCCTACAAAAAAAACAAAAAGAAATGTAAAATATTGTAAATTATAACCTAAAGAGGATTTTGTGTAAAGGGAGGCAGGTTTAAGCTGCACACTGAGCTTAGAGGAACAAAGAGGAAGAAGGATACAAGAAAAGTAAAACATAGAAGAGATAAATGAACAAGCATGGGAATAAAATACCAATATCCTGCAATCTCACACCGACAAAAATAACCTCAAGGTAACACTGATCAAAGGAATATATTTTATTAAGTCATTTTAATTCTGCCAAGGCTTTTTGGTGTGACTTGCAGCTAGTCACTTACCATTTTTATTATCATTTCTTTTTCCTGTAAAACAGAAATGATAATACTTCTCTTTCTCATGTGACATTGTTGTATTTAATTCAGCAATACTTGTAAAGCAAATGAAGATCCTCTAGTAAAAAACGCCACTTAAATATGAATTTCATTACTACTAGTATATTCTGGTTTTGTCCCCCCTGAAATCTATTTGTCTAAATCACAGTAAGTTGGGATACAGCAAATATATGAAGAAACAGTAACAAAAAGACCAGAAAGCGAGACCAAGTTACTAACAACTCCTCTAGACAGCAGAAACACCGCTATAGTTCCGAGGATTCAAGTATGGCAACCTTTTCGAGAAGCTTTCGGAAGAACGAGAAGAAACTCTGCCTCTATCAACGCAGTACCGTGCACGGGCCAGTTCCAAGTGACCACGCTTCTCCAACGCGCACAGCAGTGACAGGCCAGCCTACGGACACAGAGCTATTGGGTCCGCTTTCAAGGAGCTTTGGCARCACAGAACCCAGTAAGCATATTAGGACCCTCATACTATTTAAACAAATCTGTACTTCACATTATGGAAGAACATTAAAAAGGAACTTCTGCAGCCTCAGAGATGAATAGCAAGTAACAGGAATACAGATCCCTCTTAAATTAAGGTCAAATCTATATTTCTGAGATGCTGAGAAGCTAACTGACAAACCTGGGAATTACGGAAGGAAAATTACAATACATGGGCAAGGAGTACTCTAAGATCTTCAGCCTCCAGAGAAAGGTAAAGTGAAGGACAATCATGGCCTTAGAGAAATGACAAAACTGCAAACTGCAAATTCCAAAATATTATCTAACTCAAAGCTGTGACAAAACCTGCCTCCTGGTTGACTATAGTCCATTCCCTTTTCCTCCAGTCTAAGCCATGCAACGTGTTCAGAGAGCTATTCTGCAAGCGCTGGCAGCCAGCTGTGAGGCACTTCAACAGTAAATATGCAAAGTGAACTGCCAGGGATGGAAACCTGAAGTCTTAGTCTTTGGATGAGAGAAAAATATGTGAAGTATTCCCTCAAAATAAAAATGGAGAATAACAGGGTCCAAATCATGTGCTGAACTCCTGGTTACATCTGAACAGGACAGGCACTATTCTGTAACACACACTTTTTCTGCTGATGCTCTAGGGGTAGCAACTAGCCCACAAAAGAGCCCGGTATTGGGAGAGCATGGTATAAACATGTCAGTACATACAGCAGTGCTATGCTGTCAGGTTACGACAGATCTAACCATAAAAGAGTGTGGAAAGAACACAGTTTTACATTCTCTGTACATTAACATTAGGAGTCTATACAATAAACAGAAAGACTTAGAAAGGCTCATGAGCAATGAGAAATGGATTATGGCTGATATGGCTGGAAGCAGGTGGAATGGGTCATGAGACTGGAAAATCCAAACTGATGGTGACAACTTGCACTGTAAGGAAAGAATGGCAAAAGAGAGGTTGGTACAAACAGCACCACTACTGGCTATAGGCACTTCAAAGGCACCGTGCTTTGAGATTCCAGCTGTAACTAATAAAACTAAAGGAGGGTCGCTAGGCACATGTTAAAGGATGTTATATCAACAGACTAGCAGGCCTCTCTCAGTAATGGGACAAACCGTTCTTCATGCAACAGTCTAGAATGCATAGGAAGAAAATGTACACTATCAAGGTGACTTCAAAATAGGGCATATTTAATATACTTCTGTGGCAGTCAATAATATAAATTCCATGTTTCTAGAAGTAACACAAGACAATTTCTTTACAGGCAAAAATAACTCCTGCCCCGAGTCTTCAGAAACTAGATGGAAAAAAACTATACAATAATGTATTTTAACAAATCTTGGAAAACTGGAGAAGTTTCTAAGACCTGAAGGGATACTGTGACAGCTGCAATATTTAGAAAGAGGAGAAGACTGGTTGTTCTGACATGATTTCCATCAAAACAACAGAAGAGTTAATTTCAGTTCTCTGTCAGGGATGACTCAGAGGATAAAACGGGAATACCAGTCAGCATGGTTTCATGGAAAGTAGGTGTCACCAAAGAGGTCCATAGTTCTCTCATAGTAAGATGATTGCTCCATTTGGGGCACAGAAACAATGCTGCTATACTTCGATTTCTCAAGGCTTAGATTAGAGGAAAAACTTAATATTAGAGAAAAATATTAATTATATGGAGTGAACAAAATATACGTTAGGTTAAAAGTACACACTCACAGATGTCAAAAGATAGTTAATGAGGAACTATTATAAGTTTTTTTTTTTTTCTCTTCAAATGAGCCATGGAGACCTGATCTTAGTCCACTGTGTCCGATAGTTGTTACTAGTGATTTAGACACTAATATGACCACTTTCCTAACAGAATGGGCAAACGACAGCTGGAACGGTAAGTGCTAAAAGGCTATGGTTTACCAAATGCCTGGTGAACTGGTCAGAATCCATCCAAGTACATTTTAATTACCCGTTCTGTCCTTAYGAATCTATGGGAGACTGATTTGTGAGGAGTGAATTCTGGCATTTATAACAGGAAGGAACTGTGTCTGAATTCCTGTGCTAGCCGAACCCAGTGTAGACAGGCATTCACTACGTCTCTATAAGTTGTTCTGCAAGTGATCCTCAAAGTTTCAATTGTTCTTTCCAGTCCAGCTTGTCTCTCCTAAAATCTGGTATGTTTTTGAAACAGTTATGTTTCTATCACACTTTGATCCTGTGAATACAAATGTGGGCACTTCCTTCTTCCCCCCCCCCCCGAATGGGCTTTTTAAAAAAAAAAAAAAAAAGAAGTCAAATCTCAGGATATCAGCAATCTCTTTTCCTCACTATACCAAAGATAACCTTCAAAAAAGTATAAAATCTCTTTACAATTCCAGTGAGAAATAAACTTTTTCACTTAAAAAGGAGATACATTTTGGAAATATTCTCTGGACATAGACCTCCATTTATCCTTCGTATGCAAAAACAGACTGAGCAGATGACACATCTTTAATTTATAAGCTTAAAACAAAAGATAGAAAAGATAATTTGAAGATATTCCTCCAGTGTGGTGTCATTTCTCCCCTTCATTCACATCCCTCTACTTTCAAACAAAGTAACTAGTGGTTTCAATAGGAACTATAATTGCAGCATCCTCACAGTTTCATGCAGGCAGAGAGTTGCAGTTTGGTTTTATTTTTCTTACACCCACAGAGGATTCTGTTTTGTTTCGACCTCTCATTACTTTCCCTCACTCTCTTGGCTCAAAACATCAAATTCTCTCTCAGCCATTCAATGTCTATTCTGTTAGGCTGCTTTTTTCTCCTAGCATTACGCATACATATTGAACAGCTGGAACCAAGAAAAGGAATAATTAATGATTCTGAAAATTTCCAAAGAAACTGTTCTTGCTTTTCCCAATTTGAAATTACTTTTCGATTAAAAAAAAGCCTCCAATAAAACCTTTCAAACACCTTCAAAAACAAAACGGAACACTTTAGGTTAAACAAAGCTCTCATTTTTGAGAGAGGAGGTTGTTTTAGACTCACTTTTATTTCTTAAATCATATAAAAATTAAACAAAATAATTCCCCAAACCATGCTGCATCTTAGTGCAAAACACTTTCCTTTTGTATCACATGGATACCAAAATAGCAGAAGACCTCTAGCCCTCAATTTTTACTGAGCAACCAATCCCAATAAAAACTATACTTGAGGATTTAGCCTATAGCCAGAATGAAAGGACATCACAGGAAAAGGGAGGAGCTGAAGGGCAATACCTGCCGTGTGCCGGCAAACAAATCACCCGCTGGGGCCACACCAGGGTACGTGGGGCAAGGCTAGGATCAGGGATGGCCAAGCACAAGCCAGACCAGGGTGGGAAAAGTCAGGCACAAGGGATTAGCAGCAGTGGGACGGGGCCTTGCTGAACGTAGGATACAGCCGCTGGGTGAGGAGCTGAGCGAAGTTTTAGCAGTCAGTTCCACAACTGTGTTCTCAGTGCTGACCTTCAGCCTAACCCTGGAAAACGACCAACCCCACATCCAAACCAGTATCTGTTTTGCAAAGACAGAAGAATACCCCATCCAACGCTCTTTTGAAGAGAATAAGGTATAGTAAAAATAGAGCATACCATGTTTCACRATATGAAATGCATATGGTTCCTCAAGCACTGGCGTGGAGGGGAAAACAGATGCCAGGGTGCCGGGGCCAGCCCCTCTCTTAGTAGTGACACAGAGGACAAGCACTGCTGACAGCAAGTTTCAACACTGACGGTGGAGAAAGAGAAATTCTACTTTTGTTAGATASTAGTTTTGTTAACTAAGCTGCTAATTTAGCAGTCTGCCTGTCCAATCACTCATGGTCCCATGGAGCCCAAGGGGTTCCTCTAGCTGCCCACCATTCTCACCGGACACGGTCCGTSAGGCGCAGCACAGCCCAGGATGCGTGCCCAGAGCGCTAGCCACTCACTGGCATGTTAACAGGAGGGTCACGGGCTTGCGACTTCCACTGAATGTTTGCAAGGTCCCAACGTAGCTGAAAAAAATGGGCTCTCTCTAAGGCACAGTAAATAACTGAAGCAACAAATGCATGTAAAAATTCTGCTAATTATCAATAGAATTACCTCAGGCCAAAATGGACACGGCCTAATCAATACAGATGTGCCCGAGTGTAAACACACACACAACTAGGCATACTCAGGTTTTACAGAAGTATGTAGAAATAAGATCAGGTGTTCCTGTATCTGCCTGATGTTCCCTCAATCATCTTTTGAGTCTTCAGCCTGCCCTTGTAGTAGTTACCTGATAGAAATACATGCTCAGTGCTAATCAAGAGATGCAATAGCTAGAGCTGTAACTTTTTTTCTTAAATGCCATTTGTTAAATCCTCATGATTATTTAACACACACACACACTTTTACAGTTCTATGTCAAAGACCAAAAAACTACATTAAAAACAGGAACTATAAACTCACAGATAGATACATTCACTTTAAATTCAGAAACGTGTTTCAAACTGAAAGTGCAATCTCCTTATTTTCCACACATGCTCTGGCAACTCTGACCGTCTGCATCCTGCAGTAAGTAGTGGAATCAGATAATCTGCATCAGTCTGGATTTAACTCAAAAATATCAGCATATCTTTTTATCACCTTTGCAAAAACAATCCATTTCTAACCCAGCACATCTCACTATAATAAGCTTTCCAATTTTCCACAGAAAAATGTTTTTCAGGAAGCAGTAAGGGAAAGAATAAAGAAATACATCACAGTTAGAAATCTATTATTTCAGCCTTGCTTACCCAACAAAATCCCTTCTGTGTATGCAAGGGGGTTCCATAAGGAGTGAAGGGATTTTTCTGCTCCTACACATGAGCAAGACGTCCCTCATTCTGATTCGGTCATTAAATGTGAACTGCAGAAATTATATAACAAAATATGGCTTTGCCTTAAGTTTCTTCTTTATGAGATACAGGAATGACTTAATGTCTGGTCTTGTTTTTGGAAGAATGTCTAGTTTTTAACAAATATCTAGTTTTTCATATATGAAAAAAAAAGAGAACTGAGATTAGACATATGAAATCTTGACTTCCTGTTCTCACTGGAGAACAGAGGAGAGATATTAACATGAATTTCTCAACTTCTGAAATGGAGATGACATTAACTCTTTCACACAGACAGTTCTTCCTCTCAACTTTTTGATGGGTCTTCGAGTTCAATAAGCTTAACAAAAACAAAGAAAAGAAACTATAAAGCATTAGACAGCCTGACCAAACAACCCCTGCCTCTCACCTAAAACTTGACACACCTACAGCTCAGATTACAGTCTAGGTTTTATGCCATTACCGCAGTATTAATCTAGGTAAGTCTTCATAAAAAAAAAAGAAGAAGAGTTAGATCTGCTATTTCTAATGCAACAGGCAGGTAAAATTAGAATAGAAATAGAAACCTTTGAGCTGTCACCATGTGTCCTGTACCAAAACCAGGAGGCAGATTAACATTCTTTTTGCTTTGCAATTTGTTTAAAATAACATGTGAAGGGCTCTGACCTGGTAAAGCACCTGCCCCTCCCTATTACTAGATCCCAAAACTCCATAGGCTGAAAAAATGTCAAATTATGCTGTATTTGTACATGCATTACAGTGTGAGTCAGAGTTAAACCCCACTCAGAATGAAGTACTCCTTGTAGGAGGTGTGGAAACAGCCAATTTGGTAAGAGGCTGTTACACTAAAACTATCAACCAACAATTTTATTAGTGTACTATAACATCAATTCCTGACATGTTCTGGTGACATATAACTTCTGTGAGGGTATCACCTTCTTTGTGAACCCATTATTACTATCAATTMTTTTTAAAAATCTCAGAACAACATTCAGAAAATTCATTCTTGAATCTTGATTCGTGTGCGGATCTTTACAGGGGCTGCTCAACTAAACGGAGCATCTAGCTGACCTAAGAGGTGATGAGGCTGTTTGGTATTACTATAACCATTATTCAGATCATTTATTGATTGATTCTAAAGTAGTCACCAAATCTGGGAGCAGCTGCTCTAGAAGTAAGCACAGAATACAACTCAGTCAGTGACATCAAGTCACTGAAGCCAACAAGGCTTTAGCCTCTTGCCGACAGTAGATCAAAAGACTCCACCAATTCTCCACATTAAAATACTTGAAGTTACTAAAGACTGCATGAAAGACCTGGAATAAATTTTCTCATTTCAGGCCCAGTTTGAGCACTACTAAAAGCATTCAATTGCGTTACTTCTTCCAGTGGGAACCAAAGGCACTCAGCACTCAAACTGCCCTTCCTTTGATCCCTGAGCCAAAATGCAAAATACTCTGTTTAAAGCTGTCTGGATCTCCACCCCAAGAAGAAGGGGACAACCACTCAGTCTTGTGGTTATGATGCTAGCTGCACTGTGGAAGATAAACCATACAACAGTTTGAGATCTAAGAGCATCAAGCACTTTACAGAAAAAGGAAGTAAACTCTCAGAGGGGAAGCAACTTCAAACCTCAGACTTCCCAAAGTAGCTCTAAGCATCCATCAGTAGAAACATAGGAAAAGAGTACTAGTTGAGGAAAACAGCCATCTAACAACATTTCTAAAATGTAATGTACATCAGTTTAGTCATTTCATATAATAATCGAGCTCCAGTTTCACCCAAGAAATCCAAGAAGCATCTGCAATGACATTCCATACTTCACAGACAGTGAAGTAGGAGACTACACGAAGAGTTGCTGAACCTTGGCATTAGTCCTTTTTCGGGTGCACACAGTAATTACACATACGTTTTCGTTCAACAGGTATTGTTTACTCACACTTACCTGACCAAGGGAAGGAAGCGTTGCATATGCCATGGGCTGGTTCATCATTCCTTTCTGCTTCATGATGAGCATGCGTTTCTGCTCCTCACTCAGGTGCGCCATTTGAGCTTGCATCTGCGGCTGCTGGGACTGCTGCTGCTGTATGTATGGCATCATGGGGTTCTTGCTGGGATTGGCCATTGGCGGCGTCATCCTCTGACTCAGCTCAGCATTGAAGTGGGTCAGAGGCTTAGTGTTGCCATAAGAAAGCATATTGGGCTGTTTGTTTAAGGAGTTTGTGCCCAAGTTATTTGGCTGTTGACTGATCATATTCATGTGATTTTGAGGGAGGTAGTTATTAACTGTGGTCTTCTGTGGGTTATTTGCCATAGGAGGCACTATTGGGTTTTGGTTGTTAAAGGCTTGGGGATACATCATTGGACTATTTGGTTTGTCTGCACTGAAGGGTCCTCCATATGGACTAGATGGAGGGCCAACAGGTGACCAGCTTGAGGCTTGATTTGGATGCTGCTGCTGTTGCTTTTGCTGCATGAGCTTRGCTCTTTGCTGCTGCTGTGCTGCCATTTGTTTGAGCTGTTCAGCTGGAGACAAATCAGCACTAGGTACAGCCACAGGCCCAGGCCCTGATCCTGCCACAGTCACTGCTGCTGGATTCATAAGATAGCCATTTCCAGATCGCGACTGTGTTTGGCCTGGAGTATGGGCCTGGTTGGGAGTTTGAGGCGACTGAACAACACAGTTTGCTGGTGAGCCAGCTGCTGCTGGAGCACTGGATACAGAAGTAACACTAGAGGCTGTGGAGACATTTGAAAATGGYGGACCAGAAGAAGAAGGCCTCACCTGGGGAGATCCTAATGGAACATGAGCAAATGGAGAATGGGATGGATCGCTTTTAACGCTTGCACTTTCTTGAGTGTCTGTGGCAGGCCGGGGAAATTCTGSCTCCTTCTTCTCTTCAAAGTCTTCGTTGAACAAATCTTGTATATCATCTTCTGGAACAGTGTTTGCTAGTTCATCTATTAGCTCCTGCCACTCTTGATCATTCAGATTAATGTCTGAGAAAAGCTTGTTCTGATTTGAAAGAGATGTTTCAGAAGTGTCTATGCAGGTAGGGTCATCCAGAGGCTCTTGCTTTAGCTCCTTGTTCTGCAGGATGTTAAAACTATCATCTAGCTCATTGCAACCATTAACTGGGAGCTTTATCTCTGAAAGTCCACCATTTTTACCCAAGTCTTCTAGCCCACTACTGTGAGTTCCACTATTCTGCAGGGGCAGGGAAGCTTTCATGTCAAGCTGGTGAAGAGGAGAAACAGCAGGCAAAGGCAAATTATTGGGCAAGCTGTTGATTGCCTCGATGCCTGGTACATCCTTCCGTATCCGCTTGCTGGTTGGAGAAAAGCTGCCATCGCAAATGCCATTCTGCTGTTCTCCATTCAGAGGTGAACGTGCGCCTTCCAACTTCCTCTTTACTGTCTCTTGAAGCTGAAAGTGAAACAACAGAAAAAAAATTAACCAATTGCACAGCCAAAAAAAAACTGCTGATGAACTCTGTAACAAATATTTTCCATCAAGTGGTGACAGTAGGTTTTTAAAAAGTCTGATTTGGAAGTTTCCTCGATTTCATTCCTACACTTTTGATCAATTTGAGAAGACTGTCCAAAACAAACAAAAGCAACCGCCCCTGAATAGGAGAGGGCAGGCTCACTAGTGCAGAGCTGTAAAACACATCTGCAGTCTCCAGGCTATCCAGGTTTTCTGAAGCAAATTGAATATTTCAATTTTGTGGTGCCTAACATGTAGGTAAGGGTGTTGTTTTCAGAAAATGCTAAGCAATATCTTCTGAAAGCTGGACTCCTTTAAGGAGTCTTGAATTCGACATTCAAAAAAAATCTGTTTTTGAATTTTCTAGAAGTTTCTTTAAAAATACAAGCAATACGACTAATTGACTACTTTTATTGAAACATATGTGTTGCTGACACTAAAYGTTTTTGAGAAAATTCATTAATATAGTTTGATTTGATTATCCCTCTGTTCTTTGGCTGCAAAACATATTGAGAATCAGTTTTAACTGAGGAGAAATATATATCCATCCTAAAAAATAGAAGGCACTTTATATGATGTTAACTCAATCAAATCACAAAAAAAAAGAAATAACCTGTGTGCTAGGATCTACCATTAAAGACGAACAGAAATGACAGTAAGACAAGGCCAGGAAAGCAACCAAATTAGCTATAATAACTAATACAATATAATAATAACTTTATACAAATAATGCATTAACATGAGCTTTATTTCAGGTTAAAATATGTACAGCAAAGCAATAAAACAACCTACAATCATCCTCTACCACACCAAATGCTAAGCCCTCTCCTTATGTACCAGGCTAAAAAAAGCAGCCCTCTTTGGCTAAGGTAAAAAACAATAGTGGGGAGGGGAGGAAGCGAAGAGGTCATAACTGTAGTGACTCGCTCAGGACACACTTGCATCCTTGATATTAGAACAATAGGAGACAAAACAGTGAAAGATTTTATCAATTTTTGAAGTATTTTTAGTGGTACAAAAATCCCAGACACTCAGCTCCCACTCCTTCGTCTTCAACCTTCGTTCTTCCCACAGTCCAGATCCCGTTTCCTTCTCCCACCCCCGAGGGCTAGCTCCCCTTCCATCCCAACTGTAAAGCGAGCAAGCGACTCCAGATCTCGTCCCCACTTCAGAGGTGCCAGGTCTGAGAAGGCTGCRCCCTGCCCTCACCCTTCTTCACTTTGCATATACTCTCCAGTATCTGCTGGCAAGAAAATTCATGAGGGCATGGCYTATGTATGCGTCACTACAGCACTGGTCGAGCACGTGGATCCCTATCCCTATCCCTACCCCACAGAAGCGTGGGATACTAGCTGGGCATAAGCTCCGTGCTGGTCCTCTGCAGAGAYGTAACCTTCATAACACAACAGAAAGGCAAGCCTGCAAGTCCCTGTGCAGAACATCAGCTCCTTGATTTGTACAAGAGCAGGAGAGCCTTTTCACATGGGAAAGCAATCAACAGATTGCTAGGAATCGTCACTGAGGCCGTTCACTTCTGTGCCCGAGACTGTTGCTGCCTGTTACCCACTGCACAAAGCCAGCACATGCCRAGCATCCCACAGACTGAAATTCCTCCTCGGCTGGGCTTCTGCYGTGCCGTGCGTGCCAGCAGCGCACTGCTGCGTCGCCGGCACCCGTCCTTCCCTGCGAGATCCCCGCGCAGCTCCACAGACAAATGGCTGGCAGCCGCGCTGAGGTGTCCTTACCCTGCTCCTTCTCCCACCCGCTGGCCCACGGGAGCGGGGGACACCGAGGCCAGCAGCTGGCACTGCGCCAGCCTCCGTGACGRGGCGCGCAGCTGCAGCGAGGTGGGRGGTAGCAAGGCTGCGAGGCACGGTGTGGAGCATCCTTTGAGACTCCCCCCGTGCGAGTCCCCGTCACYGGGCTCCYGTGCCTCTCCCCACACGCCACGGCAGCTCTCGCCCCCTTTGAGCTCCCGCAAACGCCTCGGACGGTGCCCTGCACGTGGCGGCAGATTCACGTGGAAGGTGGGAGCACACGTGCTCCCAGGCCTGTCTTGATAAAGCCCTGCGCATTCCTGCTCGTCGGCAAGGTTGGTACGGTGGCACGGGGCTGCAGAGCGAGCAGTYTCTCAGCAGAGGCATCTCCTTGCCGTCTCTCCCTGCCACAGGGGCAGCAAGCTCTGGCAGCAGGCGCTTACCCGAGGGTGGTAACTGCCTCACCTCTGCCAGCTAACGGTGATGGGGAAGCTAAACCAACACCCAGGACTGGTGTGAAGGAGAAAAATCAGCTCCCACAAGGAGGCTCGTAATATGGCTCGCAGCCTCTCCGCTTCCCTCCTCTGCAAACCTGTGTTAAGCTAACACCCCTGTATAGCGTTACGGCTCCCTGCTGCTGCGTACCCAGCGTCACTGGCACGCGGCAGGACCCACTGCAGAGCCACCAAGCTCGCCCGGCTCTGCATAACGCTYGCTCGGGCCCCGGGGCAAGCAGAGCGCACCGCGCACGTGGCAATGCTACCGCTTCCCAGGTACGAGAGCACGGGCGCTTCCCAGCTTCCCTTCTTCGCAGCAGGGAAAGAGCGAGCACGACCTGGCTTCAAGAGCAATGTTCAGCAACACAGTTGATATAACGGCTTAAAATAACATATTTAAGTATTGTCCCCAATGGGCCACTCACACAATTTACAGCACTCATTTTCCTTACTCGAGCTCCTAAGCAGTCACACTRAACGCGAGTATCCCTCACTGGCACCCACATCAGGAGAACAGCCAACGGGCAGCACYTGCCCCAAGACTGCATTGCTCAGCGGGCACCCAGAAACAGCATTCCAAGAAATACCCAACGCTTGCTATGGTCCTTTGCCCAGAGTCAGTACAGGCTAAATATKGGGCTAAAGTACAAACAGTCACACCGAAGGACCCACTGACAGAAGAGCTTCTAGTCACGAGTGAAAGCTCCTAGGAGAAAGGATAAATCTTAATTTGTCCTAATTTCTCCCTTACTAGTCAGGGACTAGTGAGAGTGATTCTCTCCTGCAAAGTGGAAGAGATTTGACTCCATGCATTTAACAAGAGGCAGAAAGTATCCCTTACAGGATGTTAGCAAGAGTGATATATTTTCAGGTCTTGCATCATATACCAATTTATCCTGAAACCATCACCTTATTCATACAGGACTATTTACTAGGAAAAAAAAAATTAGAACAATCCAGTGTGAAATAACCAGCCCTACAAATATCAACTCCTAAAGATTTCCTCATGTTCCCCTTGGATGTTCCCCTGTACAAATACACAGTGACTTCTGTGGAAGTAAAAGCAGGCGCAGTACATAAATATTAATAACTGTGTTTATTTTGTATTACAACAAAAAGCAGCTTTTTAAAATGGAAATGATTTTCCATCAAATATCCAATGTACAGAAATCTCATATTGTTGCAGATAAAAACAAAATGAAGCCTATTCTAAGTTTGTAGCTCCACATTATTTTCCTACGGAGGTTTTAAGAYTTGGGGGGTTACCAGGCACTAGAAAACATAATCTTTTTTTCTTTTCTCTTTGTTTGCTCTTTGAACAACTCTAAGGTAGACAGAAACATAACATGAAAGCTTTATTTGAAGGGAACATGCTGGATACAAACCTTAGAGGTGGGGAATATCTCGGCTCGAGCACTTGGGAGGCTTTGGGGGCCATAACAATAGATGCCTCTCTTCTTTCTTGGGTGTAACACAGATACATCCCTATCAAATTATTTCAGTGCTAATGTTCATTTTCATATTCTGACTTCATTCTGAATCACCATGTTAACTAGTGGATGGTTCAGATATAGGGTACTGACCATATCCTGGGCAAACACCTTACTGCCTCTGGATTTCACAGAGCTTTGGACTAAAATCCCAGCACGTACCCTTCCCTCTGTCAAAACAATGCCTGAAGTAAGACAGTCTCTTCCAGAGTATCTTCCAGCTCCTTACAAGAAATAATATATAGCTTGCCTATGTGATTTACAGCATGCATCAAGCATGTACCACATTAGCAGCAGCTTAGAGATTTTTATCTAGGAGCGGAAGACTCTCGATGCATAAAACAAAACAAACAAACAAAAATGAACCCCTTGCCAGGCTGATAGGATTCTAGCCACAACCATGTGCAACGTTTGGCTGATGGAACTCCATTTCACAGCAGGTTTCTACCACAAAGCAGAAGACAGAGTGAAGCAGGACTTGCTATGATTTATATGCCTTTAGAGAAACTCTTGTCTGCAGAGCACAAAAAGGTCAAACTTTAGTAGGCTGACTTTTCAAATGACTCTTGATGGGGAGGGACTGTGCACGCGACCAGGCAGACACACATGGACCCGAATGGTCTAATTTAACCTGTCCTCAAATTCTTAGCAGAACTGCTTGGACATGCCACACCATACCCAATACATAAACAACAGAGCATCGAGGCTGTCGGCAGAGCTTTCATCTGCTGGGAGAAGCTGCTTCGCTTCATCCCACCAGCAGCAATTCATTTTTCAAAAGAAATTAGACCAAGGTGCTGTTGTTATAGCAACAGTCAGAGCCACTTACACAGCCCCATCCCCCATTTCCAGCCTGCCTTCAGTGGGCAGCTATTTCAATTATGTATAGGGAGTGACCAGGACTGCTGCTGTTTAGTCCTTTTATTGCTCTTTCAAAAAAAAAAAAAAAGAAAGAAAAAGAAAAGGCACAGAGACTAAATGGTAGAAGTGGAGCACAATTCACAGCGTTTAACACAGTTCCACTTCTCCTGGGCGGGCAGATGAGCTGTGAGCCCAGACAAGGAGGCCCTGGTTGATTTTACAGACCTTTTCATCTACTGGCTACATAATGCACGTGTTGCCACTAACTTTTTTGCTCATTAGCACAGGAAGGGCTGATGAGCTCCTCTCCGCTCTGGCTGACGCTCGCTCCTGGCCCGGCAGTGCAGCTCTGCTCTGTACCTGCCCTCTGGATGCCCGGGAAAGCTGGGAAACCAGCCCCGGCCCAAAGCCCATCTTCCCTGGGATGGCGCCGAGCAATAGCTGGAGTATCGTCCTCAGCGCTGCTGTGACTCGGTCTGTCGGAAATAAAAAGTGATCGTTCCCACTCCTCGCGCTGTACCGTGGTCTGACCCAACAGCTGGCTGTGTTCAAAGGGGCTCGAGTTCTCCTCCGCAGCAACAGCTCAGTCTTGGCCCTCCTGGCACGACTGATTTCTCCGGAGAGCGGAACCTGTTTTCCCTGGCGCTCACCGCTAGCTCTGCCGAGCACTGCCCTGACCCAGGCCCTGCAGGCTGCACCCGAGCGCCGGGCTCCCTCCTGAGCTTCCTGCGCTGCACCCAAGTGCTCCTGACAGCTCACTGCGTGCGCCAGGGTTGCTCTGAAGCAACATCATCCAATTTCACTTGACGCGACAGCTCTCCCCAGCAAAGATGTAGCAGCCCTAACCACCATATTTGAAAAATCAATGAGGAATAATCAATATCACCATTTGCACGCCTGCAATTTGGCTTCAACACATGGAAGCATCCCTCCTCCCTTTCACACCCTTCCTTGCTGGACCTCTTCAGAGGCCGCACCAAAAGGCGCCAGCATCTGAGGAACAACCACACCTCGTTCCAGGGGCCTCAAGTCCCTCAGGCGCCGCAGCGGCTTCTCAGTGCTACTCGCCACAGGCGCCCGCAGAGACTGTGGGGAGGGAGGGGGCCGCCTTGCAAAAGCTGCGCTGGAGCTCACCTCGCAACAGCCTGGGACACCCATCCGTGTCACGGCCTCCGAGCGCTCCCCTACCACTCCAGCTTCTTCGCTCCGCGGAAAGCACTGCCCTGACGCTTGCTAACGCACAGGATGGAGCCTGACRTGGCAAACTGATTTTGGATCGCAGTTGCTCACTTTGAGCACATGTGGTGCTCTTCCAGGTCGGGCCCGCCTGCCCAGCTCTTACTGGCTGGTGCAAGGTTTCAAATACGCAGGAAATTCACATCATGAAATCTGTCTGAAGTTGGTAAAGTCTCAACCTGCCAACCTAGGCAGGAACCTGCTCGCTGCCACGGGTTCACAGAGGAACCTCTGATTAACCAACGGGGTCAAACCCTTGCCTGGGCTCCGTCCCGCTAGGGGCTGCTGGGGCTCCTCCCGCCAGCTTCTGGGCCAACTTCACCAGAAGAACAACCTGAATCCCGCCAGCACTAAGAAGAAAGGCACGCTCAGGGCGCCCGTTGGACCTGCAACGCTCTCCTGCCTCGCGTGTGAGCCGGGCTGCTCYGGCAGAAGAGTCCCTATCCCAACGGCTGCTCAGCTGCGGGGCTGGGGATCCCACAGGTGCACGGGGCCCTCGCGGGAGCTCTGCTGCTGCCACCCTTTCTCCAGGTGCGCAGCGGGTGCTGGATCACACCGCGAGGGCGAGCTCCTCGTCCGCGGGGACGAACCGCTGGGAACAACGYGGTGCAAGAGAGCAAAAGGTGACAGCACCGGCAAAGTCAAACCAGGCAAACACCGTGACTCCAGCYGCCCTCGACGAGCGCAGGAAGGATGCGACCGAGAGCAGCTGCAGGCGCGTGCTCTTGACAGAGTGCCGAGAAGAGCGAGAAAGGGAAGGAGACTGATTCCTGCAGAGGTGGGAGAGGGAAAAAGAGAGAGGTCCGCACGACTAGCCCCGCGCTACCCTCCGCTCTGCCTCATCAGCGTGGAGACACACTCTCACTGCAGACTGAAGTTTTGTGTTTCCATTGCTCAAGCTGTATGATAAAAGAGGCCTTCCAGCTCTGTGCATATTAATTTCATCAAAAAAAGAAAAAAAGAAAAAAAGAAAAGAAAAACCTATACCTTTACTGGTATTTGTTGCATTCTTTTAAGCCACCCCATTACATTGCTGCATAAAGGACATTTTCTTTTGTAGAAATTAACAGAGTGGAGAATACCTAGCTAATGAGGCATGCAGGAGTGAAGAAATATGTACAATATATAATATACAGCATATACAAAAAATGGCAATAAACTGCTCAAACTGTGTATTTCTAGAATAGACTGAGAAAAAGTGTGATCATTCTGAAACAGATGTGCAAATATCTTGTATCTCAATCCTATTTTGCCTTTAAAATACTCTCATTTCATAATTCGTTTTTTTCCTCTTCTCCTCTATGCAACTCCAACTCAAATGTGAATACAAACATGCTAAGCAACATGCTTCCGAGGAGACTTGGAAAGTGCAATGTCCCTGGGGAAGCTGTTGAGTAAAATACAGGCAACGGATGCAATTAATTTTCTCAATACAAAATTATTGGCAAGTTTAACYGGACTTCAGAGCACAAATTATTTCATGGATGAAGTGTTGTCAAATAGCCTTCCTGCTTGTATGTATGATCTATGTAGCTTCCTCCTCCTTTAGGTCCATCCAATTTAATCCTAGTTTAGTCCCAGTGCGTAAACACTGGCAAAGCAGCAGCCTCATGACTTGCTGAGCGCGTGCATTCCTGTTCGTGCAAAAGTCTTAATGAAGGTGCTAAAAGCCTGAGAGCTAAACTACTTAGCTGGCAATGCCTGCTCCTGTCTCACACAGCACAGCTGAGCTACACTCTCCCTGCAACTGTCCTCGCAGACAGCAGGAGCTACATTTTCAAAGCATGTTACGAGGATTTAGTCAGGCAGCCTCTAATTGACTTGTCTGGGAGTTGTGCTGATAAATCTTCACCCTTTGAAAACATACCCCAATCTGCTTTGCATCTGGACAGGAGAGAAACTAATGATAAAAAGCAGACACTGCCGATTATTAAAGCTATACCTCCTGAAGAACGCCRGCAAGCCAGAGTGCAAAGGAAATGCAGGAACTTCCCGTGTTTTAAACTAAGCAGCAGCAAAATAACACTGGATATGCTAGTTTCTGCACCATAGCTACTCATTCACTGCTCCAGAGTTCTTTAAGCTGCATATAAGACCAGAAAGTCTCCAGGGGAAAATCTTGCCCTGGTTCATCCTTGGATGAGCAGGAGTCCTGGCAGGCCAGTGCCGTGTGCTGGTGCCCCTCGCCCATGAGCGAGGGGGCACTCCAGCGGCGAAACTCGGCGCTCTTGCACTCTGAGAAGGAGCAGCACGCTCCCCGACTCGGCCTCTGCTTCACGGGGCAGAATTTGCTCTTTTGCCTTGAGGCACCAGCGGAATATGAGCCACTGTCTGGCACTGCAGAATCCACATACTAAAATCTTGTTTAACTGCTTCAAGGGAAGAGCCTTTCCTATGTTTAGAGTAAGAAATTTATCATCCAGTTGGGTGCAAAATACTACTATGATGCATAATGGTCAATATATATACATCTAAAAATATCATTAATAATAATATAAGACGTAATAATAACAATAAAGAATATTCTCAGAGAGACTCCAGAGAAAGAAAATGAAGAGACAAGGGAAGGTAGAAGTACACACCCCAGTATTTTCCTGATCACACTGTTGGTTTCTTTGGGCTGTAAGCTTTMTACTGAACCAGTTCTAGGAAAGCCTGGCTAGTATATGATCTCTAGAGAGCTAACTGCAAGCTATCAGAAGGCTGAATTCAGAACTGGTATAGCTGGCCCCCATTCATTTCACTCCCAATAAACACTTCAGGTCATGCTTACTTATTCCTTACTTCCATGAGTAGCCTTAGGAGTGGGCTCTTCAGTTTCCTCAAAACAGCATGGGATAAGTAACTTGAGTGATTCTTTCACACAACTAAGTTCTAGTTCATGCTTTTAGAAACAGTGTGTTTGATACAATCAGAATAAGAAGGGTATGAAAACCAAACAATATATATACTACACCTGTTCAGGCCCACATGTTTTATTCATGCTCTTGGGGATAACATCGCTATCCTAAAATAAACTCTCGTTCGAAAATAATTTAAGATTGAAATTAACACATTTTTACAACTAMCACACAAAGGAAAAATTTTCTGAATCAAGAATAGGACAAGTTATACTTCCATGCTGCAAACAAAATGGGGAATATACTCTAGACCAGGTTTCCATAAAGCCTGCTTCTTCTTCCCCAGTTTTCCCTTCTGTCTCACCTGTACAGTTTGTCTGAGGATGTAGGTGACTGGAAGATTTATTTACAAGTACAAATACATTTAAGAGATCTGAGCTATCTAAGTACGGGTTAAACAAGTTAAAAAAAAAGTCTAATAGGTACTACAAAGGAGGGCAAAACAGAAAAATATTCTTCTGTATGCTAATGGCGTGGCACTCAAGTTTTTCAAAGTCCTAATTCTCATTATGCTGCAGAACCATGTGCTTTGGGGAAAGAAAAGAAAAAGAATGAAGACTGGGCAGATGAGCCTGAAAGTAAACGTGTGTTTTCCCTTTCATCCAAATTGTTCTCTCATCCCTACAATAACTTGATCCACCTCTAGGAAAGAAGAGTAAAGTTAGAACTGCTTGTTTGCCTTGTCTTTCCATATCTTTTTAAATGTTTGCATACAGCAGCAGTTTTATAAGTTTCCTTCACAGAACTTGTGTGGTCCTAAAACCCAAACATGAAAGGTGCCGAAACCCTCAGCTCCCATTAAATTCACTGAAGTAAGGGGTCATTACCAGTTGATAAGATTAGCTGGTTTGTGCCAAAATTTCTTCAGAGTTGTACAGAGTTGACGCCTGATGAAACGACTTTGTTCTTCATATTCCTTTTTGGTTTCAGTACAAGTTATAGCCAGCACTGCAAAAAAGATTGCAGAATCCTCGAAGATCTCTCTAGACTAAAACAGTCAAAGGATTGCACAAGATACCCTAGACACATTCTGCATTATTCTGAGCACAGTTTGAGAGCTATTTGCCATCGGCTAAAGCCCAGACAGCACTGAATAGCAGTTTCGCCCTAAACAGGGGCAAGCAAACCATACAAACTTAAGTTCTTTGTTGCCTCAGTACCTTCACCTCAAACTGACCTTGGGTCCCACAAAGGTACACAACAACAGTTAATGGAAAAGCACTTGCACGGTCTCCCAGATACCACAAGTGTATCATTTAAGTCTACTGAAGAAGCATAAAACAGAAGAAAAGAGATTTTAAGTAAATCAAATTCCTCATTCAGCAAAATATTTAAGTACATGCTTCACCTTGTGTGCACCCTAAGCCAACCAATTAAAATCCACAGAATCATATATGCACAGAAAATCTTCATCAGACTGGGAACTGAGCAAAGGTCTTTCCTGGCCTGTTTCATCTACGGCAGCTGCCTCTGTCTCAGCATAAGCCACCTCCTCTCTTCCTAAGCTAGCCTGACTATACAAACACAACATAGCTGATTTGCACATGCACACTGGCATCATGCTTCCCCAAAGGACAGGTCCCAGGGGAGATGCACCCTTCTGCAGAACAGTGGATCTCTGCCTGCTCCCTCCCTGTGCAAACCAGGAGCACCCAGGGAGGAGAGCTACCGTGGGAAATCTGCTAGGGTTTCCCAGGAAACATGCACAGGAGCAGCACAGAGCCCCCCGTACCTTCCTCAACAGCGTGAATGAACTTTTGTCTGTCATGTGTTAATGATGCCCTCCGTACATGGCCACAGGTATGGTGTATGTTCCAGCGCAGGGGATGGGCTGCAAGGCTTCTGGTAAAAATGGTTGCCAGGAGCATACACCACTACCAGATTAAAAAAAAAAAAAAATCATCCTGCCTAGAGCCCTCTCTCTATGCATGTGTGATTGACACCAAGAAAAAAGGCGCCTGAGATCGGTCTAAATGAACTACTCTGACAGGCTGGATATGACCTGCCACCTGTAGGTTACACGCCCCAACACTAACCAGAGTCTCATGAACAAAAGTCCAATGCTCACCTGCTGCTATCCTGTTCCTAAAGCTCTTGTGTGAAATTTGTAGATACCTCATCACTGGAGTTTCTTATCATTGAGTAGTTTTGGAAGAACACTGGCCACTAGCGGAAGAAGACCTTTGTGAGCAATACCCATACACTTATTTATAAAGCCTCCTGGTACTACTTGGAGTTTGACCAAAGCGATGCTGCATCCCACCCAGAGCACAGAAGCAGCTGCCTGTCTGCAGGGAAATGCCCCAGGTTGCTAGTGGTTGTGAGGCTGAACTCATTRTAGCAATGCAGGAAATGTTTGCAAAAATCCCTGAGGCTAATGAGGCTTCAAGATGTCTCCCTACAAACTTAAAAGATGACCAGAAGAGAGGTAGTCAGTGCTCTGCTAACCAAGTCAAACTCACAGCTCTCTGTGGCTGTGCACCAGAATACCAACAGTTTTATCTTTTCATATGTTTTGAAAACAATCCCCTAAAGAAAGGAGCTGCAACTCAAAGTGTTACATATGTCTGTACATGCCCAGTGTGCACACAACATTTTTTTTTACTTTTTTCATTTGCTGACAAAAATAATCCCAGTGTGTATTTTCTACATTTGCACATACAGCTACTGCCCATCATATTCACATGGGCTTTCATCTCAGAGATCTATGTGCACAAAGCACATGTTAGTGGTTAATCCAAATTAAATTTAGCTTTCAAGTCCCATTCACCAGTGAGAGCTTGTGCCTTTAACAGTGTCAAATAAACACATGAAGACAAAAGAGCATTTTCTATTGTTAGAGGCTCTAGGTAAACAAGATCTAAGGCTGAGTCACTGAGATTGGTACAGTTCTTTACTAAATCCCTTGGAGGCATGAAGCACAAGATATTATAGTTTGCTGTTAGATAAGCCATAGAAATGCACCATAAACCAGCTGTGCATTCACATAATGGGCTTCCACTGATCTGATTTTCCTTCTTAAAAGACTTTTCATTCCCACCTTTTTCCCCTGTTCTAGAAGTGATAAGCCACCTAGCACTAAGGCGCTTTTAATTTGTTAGTCTGCAGATAAAGTGCTCATGGGCTATTATGAGAATTATGTGGATTTTGGTCTTACGAAAAAAAAAAAGATAGAGATGGGCTAAATCTAAAAAAGAAAACACATCTATGTTGAAACAAATACAAACCGTCACTTAGTACTTAAATCTTGTCTGTCATCCAGATGCAAACACAGAAATTTTACCTCTGCATTTCACATCAGAAAACAAAACGTGGAACTTGCCAAAAGTTGTATGTGAAGTCAGTGTCAGGGATAGAATAGGCCTCAAATCTCCCAAATCCTGTGCCCAGCCAATGGGAATATAAAATATCTTCTCAGATCAACAGGATCTCTTGCTTCTCTTCTCTTATTCAGGACAGAAAAAGAAACTTAACGGGAAAGAGCCCCGGAGYGCCTGTAGGTGCTGTAGGAAGGTTGCAGGCAAGAGCAAGTCGATTCATTGCAGTCGTAAGCATGGGATTCACGTCCCCTGTGCTAGACTGAGATAGAAACGAGCTAAATCACACTCTAAAAGTGTCTGTTTCTTTTCACCGACTTTGAAGGGAGCCTAGGTAACCAGCTCGGAGAGAGGCATCCAGAGTCAGATGCCTGCAGCTGGAGCCATGCCACCCCAAGCCACAGCGCTATTTGCCCAGTCACAAGTAGCGCGCAGATTACACGCTGTTGCAGCTGCYACCTGCGTCTCAGAAGGAAGGCTGTCCGTCCTCCGTCCTGGCCGAGCCCTTCCCCCACTTCCACTTCCAGACGCTCCAGTTGTGTCCCACTAAACTCTGAGAAAAAACTTTTAAGTCTTCATAATTTGGCCTGTAATTACGACGTTTGCTCTTGTAAAGTGTCTCACTTTCTCGTAAGGCCAAGGAAAAGAAGATTGTGCAGATACAAGTTACTGCTTAGTTACTTGCATAGTAAATCACTTCTGCGTTATTTAAAGAAGGTAAGGAAAGGTACTAGGAAGGCCTATGAGTTTACATTACAAATAAATCACTGTAGTGTTAAAACCATGGTCTAAGTATGGTCTAAGCATGGTCTAAGCAACATCTCTACACTTAGAGAGAATATTTTTAACTAGACACATTGATACTAGGGAAATATAGGCAAGTTTTGGAGTGAGCAAGCACTTCCCTATTAAACAACCACTGTAGTAACATTAATAACAGCTTTGACAATGAGCAAGCACGTGTAAGAAGATGGAAGATCATGCAGGTACCAGGCATACAGAATTGCGTGCAAATCTGCTCTGTGAGTTTCCCACAGTGTGAACGTGTGTTTTAAAGGAAATTAAATGGGCAGCAGGGTGAGGTTTTTCCAAGGCTTATTTACAGTACTCTTTCATTTTTCCTTCTTCTGAGCTTTTCAAAACTGTCAAATGAAAACAAGGGCCTGACAATTAGCATATTTCAGAATTACATTATAGGTCCAGCTTTAAAATGCACAGCTGCCCAAGAGTAGCTTTTTACAATGCTGGGTGGAAGACATGAGGCCAAGAACCAGCCTTGCAATTTTCTGGGTCTGGTATTACAGGAAGGATTTGCAGACCACGGTCGCAGTCTGTCTGGGGACAGCAAGTCACTTGTTTTGTCAAAAACAAAGCTGTCTGGTACTGCCAGACTTCAAATTCAGAATTGCAGTAACCCTATTAGAAGTATTCAACACTGCAAACACAGTGGCTTTTACTGACACATCAGTAAAGTAGCGGCAGCTTTCTCCCCCTTGCTAACAAGGAAAGGCTGCAATGCTTGAAATGAGAGCAGATCTTTTTCCCTTGATGTGTCTCTGCACAGCAGCATAAGCTACCCACGCATGTTCTCTCAGGATAGGGCCTGGAAATGCTACTGGATAGCAAGAYGCTAAGCAGGCACTGCGTGAAGGGCTCCTCCATGAGATTTAGGGGATACGTCCCGGCAGAGAACTCAGCCGCGCACAGTGCCCTTCCTGGGAACGCCGTCTCTCTGAACAGCCTCTGACTAGCAGAGCTTCAAACTATAAGGACTCGTGCTCTCCCAGGGAGCCGTGCCGATTCTCCTCTCAGGGCCAGCACAGCAGGGCTGCCTGTGCAGTGTGGGATCTCCCAGCTCTCACTCCAGGGTCCCTTAGAAAATGCAGGCAGGCAGGAGTCCCCCAGGATACAGCTGCTCGAGTGCCGCTGCCCCCCGAGGGGCTAAGAGCTACAGCCTCTCCCTGCTTCCTCCGCTTTCCCACAGCTCTGCTGCTCCCTGAAGCTCTCACCTGGGTGGCAGCAGCCATCAGAGGAGGCTATGAAAAACGGGTGGCAAGCTTGCAAGGGTGGCAGCAGCTCTGTGTGCTGACGGGAGGCTTTGGGGGAGCTGGGTATGAAATGCACATCAGGCATCTGGGGAACATTTGCTCCCCCATTAATCTGTCCTTCCTCTCTTGTCACCGTGTCCCATATTTTCACAATTCAAATCCAGCAGCCTYACACACAAGTTATCTGACTGCTGAAGGGAAAGTGGCTATCTGGTGTCAGCCCTCCTCCTTCGGGCAGTTACAAGGGCTCTACTGCCCCTGCTCACCGTGCGTATTCTGAGAGCATCCTCTCCCCATCCATCCGACTGCTTTCTTCCTAGCTCTACTGATGCTTGCAGGTCCTGAAAAAGTCATGAGAAAAACTGACCTCATTAGCAGTTTCYTCAAAAATTCAATTGGAACTGGGTGTCCATCTCCTCCAGCAATTCTCAAATTCACATAAAAAACATTAAAGGAAATGATGCCTASGGTTGCTCCAGGAATTGCAACTGTTGCCAATGAGAAGAATTTGCATAACTTGCTCCTATCTGCAGTGCAAGCGATAGGTTTTCGGCTGCAACTCAGTCTCTTGGATTTCCTCATTTTCATCTCACCTTGCAAGAATAAGGAAAAACCTTCATGTATGTAATGAGCCGCAGAAGCAAACTGCTCATAGCAGGGTTTAATGGCTGTTGTACCTGGCATGTTCTCTACTGGATCTTCTGCAAGGCCATTCTTTAGAGCCAAATTACCTGAGGGACRTAGTAGGTTATAAGTCTTTCCTTGGGCTACAGGGTGCTCAAGCCTTTCAGAATTTATAAAAATACCTCTGTATTCTACATTTAGAGTCACAAGCTTTGCTCTGATGTGAGATCAAGTATTTTGAACCATTTTTGTAGAATTCTACCTAAGGCCAGCTGAACTTTTTAAAATTATTTTTTTTTCCACTTAAGAACTTCTTTTAATTCAAAACAGCTTTTCTGAAAATTTTGTATCAGTTTTCTAAGCAGAGAAATAGTGAAATGACAAATTTGCAAATACAAAATTATAAAGAACAGTCAAATCTAAACCTGACTGAGAGGACTTGAGAAAGGACCTTTATGAGTTTCTGGATGCCCAAACAGCAGATTGAAATAAATGTTGAGAAATGCAGAGGAGGAACCTGCAGGGAACCTCAGCCTGCAGAAGGGAAAAAAATAGCCCTACATATACATATGCAGTAATGAACATGAAATTAGACACTACTGCTCAAGAAAGAGATCTTGAAATCACTGTGGAAAATGCTCAGAAAACATCTTCCTTGYGCTTAGCAGCAGTCAGGAAGGCAAGGGGAAGCAATGGCAGCGCTGTACAAGCAGGAAGCTCAGCGGCCTCCTCCACTGCAAGGCAAGAGCACTCCCCAAAACACCGAGGTCCTGCTCCACAGCTGTCCCGCCTGGCGACTCGGCCATGGCACACTTTGGTCCAGCCTATCTAACTTTGGTATCTACTTGCAAACAACTCTGTTGGATGCAAGTATGAGAGATGCTGATATGCACTCAGGGCTTGTTTCAGTGTGATGCTGGATGCTCGCACATACATCTGAAAGACACTTTGGGGTTTAGGCCATTCTAGATATAACCTGAATACTCTACAGCCTGTAACGCGTCAGTCTGGAAAACAGGTAACCATCGGGAAGCAGGACAGAAGCCTACACAATCATCTGTGGTACACAGAAGGTGAATAGGGAGCAATAATTCACATTTTCTCTCAAAACAAGAACTGATGTGACCCAGCGATCAAGCAGTCCAAAACAGCAGATGAAAGGATATCCTTTTTCACTCAACACACAGACATGGAAGTTACTGCTGTAGCATGCTGTGGATGCCAAAAGGACCAGTAAGTTTGCAAAGGTCTCTGAGAAATTCCAAGGAATTTAGGTACAGCAGCAGCAGCAATTCAAAAAGGATGCAACCACAGCTCTTGCCCCAGGAGCAGTTCTTGCTCCCCTGGGGCTGGGAGACAGGAAGATATGCCAGTGAAGGCTGACTGCAGGCTGCTGGGTGCCTTGCACTTGACTTACTCTGCTGGGGAGAGGATACTGGGCTACATGTATCTTTGATATCAGCACAAGTGTTCTTGCATCTACAGGGTCTTCAGAAGGAAAACTACTTAGAAGCCTTTTAGTAAAACAAACAAACAAAACCCTCTACCATTTTTAAATGTTCTAGTTCTGAAGCATTTTGATGATAATATATGACTCTATAAAGCTGCAGCTATAGTGGTATGACTGCACTTCCAGTAGTCCCTAAATAAAAATGAGTCTGTGCAGCAACAGTCAGAACTGGAAACACTTGCTTAACTGCTTTTTTGATATGGCCAGACTGTGGTTATCCTATGAAAGATTAAATTAATGTATTTTCTCCTCTTCCCCTGCTCATCATTCTTCACCCCCAAAAATGCAACTCTGGCATAACTATGAACTACATATCTTATTCTGAGGAGCATTACTGGAATTCAGTTTTTAAATGGAGGAACTGTGGTAGGTGTCACTCCAAACAACCTCAGTGGTGCTGGTTTCTCTAGGGGATCTCAATATTCTATATGAGGAGAACTCATAAAATAACCTTACTAGTTTCCAGGGCATACAATATGAATAACACGTATCATTTCATTCACAGAGTGAGTATCACAGAGAAGGCCACAGAGAGAAAGTGAACGGCACACGGGGAGGAGCAGACAAGGGAGCCTGGAGGCCAAGAGCCCTGATGTGAGCCACAATGCTGCATACACAAAACCGGCCATGCTGGAGAAAAGATCAGCTAGATCACGGGTAAAACATCACAGCACCGATAGAGACACTTAAGAAAAGTGGAATTGTCGTGATACTGAAAATGTATGTTCTTTGCTTTATATACCTAAAGGTATCCGYCCAGAAAAGATAATAGAATTGCAGTTGTATAAACAGGCAACTTACTAAATTGTTGAAAATATATAAATACAAGGAGATACACAGTTACACAAAGAAACAATTTGTCTTTTTTCCTATCTTTCCTTATTTTTCACATATGATGCTGTGACTCCAATAAACTGTGCATTAATTTTGTATATAAAAAGATAGTAAAATTAATCTATCTTTAAGAAGAAGAAAAAACAATCTCTATGGCAGAACTTGAACTCCATCCCTCAGAAAGTCTGGTTTCACCACTGGAGGGCTCCAATATTGTTCCATGAAAGTAAAAGAAAGTTTACTGGGAAGGATAAACACAAAACAAATAGCTTGGGCAATAAAGTTCAAACATAACATGCAAGCTGAACCAAAATCTATGGACTTGCAAGGATTACATAAGAGTAAGAGCTAATTTAACTGTTGTTTCGCTCTTGTAATACAAAAGGGGTTGAAGGAGAATGACTTTCTTACAGTTTGGCTATAAATGTCTTCTTAAATAGAGCACTTATTAAAATGATTTTGTATGCAATATTAGAACGATTAGGTATTTCCAGACAAGCAAAAAAACCCCATAGGTTTCATTGGTACATGATGTTACAAAAACGCTCTGCCACACAGAAGTGCTACAGAACACAACAGATTGTATGCACAGGGAAGAACATGCGCTATAGAAATTTCTCACTTTTTTGATAAATCTTTCTTGGGATTTGCCATTTATTTTCTAAAAGAGTTTACATGTAAAGGTATATAACATGAAGAAATAAATGTCCCTAGAATTAATTGGTATGAGTATTTTTCCCAGTAACCTGATGGCCAAGATTTTACCAGAAAAATGCATATGGTCTTGCAGAAGCCAGTATGGGCATTGATGTCAGCTGATAAGCTAATGACTGCAGCTTATCAGCTGATAAGGTAATGACTGCAATGCTCCAGTTAAGGATAAAACAAAAGCTATTTCAAGTACAGAAGCACAAGAAAAAGTATTTCAAACATCACTTCTATCTACAAACTTACAGAAGCAAGTAAAATGACAAAGTACCCCAGCACTCCCCAACCTGCCYTGTTATAGGGAAAAGTGAAAACAAACAAACAAAAAATAATCCTAGGCTGAGATCCTGAACATTAAAGTTTCACACTGAGCCAAATTTTACAGCTGAGTTAAGCACTCCAGAAAATAAAGGAGGTTTATTGGAAATACTGAAAGATGCTAGTGGGCACTATGATAAGCCCAACAGAGCACTGTTCTTGTTTGATGAAGTGTACTGTATTGGGCTGATGCACAAAACATCGTGGTTTGCTGGCACTCTGCCCTGCACACACTCTTTTTCCGCTTCTACAACGTAAAGGGAAAAAGGAAAAAAAATAGCTTGCTTAAAATATTCTTGCTGCTCTCTTGTAGCCCCTTCCTCCAGCACATCACATGTTAATGCCAATCTGCTGGGAGACTGCAATTCTAACATAATGAGATATTAATGAGCTTTGCACATGTCCCTGGTCGCAACAGTTCCCCCCCGCTCATTTCTCACAAACCTACAGAGATGCTTTGCTTGTTTTCCTGACACTGCATTTGTCTCTCTCCCATCCTGCCTYCCCAAGCAAGCCCTGCTGCACAGTTCACCTTAAGCTGCCAGCACTAAAGAGCACCAAATGGGCTGGCACYGTCTTGTTTCCTGGCCTAATGGATGCTTGTTTAAACACTGGAGCTGTTTGCATTGCTGCGKCTCACTGCATGTTAAACACAGTCCTCTGAAACCCTACGCCAATCCAATAAAGGTATCAGCAGTTCAGCGTGGGGAGGCAATTACTATAAAGTCCCAAGTGTGCCTTCTAAGCTCAAGGAAGGAAAATTTGATCGAACAACTAAAAGCAAAATCTGATTCGGCTCAGCATCACGTGGAGGACACAAGGTTTAACTGGAGCCAGGCCTATGGAGGGCAGGAGGAAATCAATGGATGCGCCAGGGAGAGCAACTGCACGTTGTTAAAAGGGCTTTAAGCTGGCCTGTTAGCAAGGCGCTCTCGGCCGCCTTCGCAGAGGCACCTCCTCCCCCTTCTTCCATATGTCAAGGTGTGCCATCGTTGCCTGTCTTTTTTCTTTTTTTTAATGATATGCTGCCAATTTCTTTTCACCCTTCATCAATTCTTGAAACAATTCTCTCCTGGCAAAGGTCCTTCCCCTGTGCAAAGTCATTGTCATATCAAAGGGAAGTACTGCACAGGAACAGCAGTGACAGAGGGCTGACGCTAGCCAAAAAAAGATCTGTGCTTCACTGAGAGAGAAAAACCCCCAAATCTCAGGCTAATGACAGTCAATATTTCAATGGATCAGCTCTTTACCTGGGTGCGGGGAGAAAATCAAGGAAGGAAGAAGCTGCATTTCAATTCATTTAATCCATAGAAACAAAGGTTCTTTAAAATGTTCTGCTTCCTCTCCTTTTAAGTGAGGACTGAGGAGATGGGGGAGGGAGGGAATRTTCCCTTTTTATTCTTTCTTTTCTTTTCTTTTTTAATTTTAAACAGCTTCAAAACGATGGCCTCCCTCTGAAGGCAGCTGATGCAAACGACGTGGAAAGTTTTCTAAGCGCCTGCCACGGCCGCCACCAGGAGCCTGGGCACGGGGATTTGCCACACCACAGGAGACCACTGAGCTGTGGAGCCTGGCACCGGGCCCCTTGCAGCGCCCCACACCTGGGGCCGCAGTGGGGGCTAACCCCGTCCTGCGGCCTCGACAGTGCGGGAGGGCTGGTGCGCCCAGCTGGAAATCAGGSGGAATTTTTGAAGAGGAAGCTGCCCTCGCTGCAGCTGAATCCCTGGAGCCTCCCGGGCTGCGCTCACTTTACCRAACGGACGAGGCACAAAACTCGAGTCTGCCCGCGTAGGAAGCTATCTGCCATGGCCAGGGCTAGCGTTTGGCTGATGGGCTTGAGGATGCARCTCAGTTCTGGCGGCTCAGAAATCCGGTGTGATGCTGAGCCCTGCAGGCGGAAAGGGGCTGCTCCGATTAACTGCTTACAGACGGATAAACGTGGGGTGAACGGCGGGCCGGCCGCTCTGGGGCACTGCCTGCCGTTCTCAGYGCTGAAACCAGGAAGGCAGGGAGAGGAAGCATCTTCTATTTTAAAAAGGGCTGCCTGAGGGGAGAGATTGCTTCCTTTTCTTTTTATATATAATTTTTTAAAAACTTGTGGGCAAAGGTGAGGGTTAATTCCCAGATCTCACCTTCCCTGCTCTGGAGCTGCCTGAGCTGCAGGCCCCCGCTGGACTCAAAACCCCACGGAGGCAACAGGATGCCACTGGCAGCAGCCTGAGTACAGCGTGTTAAAGCATGACGGCCTGGTGGGTGTTTTGACAGAAATTAGGGGCTTTCAACCAAGAGGAAAAATGTTGGAAAACTTATGTGTTTTTTTTWAAAAAAAAAAGCAAGTAACCACAGTAACTTTCCTATTTTCCGTTTTGTAACAAAATMCAAACAAGCAAACAGCAGTTGTTTGTGTTGGCATCCCTTGCCAAGCTGGGGGAGGGAGGACGAGCTGGAGACGTGTTGTCTAGGTAAAGGGGGAATCCTTCCACACGCCGTGCTCCAGCTAGGACTTTGACCCCGGAGATTTACCTTGCACAGAAAGCACCTTACAACAAGGATTGCTACTAAGCGGAAAGGGCAAAGAGCAGTGTCCTCAGGGCTGGAGCAATGCAGCAGTCAGAGCTGACCGATACCAAAACAAACAAAATCCAGGCTGTCTTGAAAGCATCAGACCCAGGGAGCCCCGAGAGACTCTTGTCACATTACAACTCCTTCGCTCTCTTGAAGCTGAGGCCACTGCTTCTATTAGGGCTTGAAAAACCCACTCACCTACTCAGCAGTGGCAAGTGGAACGATTTCCTGATGAGACTGGGGAAGGATGTGGCTCTTGAAATCAGCAGCTTCTGCAGAATCTAGCCTTTAATTTAAACAAAACAAAACAAAAAATCCGGCCCTTGTGGCCGCACAGAGAACTTTCCAAATGTGACCCACTGCAGTGCTGTGTTTCGGAGGCTGCAGCCAGGCTGCTCCTGTTGTTCCCAAGCAGCAACCCAGCGAAATCAATACGACTCAKTAATGGTAATCAGTACCCGTGGGCAGCAGCACAACCGAAGAGAGCCCAGCCAATTCTGCCCTTGTGCGTGCGTTACTGGGGGAAGCTCTGACTGACACCAAAGGTAGATTTCCCACTTGCTTGCAACGAGGAGCAAGAGGAGGTTGCAGGCTGAGCACTCCAGGAAGGCCCAGGCACCACATCCCACAAGGGGTATCAGCATTTGCTCCAGYCGGAGGAGAGCTCTGCACCCTCACAGTCTCCTGTGCACCGCACTAGATCCTTTTTCTTCTTCAAAGCCAGTGATTTACTGCCCCTTCCCTGAAGACCACGACAAGCTTCCTCACTTTCTGCCCCACCACCAAGCTGGAGAGCCCATAAGCTTCAAGTCCTGACACAAGCCCTGCAGGCAGCTGAGAGAGAACAGGGAGCTATAGCATAAAAYACAGGCCAGGCTTTTAAATAACACAGCGCATCCCAGATGTAACTTTCATACCCCTTACTCTGGGAACAGTGGTTAGCAAATCTGTCGCCCTCTGTCTTCCTATCTGCTGGTAGTGAACCAAGGAGCACTAAGGAGATATTCTGGGGCCAGGGAAGGGAGCTAGTGGGCCCTCTACCTTCCTCAAGGTCTGCCTCCCCTCAGCCCTCCTCCTCCTTTGCTTGCTCCCTTCAGATCAGATTCAGACCAGGACCAGAAATTCAGTCACTTGAAGACATACATTGCACACTTCTTACTTTTTAAGATGCATTTCACTGATTTAAGATGGTATTTCAAAAAAGGACTGATTGGTTTCAATCTTTGAGATTTGGCCAAAGGAGATAGGCAAAACACACAGTACTGTTCAAAGCAGCATTTCCTCCTTCCCATTCCCTTTGAATAAAAGGTGCCATGGTACCATGGCTATACATTTATAGTTTGAGTGAATCATTCTCAGGAATAAAAATCACCTTTTCCAGAACCTAGGCCTACACAACAGGGAAAACTTCCTACTAATCAATATTACAGAAGAAAAATGTAATAAATTGATATCTGTACATCTAATGTCTGTAATCTGCTTAGATTAAAAACTCTGAATGTTCTTACGATTCACACTGTCAAGGGAAATGGCGGGATTGACAGTCTACACTCGTCAGGAAAAAAAGCAAGGGAAAAAAAATTCCCTAAGTGTTTCTCAAGCACAGTATCATCTCATCAGATGATGCACAGGGTGATGTTGAGGTAAAGGAAATGGAGAAAATGCCATTTCCTGCTTCATTTCCTCCAGAGAGGGTCTGGAGCGGGTTTCATCAGATTAGAAATCCAAACAACCAGATTTACACTAAATGTTATGTTTGCGGTTCCAGGCCTCCATGGGAAGCACCCTTGGGGCAGTGCGTTAGATCTACYGCAGGTGAAGGCGCAGCAAGAACGGAAGAGGAGCAAAGAAACCAGTAAGTAAGTAGTAGTGGCTGTCACCTTCTTGCAGACACGGGTCCACTACAGAAGTCACCRTCACTGGCCAGGGAACAGGAGGGTTTTCACGTTATCGGGTACAGAAACGGGACAAAACTAGCTTTTAGTTTCCAGAGCAATGCAAACATTAAGGGAGCCTCATTTACACCTACGGAGTTGGATTTTGAAAACTGCCAGGTACCAAATCTCTGAACATCAGACCTTTGAGAATACCATTACCTCAAAATTAAAAGTTGTTTTTGGAGCTGTTTCCTGTTCCTGCCGGTTTACATCAACAGCAACTGCCTTGAAATCAACCATGGTAGACTGGCATTAAACTGTCCCTGGTTGTACACATCTACCACACAATGGTGCATAAAAATGGCAAAACAGTCATCAACTGCACTTTATTTCAAAAAACACATCTAATGGGAACGTTATTATATACCCAAACGTTAATAAACTTACATCAGAAGCTGCTGACTGCGTTTGTTTTCTGYTGGGCTCTTTAAGAAGCCTGAAGAATAGAGGCAGATTGGATGCTATTCATATCCCAAAGCACTTTGCAAAAGCACCCTGGTACTGGCCCAGGGGGCAGGATTTGGAGAAGCGCACAAGCAATTTAGGAGTTTTGGGACTGTGACAGCCAAGGGAGGACAGTTTGGTTTCAAACAGCAGGAAGCATTCCCACCGCCAGCCATTTGCTCTGTCCCACACTGCCCCCACACTGGAACATTTGTGCTGCACCTCAGTCACCACTTAATATTACTGGATTTCATAGTACAGTGTTTAAAACAAACTGGAAAGTGTACTAGCTTACCTTAAAATGCCTCACTGAAATCTGAAATCTCRCTGCAAGGAGCTCAGGGTCTGATTGACAAGGCCATCAGATGCCTGCGTGACACTTCTGTCAGCCATCTCAAACCAAGAGATCTTTGCGTGTCTAGCACAGTCTTCAGTCGCTTTTCCAAAATGGATTCTGGTACTTTTCCAAATAAAGCATGGGTGGCAGAGCCATTAATGTGCTTTAAAATGTTTCACGCACAGTGCCGCCGAGGACTGGAGATGGCCAGTGTGTGGCACAAGGCCGGATCTGGCCTGCAAGGCAGTTAACTCTTTGTGCCCAAGTCAGCCGGGCAAACACACTACTGCGTGTGCTGTTTTCAGTAGGCACTCGTGGTGTCTTGAGCACTGGCAGGTGGCTTCACGAAAAGGATTGTGGCTGATCAGAGCACCCAGCATTTTCCTCCCAAATAAATGGAACAATCGTCTCCTCTGGACGGAGAGGCCAGGATTTATAAATCCTGCAGTGTAAATTTAAAGTAATCAGGTAACGCAGGTAGGTTTAAGGTAATTTTTACAGCATATGCTTCCTCTTTTCTCTACTACTTGTTTAGATGATCAGAGAAATGGTTAATAATGTTAAACAGTATCAATAGTACTGAACTGCTCTGATTAATGCAGTAATAACTTCTTAGGGATCAAAACTCCAAYGTTAACCTGGAACTCAGATCTCAAAACCACTTTTCGGAGGGTGTGCTGCTCACAGACAGCTGATACAGATGCTCACAAGAAACCTCACCCAGTTCTGATACAGGTACYCAACGACTTTTCACATCAGTTCAGGCTCCACATGGTTACACAAAGCCTTACCGTAGCCCAAACAATTCCAGTTTATGTTTCCTTGGACGTGAAGCCGGGGTGCTCTTTTCATATATGAAATACTGGCAGACACCTCTTTGCTCATGACAGTCTCCTCCCTCTCTCCCAGTGCACACAGAAGCATACGGATATGCGAGAAAGGTCACTATACATTTCAGATCTTTGCTAGTTATTTGATTTGCATCTGTTCAGTTGTAGGGTATTTTTGCTTTGCATCTGCTCTGCACGAGGAGATGCTGAAGGAAGCTTCTACAAAAAWCAGGTGGATAAAATGCTCCTCTCAGCACTTCTGTGATTACTAGCCAGATTCTAGGTATAAAATTGACAGCTTTTGCATTGCATGCATGTGCTGTACACACACAAATTCTAGCAGCCACAGTGCTGCACAGACAGAAAGACAGACAGCATACATCTATTCAAGGCCTCCACTGGAAGTCCTCTCAGTAAAAGTTGAGGTGATGTGAACAAGTAATTGCTCTGAACCAGGACTCTCAGAACTGAAATATTCCCGTGCTGGACATAATTCTAGATTCTGATCTACACTTCACATGTATAGATCATGGGGTGACACCTGTGCACGGAAACCAGGACAAACAGCATGGGCACACTAAGCTGGCAGTCTTTTTGGTTGCCCGATTTTGGCAACTAATTCTTGTGGCAGCTTCTGCCTACCCACTCCTGGCTGGCCAGACTGACCTCAGGAAGCTGGCRAATTTCGCAAGTAACACAGCAGTGGCGAAGACTCAGCTCCATCAGGAACCAGTTGCCTTGTGTTAGCTGTGACCACAACCCAGCTGCAAATGCCACAGAATTAGAGAAAACAAGTTGTACTTTGTGGGTAGCCCCCCCATCCCTCTATTTTGATTACTCGGTCTTCCGGGACTTTATCTTCCTTCCGGGCTACAAAGCAATGCTGCCGGGGGGCCGATACAAAGGGACCCAGGAGCTAAAGAGCCGCTATTGTTTTAGCCAGAAAAGTCCCCTCAGATGAATGAGTGACAGGAGGGAAGAGGAAGCCCCATGGCGCAGAAGCACACAAAGCCTGCCCCGGTGCTAGCGCCGCTTCTCTAGCTCCTACTCTTGGTTATGGCTGAAAAGTTTCAGAGACAACGGAAACGTCCCCCAGCTACTGATTTTAAGAAGACAGAAAAGGGGAAGAGCTTCTCCTTCTCTCCCGCCGTTCAGTCCGCCAGCCGGCCGCCCGCTCTGCCTCCCCGCGCACGGGCTCTGCGAGGAGGCAGCGCCCGGAGCAGCGCGGGAACGCCCGGCACTAGCCTTTGCGCTCGCCTCTGCTGGGCCCTTCGCCAGCTAGGGGTGGGTTAGCCTGCCAGAYACTCCTTGTTGTTTGCAGGCAGGATAGCCTATGCCGGCTAAATATTTACCTAATCTAACTTGCCCAGTCAAACTTTAGGTCTGATAAACACATTATAGTAACAGGCTGCTCTTGACCTTTCATGCCTTTCTGCTTCCCAAGGCTGCTGCTGGGTTTGTTTGCAAACCCGAACCTAGCTGTTGCTGCAGTCAGGTCTGGGCAGGGAAGATGAAAAAGGGCAACTTTTAACTCAGACCTTCCATCCTTCAGGCTCCTGCTGGAAATACATACACCAGAAACAGCCTTGAGTTTCCACCACTCCTTAAACAAGGAAAGAAGTAAGGAAGGAGGTAGACGCAACATCATTCAAAGCATCTTCTCTGCTTTTCCTTTCACACATCTACGCTTCTCCAGGGAGCTGGAGGACAGGACTCAAGGTGCCTATTTTCCACCTAACCATTCCTGCCAGACCAGGTACCTCCTCTGAGGTACCAGCACTGATCTTGCAATGAAGTAGCAATACATTAACAAGACATTGGGTAAAGTTAATACAGGTGGGGCGGGAGGGGGGTAAAGTTAATAAAAAGGGCGGGGGAACAACAACAACAAAAAACAAAACACAGGGCTCTCACTTAAAATCACCTTATATGCAGAGAGGCTGCAGAAGACTTTCAAGAGCAAAAGGGGACAGAGAGAGACAGAAAACTCATGAATTTTTTCTTTTTACCAAACCCTGTCCCCAGTAGCCCCGCCTCAGGAACGCTGCTCAGCATCATCCAGCCCGACTCATAAAGCAAGGCCCTTCACGCAGAGACCTGTGTTTAGCAAAGAATTTCTCTGCTTTGCCAGCTACCTAATGTCCTGGGCAAGGTTTTGTCTATTTTATCTAATTTACTCTATGAGGATACCATCCCATCAATCATCCATTTCAGTCCCCTCTCTTCTCCAAAAGCTTTGGCCCGTCTTGGAGGAGTTCTTCTGTTACAGAGCCCACACAAAGACAAGCCTCTCATTCTCTCTTTTTTTTCCAGCCAAATATTCTATTAATCCCTGCTAGTTTATTATTTTGACTCAAAACAACCAGATTTTTATGCAGTTCTTAATTGCAGTAAGAATTGCCTAGAGATTAATGCTTAGATCTCAGTGACAGACAGAAAGTTTTTTTTTCAATCTCTTAGATTATGTTTAGAGAAACAGATAAACATACTAAAGTTGTCCTAGGCAAAATATTCATTATGCTTTCCCACATGATGCCACTTTTTGTTTTGGCATACTATCAGTAAAACACAAAACAAAATTATAAAGGTCTTGGCTCTGTTTTTACACTGTCTTAGAAAAGGTAAGCATAGAATCAAGATGTCGATATTTGGCCCATAATCAATAAATTCAGTTCAGCAAATTCTTTCCTTTACTGTGAGAAATATTGTTTGAGCCAACAGCCCAAAATCCCAAGGAAACCAAGGACAAGTGAAGCTTATCTGTTCAAATCGCAGCAGATAGATAGCAGTACTACTGAAGAAAGTTTCAGGAGACTTTCAGTGCTTCAGAGATGAGGGAGCGTTTCATCCTTTAAATAGGAAAGGAGCACCCTTCTCGGGGGAGGGCTGCCATGATAACATTAAGACAAAGCGGAGCAGCACAGCACATAGACAAAATACTACCTCATGTTCTTGATCTGTTTTACCGACCCCCAGCCATCAAGGTTGTTTATTATTACAGCCATATAGCTGTTTCCGACTAAGATGCTCAAATGTCTTTGAGCATGGTGCTGTCTAAATTAAAAATGGTTTCAATTATTATTATTTGCAACTAGAATCTCTCTCTCTCTTGGGATTTTGCAAATGCCACTTGCGTTGATTTCTGTTCAGCAGGTGAGCAGGCTCAGTAGAAGCCTTGCACCATGCTAATAAGAGACATTTGTGTAAATCCCATGGGATTAGGAAAACAGTTTACCTTACATATAATATAACAGCATAAATTCATGCAAGAGCTTTGCAGAAAGGAGAATTTCTACTAGGTGTCAAACTAGTAGCACTGCATAATCTATCATCAAATCTAGGAGACATCTGGCCAATTATTTTATTTCCCTTTTAAAAACCAAAGGGGAAAATAAAAGCAAGTTTAAAATTTACATTACAATTTGCAAAAGAGAAAATAATGTTTCTTCTAGTAAGTCGTGTCATATTTACTTTTTAGCGCAGGTTGTTGACAAATTAAATTTTTCCCAGAAAACTTCTTTACTACCACTGAATAGATTTGGGTCGTTTTCCATATTATGGCTGCTTCTTTCTTAAAAAAAAAGGGGGGGGGGGAAGAGAAGACTAAGCAAAGCAAACACTGCATACTTTGCACTATTTTCTTTTCTTTAAATGAATGCTTTCCTAGTGGCTAACTGGAAGTGGACATACAAACGCCTTTACGTGACACACACCAAAACACACCTCGGCTCTGCTCGACTTGCCCGCCCAGAACGCCTCACGTTTCCCCACGCGGCACAGGGCAGCCGCATCGCGCCCAGCGCGTCCAGCCTCCAGCCCCCGCAGCGCTGCGCCCCGCACTGCACCTTCACGCGACAAAATGCACCTTGGAGCCCGCCCGCCTGCCCGGCACCCACCATCACCACCTCCCGGGAATGTCAGCCCTGCTTCTGCAAACGCCACCCTGGTGGGCTGGCGGGAGAAACATACGCACTTTCCCCCTTCAGTTTGAAAGGAGACCCTTTGAAATCTGAATTTCCAATCAAGGACATTTTTGCTCCCCATGCTTGCACTTCTCTTAGCTTCTCGTGGTTGGTTGCAGCATGTCTTGCTGCTTCGGTGTGGAATGACCCTCGAAATCAAGTGAAATGCTTTCGGCAGGTAACATTTCCCTCTCTGCAAATTTTGCAGCTGCTCTAGGCTTGAGGACACAACTAGCTACGCCGAGGCACCAGGGGCTCAGGTCTTTGCAAGCTAGCGAGAGTTGAAGCACACACCGGTGCTGGTGCTGGTGCAAAGCCACGAAACACCCTCCTGCAGCACAGGGTTTACGGGAAGGTCGTTTTCTCTGATAACAGCTTTAATGGGTGCTCAGGCCTGCAGAGCATTTAAGCACTTTCAGAAAGATTCCAGGTATCCCTCACAGCTACAGATGTAGTTTTGCCTTCAATCCTCACCCTAAGTAACATTCAGAATATGCAAGTTGTGCCACCTTAATAAGAAATGCGAATCCCCCCAGATAGCACAGTCTGAGCAGCAGTCAGCCTCTTTTACACTGCTTAAACTAATACTCTTTCCCAGCACGTGATTCACACCACATGATTTACTCTGTATATGCACAGGGTAAGGAGATGGATAACTGCACTGAAAGAGGAAGAGGCYTTGAGAAAAATAAAAATAACAAAAAAACACAGTATGACTAGAGTAACTCATATCCAGACAAGGGAACGTTAAAGTTTCACACACACTCACACACACAGAGTCTATCTTTGGCATTTCCTGACTTACAAGCATTTTCCTTTGCAACCTTAACATCCTTTGCTGCTCAGGTACAACACATGCAGATCATAAGCTCTCCACCACCACATCTCAGGTGCAACAGCTCTGTTGTTATCCGGAGCAGAGCACACCAGCCTCTGCAAACCACGTCATGATTTTATGATAAGGACAAAAGTCTCCTTACAGCTTGGCAATTTTTGTAAAAAGCTAGTAGCTATCTCTTTGAAGCAGGGAGTCTGAATTGCATATACTTTTTCATTGTTTATGGATATAAAACTTGCTAACTATTTTTCTACTGTAATCCTCTAGCAGCTATCCAATCACAAACACAGCAGCAAAAGTGTATCCATATTAAAATCTTAACAGGTAACTTGGGGTGTAATGGAAAAGTGAACTGCAAGTTACACCGGGAGGGAGGGGGGGGAACAGCAACTGGCTACACCTTCCTCCTGACATGGATTGATTTCAGCTGGTGAGAAGCTAAGAGCAGGGAGCTGCACAACTACTCTCGCTGCTTCATCAGAGGATCCTTCTCAAGTTCTACTGAACCCATTTCAACTCCTGCTGCTGTTACAAAAGCATCATAAAAATAGCAGCAAAACTGTGCTTTTTGAAGTAAGCAGTGCAGAAAAATATCCTTCACAAAGGCAAAGTTTGCAGCGTGCTGTAATTAAGCTCACATCCTGACAGTGGGAGCATGAAGTTTTATTCTAAATATAGTCAAAGTCTCTTCAGTGTACAAATGCCTTTTTTTAATGCAAAATTTACAAAATTAGTCATTATAAGTCAGCACTCTCCTAAGAATTCTTAAAAAAATTCTTTAGTTTTAATGTAGAGAGCTTTATAGCAGGGATTTAATGTAGTCTCTAGTGCCAGGAAACAAATAATTTTGGTGTGTTTACCCATTAGGAGGATGGAGGATTGTGCAGGAGGATGCACTCTCTGCCGCGACTGACAGCTTGAGCAGACAGCAGCATGTACAGCAGGGCAGACAAATCCCCAGGCTTTCCCCCAACATCCATCTCCTTTCCCAGCTTTCAGCACCTGTTTCTCATGGCATTTTACCTTTAGTTGGCAAGGCAGTGAAGTCTCCATCAGCTTTGGGTTGTCCTTGTTGAGCTCAGTCTAAGGCAAAATTTTAAGCTAGCTCAGGCTGACTCATGCTAAAATGCAGTCTGGCTGGCTAGCTTGAATGAGACTAGACCAAGTTTAAAACAAGTTTGGAAACCATGTTCTTAAACAGAAATTTCTAATATAGTTCATATCCAAATCCTGATCCTAACTGTACCAGATGAAGGCAGAATAATTACTAATTTCCATGAAAAAAACTGTCCCGTGATTCCAGAGATACGAGATTCTGGCCTGTGTTTTATCTTTGGGGTTTGGGTTGGGTTGTAGGCCTCACTCTTTGTCCTACATCATTTATGCAATGGAAAGGGAACCAGATGCTCCTGGGTCACCCTCCATGCCAATGTTCATGTCCCAGGAGCTTCTCTTGGTAGTGTATGTGGTGGATAAGCGGCTCATCTYCTGTTACAGAGTTAGACTTGGCTCTGAGCTAGCATGACACGGGGCAGAATGGGTGTTTTCCACAAGGTGTGCACTTTAACTGCTTCAGACAGCTGCAATAGCTTGAAAGCAGCTGGGTAAACTCCTATAAAAATAGAAACAGGCTCCCAGCAAAATCCATTTTTGATCAAGTCCAGCCTACCCCTTCTTCACACTGTGTAAATTGAGCTGAGCCTCTGGCAAAGTGCAGCTTAAAGCTGGGCTCTGGGGGTTGTCTCTAATTTCATTTACTCATGCAGCACCTATGCAGGTTTGGTGAAGGCAGGATCCAGCTTTTCAGCTCAAACATTCTCAAAGCCATGGAGCTCCATGCATGCTGCCTAACCAAACCACGCTGAATCTGCAGGAAAACACTAGGGACACAAGGAGAGCATGGCGATCCTACCGCATGCTGATATGCACGCGTATTTAGAAGAGAAGCCTTGTACCTGACTCCGTATTGCCTCGTTTGCTCCCCGCCCTGCCCTCTCTCGTGGCCAGCCCCTTCCCCGTGTGCCGTGCAGGCCTGCTCCAGCACGCAGCCACGACGCCAAGCAGCACGCTGCRCAGTTCCTACAGCGCTGCCCTTCCTGAAGATGGCCGTAATGACGATGGCAGAAACAGTGGGCCGGTGGGTCCTCCTGTGAAGCCCATGCCATCCCGGGGCCAGCCAAACACTCTCACCAGAAAAACAGGATCTGGCATGCCGCCCGTGGCAGCTACTCCGCCTGAAATTCTTGCTGTTTCYCCTGTTCTGTGAGGCACGATGCACACTGAACCACTCTGCTACTGCCCATAGCAAAATGCACAGGAAGTGAACTACGTTGTGGCCTATATTGATCCTCTTAAAAATAAAATAAAAAAAAATTAAAGAAATGTCCAAGCCCTCTAGTTTGCAAGAGGCTCCAGACTGTGCCTGGAAGCTGTGAACAAGTCACAGAGAGCATATCCACCATTTTCCCAAGTCTGTTTTCCTTGTGGTTTCTTCAGTAGCAYGCACGCATGCCTTCGGTGTTTACTGTCAGCAGTTTTCAACGTGCTGACATGGCTAAAAGTGACCACAAAGCCAATGCAGGCAGGCAAAGAGAAGAAACAGAAGAGGAAATGTTAGGAGGCGCAGACTCAAACTTTACAGTTCTGCAGCAGTAACTACTAAGGTATCCTGACTAGCACAAGAAAGAACACGATTAGCACAACTTGGAGCWGCCTCACCTTTTTCCTCCTTTCTCATTAACCAATAGAGCTTTGTTCCTGATGTTGCTATTTTTGTGGCTGACGCACACATAGAGCAAAGGAGAGAGCCTTTCACACTACAAGTGTTRTATTTCTTTCCCTCCTATTGGCTCATTCAGGGTGCCTGGGTTGTTTTTCCAGCAGYTTCACAAACTTCTCCCCCCCAAGTTTAACTCCAAGAGTAATTTTTGTTTTGTATTTGCTTATTTTAAACAGCAACTGAAATATAAAGGAATAATGCAGTGCCTGAAAACAGCCAAGGAACGATTAATAAAGGCTTTATAAACACTGCCACAAAGTTTAGGTCCCTCACTTGACATGCTTTTGAGTTACTGGAATCTAAATTGAGACATGCGGATTTTCAAATATTCTATGTAAAAATATTCTATGCAAAAATATTAATGAATCAGCAGAGGTATAAGAAGCACATCTTAAGCTGAGATTTATATAACAACTTGCTCTTAGTTTCAAGCAAAACTTGTTGCCCTCCTTTCTGGGTTACTCTCTAGGATAAGCAAATGGAACAAACAGAACAAAGCCATGTGGGCTGTTGTTTCCTGTAATTCCCAAGCTGATGCAGAATCATTTTTTTTAGAAAATGGAAAGAATCAGATGAAGATTTTCTTACCGTTCCACTGGAAATAGCCCATCTGTGTGGAAGAGCTTTACTATAGTAACTTACAACAACACACATAAAAAGCTGCACATGGAACAGAAGTTTCCGTTTCTCCTTAAGTTTGGTATTCCTCCCTTTTTACATTTGCATTATGACTAGGGTGATGGATGCTAAATATCATAAATTCAAAGAAAACCTAGGAAATAAGGTGTTGATTATACTTTAAAACACTGCTAGGAAATAAATGTACTTTTCCTCATTTTAGTAGCATTTCCAGTGCTAATAGGCATATACATACTAGAAAATAAGTTCTGAGATCACTATATATAAATATACGTATATATACACACACGTGCGCGCGCATACACACACACGCACATATATATATACACACACACACACAAGGAATACATATACCGCATAGCATCCAAATAGCAAGTAGTGGAAAAGCACTGGCACCTGAATACATCTCTAAAGAGTTATAACCGATTATACATTTAATCTGTAAATAATGGCAATGAATACTTATAGCATCAGTATTTTTGCAAGAGAGACCCAGCATTCTGCTGAGGAAAAAAAGAAAACCATGAAGACCACCACCAGAACGCATCCCTGCGCCCGCTGGTGCTTTCAGAGGGAGTGCTCGAGCTCTCCTGCGTTCACCCTCGCACAAAGGTTGGCGCTGCGCAGGCCTCCCTGCGCAGAGCGCCAAACAGCACGTCCAGCTACRATGAAGCATTTGATGTCAAGGAGCTGTTGGATGCCTGTGTCGTGACGGTCATCACTTGTACGAGGGAGGGAACAGCACAACAGTGTAGATCATGCTGCTTCCCTGTCCTGCAAGGCTGTTTGTCTGGGATCGATAACTGCCCTAGCCAGGGTCCGACATCACAGCCTGCAGGATCAATGTGGAGGCATGATTTGATAGTTACGCTGCGGTGAACTCCTKGCAAATCCCAGCGGTGATTTAAGAGCTGTGCTAAGAGCAGAGGTGTGGACTCTGCTGACTGGAAGCAAGATTGGAGCTTCCTGGAGTGACTTTCAGCCTGGCTCTTTTACTGGGCAGTGCACAAGCACCAGCAGCCGCTTACCAGTGCCAGGCGCAGAAACAAAGCAAATGCAGCCGCCCCGCGCAGGCTGCGCGCCAGGAGCGTTCGGCCCCGGCAAACGCTCTTCCCAGCCAGTCTCACGTGGGCTGCAGCTCAGAAGGATGATTAGCCCTGGTGGAACCCTTTTAACCCTGCTTCTTTTAACTACATGGGATCCATGGTCTCCTTGCAATGCTTGAATGCTAATTCCTGCACAGCTTCAGGTAAGAAAAACACTAACAAATTCCAGCACAGGTTAAAGGCTAGTAAGGGCCTGTATTCTTTAAAAACTTACCCAGAACCTGTCAAGGTRGCCAGCAAGAGAAAGGCTTGGGTGGAAGAACAACCAAGGCTGTCCCCTAGGAAATTTCTGACCCAGACAGGAGCTCCACTCCCCTGCAAACACATAGTATGAATTTCTGATTTCTGAAGAATTCCCTTACATATGCAGGAGTAAACGCTGATAAATGTCTTTTGGGGCCTATTAATTAATGAGGCAGGTACAAGTTGTCGGGGCCCTGAGGGCACTACTGAGCTTTACTGYCCCAGCTCAGCTCCGTGAGGCCTCCCCCCTGCCCAGCCCCAGGGCCCATTTCAGCCCCCGCCCCGCGCTGCCGCCGCCACCGCCWGCCACAGCCCTGGTCCCGCGCGGTGCCTGGCGCTGGGCTGCGCCCGGCACCTGCCGCCGCCGGGAGCCCCCACGGACACCGGCGGCCAGCCCCAGGGACCTGCCGGCCCAGGCGGTACGCTGGCACAAGGGCTGGAAAATTGGAAAGAAGCTTCTGTTAGTTAATTTAACGAACACGTCTATCATAGCTGGTACGACACTTGTCAGGTTTGAGTGCTTCTCACTCACACAGCTGCTTTCACTCCAAGATGCTAGAAAGACAGCAATTAAAAATAACTGACCCTGTTCAGTTGCCTAAAAGGTCCCAGGTATGGCAAAATCAGACCAGCTTCAATGCAAGTACACAGAGCAGTTGAAAAATCACCATTTTTTATTACTGTTCCTTCTAACTACGGAAAGTAAAATTATTTACGTAACTAAATGTACCCACAAACCCTAATAAAAATTTTGTCTTGTGCTTTGCCACAAATTAAGACTTTTTTTAAAGAGAAGGAAAGATAAGAAATTACGGCCTCGTGATGAGTTTTCAGACCACTGAACTTCAGGAACGAGGCGGTAGGGTYAGTCTGCCCGCGTCTCCTCAGTGAACGGAGACAGACAGGCTCTCCACGACACAGCTCAGGTCCTCTACGCTGGTTCCTTCTCCAAATCTGCCTCTGCAGGACCCCTGCAGCATAACCTCTTAACTTTGGCACCTTGCATGTGGTGTAAATATCCATCGTGTTTTACGTAATCTGAAATTGGTCTCTGTCCAAAGGAAAAGCAGAGCAAAAGGCTTGTGCTGGTCTTCTTCCCGGGGACTGGGTTCACCCACCATGAATATAATGAGCTTGCAAAACCCCAGCACAGACACAGGGACAAACTGACGCTTGCTCGACAGTGCTCCCAGGCTCTGTCAAAGCAAGCAAATACGGCATCCCCGAACCGTGTCATGTCCCCTGCAATCAGGGGCGCATTTTTGACTGGTCTGTCAAAGTCACTCCTAATGCTAAGGTAAAGTCCTTTTATTGAGGGTCTAGTGGAAAGAAGATACCTTACTTTGTATGTGTGCCAGTGACACTTAAAAACTATCAGAACCTACATGTTTTTGATTAATCAGCATAGCTAGAAAATAGTTATGTTCTATACTGCTGCCTTTCCCATTTCAACTTCTAAAACTACAGGCATGATCAAAATGCCACATGATTTACAGTGGTAAAGCATTAACTAACTGCGTGCTATTTTGTTGCTTAGTTTCTTTCATATCCCTTCCTGAACTGCAGTAAAACCATTCCCCCAAACAGCAGCCAGACAGGGCAATGCAATTAGAATGAGAGTTGCAAAATATGATCATTTGCATATCCATGACTGACACCAAGGATCATTAATTAGGCATTCTGAGTATAAGTATATATGTATAAATTAGCATCTATTCATCATTTAAACTGTAATAATTTTTTTTTATACCTGAATATTAACTAAGTAGGAAAATTACTAAGTTTTCTATAGAAGGGCATCCAGAAAGAATTTTATCAACAAAAATAAGGTAAGAATTGCAAAAATAATCAAAATATGATCAGTGAAAAATCTGACATCAGCAGCATCTGTCACTGCACTGTTTTGCATCACTTATTGCAAGTTTTTTGCTACCTTTCTCTCCATCTCTCAGGTATACATATGCATGTGCACATACATCCCCAACAACTCTTTACTTTATGGTGAGACCATTTAAGGAATACGTTTGATAGCATTTAAAAGACAATRTAGAAATTTCCAGAATTTCACACCATGAGTATCCATCCCTATACCTAATTAATAAAGGAGACATATATTGAGAGCAGGACTTGCAACTACACCTCTGCCTAACAGAGGTCCCCAGGACATACACCTTACAYCTGGTACAACCTGTTTCCTAATGGGGAAAATAATTAGAAGGAAACAGGAGTTTTAAGCTTTTTTCAAAAGCTTAATGTTACTTCCTTTCCAGAAAGTACAAGACACTTCAAAGACTGTACCTTCACAAAAGAAAGAAATCTGGTGATTTTGAAAGAGTAAGACGACAGCTGGGAAAACTAGCAGAGTTCACAGCTTTTGGGCAGAAGTAAACAAGACAGGCGCACCGGAAAAATGATAGGCAAGACAGAAACAAATGAAGATGTAATTGCCAGTAATAATATTAGCAAAGTTTGCTTGGAGCTACAAAACGCACAAAGGGAAGATAAAAAAGCTAAAAAGGAGGGGTCCTCAGGTGGTGTAGGTGGGTGCAGCTGCTTTGCTATGCTGATTTGCCCTTTCTGGAGTCTGGCCTCTACTTCTCGAGAACCCGTGCCTACAGTCAAACAGTGAAATGGAGCACCACCAGAAACAGCACCCTCCAAAGGCTGGGGGGCCTATTTAGTAGATAACTGTGATGACTTTCATGACATGGAAGCAGTTACAGGGCTATGTAAACCCAACAGAATTAGTAAGAAAGAAAGACAGAAAAAACAAAAAGTATTCTAACAGAAGCAGCACTCCAGCAAAACAAAAACTGTTTCCTCCTATCTTCTATTTTTCCCCTTAACAAATAGGGAGCCTTGACTGTTCCCTATCTATTGAAATGGTGACTTTTATGTGCAATGGTTTGGCAGCTGCTGCCCCAGCATCTTCTGTGTTGGTAGAGAAGAAAATTCCATAACCACAGCATGTAACAGAGTTGTGTGTGATATCACTGTAATACAAACTGTGCGACTGACGCCTAAGTTATTTCAGCTGGACAATAAAATCCAGCATTTGGGGAAGRAAAAAAAAGTAGAAAAATCTGATTAAAAAAGCAGATTCTTTTGTGAGTAAAGTTTCCTGAATGCAGTCAAATTTAGACTCAATGGTAGCAACCACACAGAATATACCCTGACAAGCACTCTGCGTTCCTCCCAGTCTTTGGTCTCGTCAATATGCAGGCCCACTGACCCTGCCTGGCATCTCTGCYTTAACCTATTATTACAGTATCGTATATAGAGCCCATTAGAAGACTGAAAATTCCTTCAAACATGCGCACACTCGTATCCAAAAGAAACAAAACGTAAGGCTAGGCTAGGCTTCTCCTCTCCAAATAAAACTCTAGCTTAATTTTCTGCTTTTCCGCAAAGGTAAATTTGCCTATCATGAATTACCTCTTCATTTTGGGGTTGTTTTTAGCTCTCAGACTCCAAGTCTGATATAGAGAGCTGTGGAGAGCTGACAGCTCCACTAAATATACACGCACGAATGACCAACTTTGCCAAAACTAAGCAGGAAGCTGGTACATTTTCTAAAGGTCCTTCATGACAGAACAGAAAGGACTTGGGATTCTCTGCATGCCAGCTTTCGAGCTCAGTAGAGTTCTGTCGCTCAGAACTGGCTGAGCACGATCCCCAAAATTACAGGGCCTGTGGGGGCAGGGAGAAGATAGGGGGTAGCTATATCCTGGGGTCAAAGCAAAGCTGGGCAGAACGGTATGTGGATGATGCTAAAAGAGGCTCACAGTTGTGGAAGGTAATGCTATACGGAGGAGCACAGGTCATGATGTCAGCTCTCCCAGTGTCACGGCAAGAATTATAGCCACTAAAGCTAAGGAGATCAATTTAAAGTAAGGCAGAGTCCTTAGTGCCAAGAATATCCATCAACCAATCCAGACTAATGCCTGTCACGTAACAAGCTATAGGAACCACACAGGCAGAAGAAAAAATTCAGAAAGCAGCTAAATGAGAACTGATGAGCTTAACCCACAGAGCTTGGTACAGGTACGTGATTAAATATGAACCGCATAGGTGAGGGCAGTCTACAGGATCCAGTACTCAAAAGCAGCCCTAGAGAGGTGCAATATTCCCCTTTCAGTGGTTAGTGAAAGAGGAAGTCTGGGTCACCGGCCTTGCAGATTTTATCACAAGGATCTATTCCTCTGTGCCAAAGAAGCTGCTAATGATCTGGTTGAATGGGTGTGAATCCCTGAAGGAACCTCTTCAAAGACAGAGCAAGAGTCTTTGATTGAGACTTTAATAGATAAAAAGCAGCTTTAGACAGTTTGGGACAAATTCATCTCTCAAAACTAAACATAATTTGAGCATTCACCCCAGACCTCTTGTAGCATGCATTGGCTACAGAAGGGGACCGATTTCTTGAAAAAGATTGTTCCAGCAAGAGGACAAGGCACAAAAGGAAAAAGTATCTATCATTCACACAGAAGAAAAAGATTGCTGTGCTAGGCTGCAGCTTTTCAGCAGTGGGAGTGGGACTGCCATGTGCTTCGTGCTGCTGCAGTTAGGCTCCTTCTAGGATCCAGGACAGACGTTGCTCTGGGCCAAAACAGTTATCCCTGGGACAGACCACTGCCCCGGCTTCATAACTTGTGCCTAGGGTGCACTGGGAGATGGGTTCACAGTAAAACAAACGGTAGTACAGGGACTCTGCTGGAGTACACTGCCCTGAGGAAGAAACCAGATTGAAAGAAAATAAAAACTACAAGGTTCCTGTAGCATCAGGGAAGAGAAGGTTATTTAAATTCTGAAAAAATACAGCTTTCAGTTTTATTGCTTGCCCTTACTAGTGGGTACCCTTTAGTGAGCCTCAAAAAAACTGAATTTGCCAGAATTCTGCCCTAGGTAGAGCAAAACTAGTTACACAACTTGATCTTAATTGAAATATTTGGTGCCTGCTGATATGTTCAAACAAATTCACCAGATCTTGATTATGCGCTAGCAATTAAAGCCATTAAGTCAGTAGACAGACAGCRGGTTATTTCATTGCTATTTGACAAAGCCAGCCGTCGTTCTTTCCCCCTGTCTATGTGACAGCACTGTAATTAACAGTAATCAAATACTATTTGTGCTAGGTGTTGCAAGTTTGCTTCCTTAGCCGGCTAGATACCTCTGCCAACTGCAGAACATGGAAATCTACCTCTGGTCATAAGATACACAAGACACAAAGACGAGAAGAAAACTGTGGAGGAAGAGGAAGGAAGGATGCTTGCTTATTTGAGGTTTATCTAGTTTGTTCTTGAAAGCAAGATTCAAAATTAAGAACATCATTTATTTCTGCAAGTTATATATTAAAAAATTAAGTTAACCTACAAAAGCTAAATAACAAGTAGTATTGTGAAATATAATAATAATTACATTTAGCATTTATGTATTCCCTGCTTGAGAAATGCATGTAACCTCCATTAGCATTAATGGGAATTCTACTCATGCATCAGGCAGAGACTAGAGTCTAATAGTGAATTATATCTTCAAAGTGCTGTACAAACATTAACTAATTAATCCTCATAACCACCCTGTGTGGTAGGTAAGTGATATATGAAATGTATATCTGAGCAGGCCCAAGAGCAAGACAGCCCCGCTCTGTGCCCTTCAACACGGASCAGATATTCATCATGTTTACACTGCTGCTGAATTCAGGTGCATTTTATAAATGCAAGAGAAAGACTTATGGTGAGCCAAGTTTACTGAAGCTGGCATGGGAAGAAGTAAATTACATCTGTGGCTCTCCTCCCTCCTTCCTGGACTCTACAGGGCCGTTTGCATGTTGCCACTGGAGGAAGTATTAATGCCAACTGCTTCCTCTTTGGATTTCTACTGTGRGCAGGCAACTCTTGAATCCAAGGAGGAGAACAGAAAAAAGTCCATGGGAGCTCCATCATTGCAGACTCCTCCTCAGTCATCCTCTTTGATACCTTGATCTTCCTCTACTTTCTGCTACTACTCTTCCTGGCAGGCTTTCTGCCTTCAAAACCATCCAACAAAGCCTGCACATCAAAGTTGCAACAGGACCTTAGGAGGAGGAACTATGCACCCAATTTGGGTATTCTGTTTAGAGGATCTGAGTGATTTCTCTTTAAATAGAATCTAACATAGAACAGGGAGTTTCCTGATTAAAAGATTCATATTTTGAACACTCGTTTTGCAACAGGCCACAGGCAAGAACTTTGATAGTGTAACTTTATAACCAGCAAACTGTTTGAATACCATGAAGCAAGGTCTCAGGACATAAACCTGTAATGCTGATTCAGAGAGCATTTTAGAAAGGTGGAGACTAAGAGAACACAGCAGTATAGCATCRGAGAGAGGGTGCTCTTGGAAAATAAAAAGTGGAGGAGTAGAAGTGAGAGAAGGCTGAAATACTAAAACAGAGGGGAGAAGGAAAAAGCAGACCAGGTCTTAATGAAACCATGGCAGTGCACCACTTTCCATCACTGCTCTACTTTCAGCACTTGTCTCAGTGCAGCATAGGCCACAGTGAAATGGTGAGGTAGGCAGGTGCAAYGGCAAGCCAACACAAGGATGTAAACAGCATTTAAGATTCCCCCCAAACCCCAGAGACTCCATGTGCGAGTCAAGGCCACAGCTGAAACCTGTGGGTCTCCGACAAGCCARTGTGCTTTTTCTTGGAGAGAGGCCTGGCTCAGCCTGTCTCCCTGGAAGCCTGGCTCTGATCTCGCCAACAGCCACGGGCGCTTTTCCATGGCTGATACTTGCATGCAACATGATTTATGCTGATTTACAAGCCCCAAACCAGATGGGCGTGCAGGGAGATACGTGAGCCCAGAATGAACAAAACTGTACTCTCAAGAGAAAAAGCTATTTTTAGAAGTGTGTTTGGTGTCATATCAAACACAAAAACAGCCAGGATGAAATGAGAGAAACTTTCTTTGAAGAATACCTGGAGTTTGCCTTAAAAGTAGCCCATACACCATAAAATTTACTTCATATGCTGAATCTTCAGGTAAAGATGGTGCTCAAAACCAGCTGACTGCAACTACATTAGTAGTCAGAGTTCAGGGCTTGGATGGCAACCATAGCTGTAGAGTGCTCAGCTGGTGTATTTGGTTCCTTAAAGATAGAAACACATTTGAAACATTCTGTTTTCATTTGCCACAGGCTGCCTAGAAAGTTTACAGACACATATCCTAAATACATATGTACTTATATAAACCCACAGTATCAATGAACTTTCAGTAAGACTATGTATAATCTTCCTTGAAATTAACTCTCACATGCCCAAGACTTTCCTGGTCTACGTTTTAACAAAACTTATGCAGTGACAAATACATAATAGTGGCGACAACCGTGAAGCTCCTGATGCTTGGGAAAGAAAATAGGTAACTGAATTCTGGTTAGCATCTGCACAATGGAATTAAACTTCCTGGGTAGTGCTTTGCACTTCGTAAAAATTAGGTTCTTTTAATGCTCTCAAAATTGGGTGCTCAAAACCAGAGGCAGTCAAAATCACTAGGTCTCACAGTTTCCCCTGTCTTACATTTAATGTGATTCAAAAAGTCCACGGTGGCAGCAAATACAGGCTTTGCCATAGATGGTGCCCCAGCACTGACCATTTAAGCAAGTGACCGAGTAGTGCCTCTTCCAACACCATGCAAGCATGTGCCTGCCTGCAGAAGCGAACAATACTTTTCCCTGCATTTGAACTGAGAGTTTGTGTATTATCTTTATCTGCCCTTCTTTCAGGGAAGAAAAGATTTTCTCAAATTCTTCTCTTGGTGAGAAGTCAATCCATGATAGGCATCAGAAACACCAGGCAGCCTCCTAATCCTGCAAGCTCTCTTGCACACTGAAAACCCTGCTAATGAGTTATSACCTTACAGGCCTATGGACCGTTTCCGCCAGCGCGTTCCCTGCCTCGGCACACAGACACACGCTCGCTTTGCCCGAGCAAACGGAAGTGCTGACGCGGCCCCCGTCGGGATTCCTGCAATGCTGAAACCTCCCRGTGCCCAGCCTTTCCAAGGTGAGGAGAACTAAAGGAAAACTCTTGTGCCTTTCCTAATCCTGTCACTTTATTTGGGGGGGGGGGGGGGGAGGGAGAACGAGAGAGCGAGCAAACAGCACAGAGAAATGAGATTATGAGAAACTGGTCTCATTTCAAAGGAGCCCTCCCTCTCTGTTAGTAAATAT
>NW_028186512.1:4588004-4614969 GCF_003343005.1 Rhea americana | reverse complement strand
AAAAAAAAAGCTGTTACTGTCCATGGCTCAAGAGACTGACAGTTTTGCTATCAGTTTGTACGGGTGCTCCAGCCCTCCTGCTTCAGCCCAAAGCTGGTGCTGGTAAGCAGGCAGGGGAAGAACCTTCCTCCTTGGGTGCCCCCCAAGCCTTCAGGACTTGGGAAGCACCTATACAGCTGAGCACCCAGCTCTTTCTAAAGCCCATGGGAGTTGGGTGCCCAGGCCTCAGACTGCTTTAGACACCCGCCACAAGACACGAACCTACATCTCTGACTGCCAAAAGCTACATCACCGTGGGGCGGCAGGAGAGCCCCCAAGCCACCTTAGAGAAGTGGAGCTGTAGCTACGGCTGCTGGCAGGGGGGTAGATTTTCCTAACCCGCAGCAGACGACAGCTCCCTTTGCGCTATGTCCTGCAGCTGCTGCTCAGAGTGAAACGGAAACATCCGCTTCTCCGGGTTCACGAGCAGTGCCACAGGCCACCAGATCAAGGCTGGGAGTGAGCTGCATCAGATATGATTTTGACTTGATTTTCAAGCAGGTCTAATTCTGCTCTCACTTTGACTTTTTCACTAATGCAAATGAATCAACTCCAGCTATATGCTAATGTAACTGAGAATACAATTCAGAAATGGCACAAGGCTTTTGGGGGGGATTTTCTTTTATTTCATGAAATATTCTTAACTCTCCTAGTCTTTTGAAGTAAACCAGAGTATTCAGACATTGCTGGTACAAATTGCATCGTACCAGACTTGAAAATAAAGAACAAACACGTGTTATAATTTAGCATTCAGACAAGACAGCTCAGCACTGCAAAAGCCTGCATATTGGTGCAAAGGAACAAAAGTTTAGGATTGATTCCTCTTTCCAGAGATGTAACTGGAAGCCCCTACTGGCTTTTTTTTAATGTTTTTTAAATTATAGACGCACAGTTTGTGCAGTTACAAGGCTGTATAAATGGAGCTGCTTGGCCTACAGAATGGCTTGTAACACCAAGCAACTCAAAACACTATGATACTTGCTCGTTTGTTTGCTTTTAATGTCACTGATCTTTTCCCATCGCAAATGCTTTATATCCTTTTCCCAGTTACTCACTGCCATAGCTTACCACTTCCCCCTGCCTGACCTGGGCACTCCCAGGTCTGAACTGAGCACAGCAGTGCAGAAGGGTCTCATCCGTTTCATGATGGATCCCAGAAAGCAGCAGTCAAAAYGAAAATCTCCACGTAAAGCAGCTAACTTATCCTCCCTGTGGGCAGGAAGGCCACGAGCACTGCGAGAAGGGTAAGAGGCTTGGGCTCTCTGCTTTGAGTGCCAAAGCGCGTACAAGGAAGGCCCGCTGGTCTCGCACGAGCCCCTTGGTGCGACCTCTGCCTCACCACGAACTCGGAAGCTGCCTGGACACGTGCACACTGACAGTGTCTCGGAAGCATGCAGGAGCAACGCGTGCTTCCAGCATCTGAGGGGAAGCCTGGAAGGACTAGCACAGGTTTTCAGAGAAAAAAGAGTGATGCCACATCCCAGACAATCTTTGAAACTCAAGAAGAGACCATCAGCGCAGGAGCTGCCGTTACTCGGGCACGGGCTGCAGCGTGAAGCGCCCGCCGCGCTCCTCTAGCCCGCAGCATCCTGCCCCGCGCGGCTCCGCTTGCTCTATTCTTCTGCCCTTGGGCCGGGAGGGAGCGCAGGTCACAGCACTCGTTGTGCTCACGGAAAGGTTTAGGGACTTTCATTCTGCAAGACCGCGTGTGCATGCTCGCTCACACACACAGGCACGTGCAAACGCACCAAGCAGCCTTCCTCTCCTCCTCTGCGTTTTCGGGGAGCAGCTGCAGCAAGGGCTTGGGGCGCGCATCCGCGCTGCCAGCCGCACCACATCTGCTCACGGCGCTGCGCTACCGCGTGACTCATGGCAGAGAAAGTTGCAGTTCAAAGGGTAGGAGGTGAAGAGACGTGTGAAAAACGGCTGGCAAAGTAATGTGATTAACACGAGCAAGGCTGTGTAAATCATGATATTGCGRGTGTCTTTTTGCTACTCTCACCCACTAAAAGCAATAAACAAAAGCATAAGCAAGACGCCTCCCCCAGCATAAGTTACATTAAGGTGGTAACTGGCTGATGCTGGCACTTCATAGGGAATTACATTACTTTAATGCAGAGTTGCAAAATTTTACTCATCCACTCAAAGCAAGTCGCATTTTGATGGACAAGCAAAATAAATAGATTTTTCATTGCAAGTGTCCTACTAAAAGGCTGACAAATAAATCTTCCTGGGCTGGCATTATTTCCCATAATAGTTTTGGTGGTGTTAATGCCAGGAATACAGGAGATGTATTTAATGCATTTGTTCATATTCACATACAATTGCCTTTTTGCTTAACAGTGAAGCTCAGTTTTTGTTTCAACCACACTGGTGCAAATCCCAACTAAATCTGTTGATGTTTTCTACTCAAGCAAGTTTATTCCAAGGGACGGTAATGGTATAATAACAGTTGCTCCACTAATATTTCACAGTTCACTCTGATTCTAGCTGCTCTTCTGCAGGAAATAAAATGAAAAAAAAAAAAGAAAAAAGGAACTACTATTAAAGAGAAACAAGAGATTACACTTTTGTTTCTCCTTTTTTGGGGTGCATTTGAAATTCATTGGGATCACCGTAGTTCAACAGCAACTTTAAAAGATGAGCTAACTATTTACATGAATGATTTTGCCATTTCCAGTAAAATCTATCCTAAGGATGGAATTTTCTTCTTCATCATGCTGTAGGATAAAAATATTTCTGAAAGGTTCCTCAGCTTTCTGTATGTTCCTGTTTATATACAGATGAAACTCAGAACTGAAGTGTAGTAAATTACTGCTTCAGAGACCCATGACTTTTCCCTGCCCCCAGCTGCATATATTAATATCAACTGTAACCCAGGTTTGGTCACATTCCAAAGGCCTGAATGCTTTTAGAATCAGAAATGCAGTTTTTCATTAAAAAAAAAACAAAAAAACCCCAACCAACCAAAAAAAAACATCTGTTCAGTGTAGGTATTTCTACACATCTGTCACCTGAGTACTTATCCTGCTGCCTAAATAAAATTATACAGAATAAAAATTTGCTTCAGTGGTTGACTATCATCAAAAGATTGTTTCACCAAGCTTCTTCAGAAAATAAAGAATATAAAGAGGATTTAAGCACAAAACAAACATAGCCTCTCCATCGCTCGTGGCAAGAAGAGTGCAGGCTGTGAAGCTACCACCTAAATAYGGCCTGCAGAGTCCCCCTGACAGATCTGCATGCTCACACAAAAGCATCTGCCAGCAAAGCTAGCGGAGGCATCAGCCAAAGAGTATTTTTAAAGTACAGCGTATGCAGCACTTCCTCCACAGAAATGCAAGCCCAGGAACAGGGCTTCCTGGCTGGCATTACTGCATTTACCCTACRGCACTTTCTGCTGGTTCAACCACCTCGCGCAGAGCGACGCCCCCGGCTGAAGCGCCGAGTCGGCGTTTCCGGAATGGCCGGCCGGCGTCGGCCGCCTCCTTGGGGAAGGAGCACCAACACGGCAGGGTATCGCGCTGCTTCCGTACCGAGAGCCTGCTGTCAGACACTGCACTGCAGAAGAGCTCCCCCGGCACTGTCCACACTAGGAAAAAGCGCTGTTTCCAGTGACCTACCTTAACTCAGTTGGTTAGCCCGTTTCAGTGCCAATACCGACGCGTTTGAGCTTGGGCTTGGGCGCTCCTCTGTCACCAATGTGGCTTTACTAGGCAGGCCCAGGATAAGCTTGAGAGAAAAGAGCTCTGTTTTGTTGCTAGACTCAAGGCTGAAAGCTATTTGTAGCCACRTAACCTGGCTTTAATGTCACACTTTTACATGTGTGACGCTAATTTACATGTGTCCTACAAACATCCAGCCATTTACTTGGGTGCTAAAATATGAATTTCAATACTTCAATGTAGGCATACATGTTAAGAAACATCCACCTTCTCTTTCCTGTCCCATCTTCTCTTGATTTAAAAATGGATATAAATAGCTTTTAATACTTAATAATGTGTATTTTACCTCAGGGCTGATACGTATGTAATACATATCTGCGGCGATTGCTAGAATTCAAACACATGCAGTAAATTGTAAAAAGCTGATGGAGTGTATTAATTTGAGTTATGTGCCAAAACAGTCTGTGCAAAACTCTGCGCTGCCTTAACTTCCCACAGTTTTAACTTTAATTACTTTGAACAGATTCAACCAGCGTCGCCTCTGCAGAGGCTGGATGCTCACGCTCAAGTCCCAAGGGTTCCACGTGTTTCTTCACAGCCAGCACTGGGCCGGGAGCTGATGTGGGCTCACARGACACGCACCCCCACCATGCTTTTAAGTGAAGGCCTGTTTAAGGCCTGTTTCTCATGAAATGCTTCAGCCAGCGAGGCAGCCAGCACGGCCGGGGCTGGACGCAGGCCTGCCCAGCGCAAGCTAAGCTCCACTTGGCACCAGTGCAGTAAGTCAGTGTTAGGGCCCCTGAACCCTAGCAAACTTTAATAGCGATGAAGAACATAAAACTCGAGAAAAATTATTCTCAAGTGCTATAATACTGATTGAATTTCCATAAGGTGCCACAAACCTTCCTACAGAACGCTGTAGCGACATCGGTCGTGAATAACTGCAAATAAATAATTGGGGAAAAAACAACCTGTTTTAAAAATGTGTCAGAGATGCTACAGAAAGCTGCCTGGGATTGTKTTTTCAGCAAAAGGCTCGAATTTCTGCAGAGAACAGAAACAATTCATAAAAAAGCATTTCTGGAGCTGAAAACTTAATTGCTGCGAGAAAACTAAGCTGACTGTTCTGCGCCTCTCAGGTCAGAACACCCGCACGTCCAGACAGGAACGTGCTGGGCCCATTTCTCGTGCGAGGGTTGTCACCCGGCCGCTCTCCACTCTCCCACCCCACAGGGACGCATCTGCCTCTCCGGCGCTCTGCGGCGGCTCGTTGCCGTACCTTTCCCCGTGTCAGCAGCACAGTCCACGTAGTTGCCCCTGTCTGAAGACTTGCTCTCCCCCAAGCCCAGTTACCTTTCAGCTAAGAGACGAGAGACGCGCAGAACCGTCTCTTTGGCTTCACTAAAGACTTACACCGGACGTAAGGGACTGGAATAACCTTGGCCTTAGAGTACTCTTTGCCCCAGTACTTGAAGTATTAAATACAACTAATTTCCACCATTAGCTTTATTTAGAAACCACACTGCTCGCTGCTGAAAGAGGAACCTCATCATCATGCCCACACTGAGTTGTGCTCTGTGGTATTTAAAGACAAAATGTACAAACCAGCAGCTCAGCTGCCTGTCAGATAACAGAACTGGGTTCCTGATTTTTTTTTTTAATAGGCAATGGGCACCAGCAGAGCCTCCGAGTGCACTGCAACGTGCCCAAGCGCCTTGCCAAGCAGGGCCAGTTCTTTTCCTGCCTTTTCCTCCCATCGGCAGTCTCACCAGTGTCAGTGGAATTATTTGTTCAACTGCAGAGAGCACAATTTGATAACGAACATGTCCCTTGGTGTCAAAAAAAAGTAAAAATAACACTTGATCTGAAGACTAGGTAGAAAATACTATCTCTACTTACACAGCTGTGACACCGAGCAGAAACAGAGAGGTTTGACATGAAGAAGTCTGCCTCTGGTTTCAGGGGAGTTTTACGAGGCTGCTACCACCCAGCTTGCAGCGTGATCGTTCCTGATTGAGGTTGCAGTTCAGGAACATGTTACACATCTCAGGTTCATTCCCATTCAGGGCAGCATATTCTGAACACTGTTAAAAATGTAGGTGCACAGGGGCAAAGGACTGACTGGATGTAGCAAGAGAGCTACTACATTCTCTCTCTCCCCCTCTTAAAAAAAAAAAAAAAAAAAAAAAAAAAAACTTAGTCTCTTAGTCAAGGTCAAATATTGGCAATATGGAGAAAAATGCACTGCCAATGCCCCAGTGGTGCCAGTTCTGTGAAGAGGACACCAGTGTGCAGTGCTGTCATTTATGTACCTATTGTGAATGCAGAAAAACCCAATTTATAAATAAAAAGCTCAAAGAACCCATAACACGACTTAAGTTTCCAAACACTTCCAACAGTTAAACAGTATCCTAACTTTAAAGGCTGTAATTGGCAACCAGTTCTTTAAAATTAATCTTTAAGTACTGCTTTAACAAAATGCTTTTTCCTGTGAAAATCAAAAACTCAATCCAAGTCAAACACCTGTTAAGAGATCTTGCCCCTCTCCACTGCAGCACTGAAAAAAATGCATTAGCAGAGATACAGGTTGGCTTCCTCCCCCTTTTCAGCTCATTACCATCAGTTTTGAGAACTGATTAGCCGTGGTTGTTATTCATTAGTCACATCTCTAAAATCTGAATTATAAACACCTCTGTGAGGTCTTACTCCAATCAACCTATTTTGAGTCTTGCAATTAATACTAACACCAGGAAAACAGCTGAACAGTGTACATTTAAAGACCATCCCCTCTTCCCACCAAAACCCAAGCTTAGACTCGCATGAAAAGGAAGGCTAAAACAAATCTACGCGTTCTGCCATCCCTGATGCACATTCTTCTCCCATGTACACAGCAGCCTGTTCAGGTGGTTAATGCAGAGATATAATGGGTGCACTGTAAGCTGTAAATACGAGGCAGCCATCAGTGTTTCTCCTGATGGGGTCAGATGCTACACAGCTGCTAGATCTCGGGAGGGCAAGAACACGCAGGCATGACAGACTGAGTGAGTGCCATTGGTTGTGTGCTTGCTCTGAACACCCAGCCCCGGACAATAATCAATTACGTGGGGCTGCTAATGATACTGATCAAATKCACTTAGCATTCGGCACCTTGAGGGCTGCAATCCTGACACTTTGAGAACACTGAAGGTGCCCAGGGGCAAGATGAAAAGAAAGGCTGGTGCCAGCAAAATCCTCAAAGCCAACAAGGCAAAAACAGCTTTTCCTTCTCTAACAACCCCCCTTTAATTATAAAAAAATATTTACTTAGGAGTAAGCACAATCTTTTCCATAAGACAGCACAATTTACAGATRCTGTAGCGTGGTGTGAAAGGTCGGGGCCAGTAGCTTCACACGGAGCGGCCCCCGCTGCTTGAAGAACGACTCGCTACAAGAAGCGTATTCCCACCATACAGACCGGCTTCCAGTAGCCTGTTTACCAGCCTGTCTGGCTCCTACCTGGTCTGAAGTTACTTCCCAGGCTAGACCTATGATCCAGGGTCATTTGGCTTCCTCATCACTATCATTAACTCAAAACGTTGACCTCTTTCCAGCTTTCATGACCAGGAAGGATTTTCCCACTGGTTTCAGTGAGTGCAGGATAAGGGTAAACACTGCTCTGTCTCAGGCATCCTAAATCACAAGGTAACTCTTCTCTAAGTTCTTTTTCATCCATAACTAGGGTCTTGCTCATGTACCACAATTCTACTGCTTTATCTATACACACTATTTATTCCCTGTTCCTATATGAGAAAAAAGATTAATTGCACACAATGATATAAGGCACTGCTCTGCATACCTGAGATTATATTATTATTTTAAAGGGGAAGAAAGGATTTTTCCAACTGACAGAGAAAATCATATCTAACTGAGAAGAMAAACAGTAGGTTAGACCAGACCTAATGTCCTAACTGGTTCTTCACTCTCAGCTCCCAGACCTAGGATTCTGGGCATCTAAAACCAGCTTTTCATCCCTTGGAAATCACCCTTCCTTCTGCTATATGGCAGACAGCCCCATAATAACACTTTGACTGACTGCAGGGATCAGTTGGCAGCCTGGAACACACTCAAAAATGTCTTTACAAGCACACTACACAAATCACCAAAAGAAAAATAAATGTTGAAGAAATTACAAAACAGAACTGCCTAAAGAGAATTTGTAATACTTAGTCCTGCAGATGTTCCTTGGCATGATGTATTGCAGATGTATGTTCCCTGGCAGCCCTTTCTCAGGATGCAAGGAATTAATAATAAACCAACAAATGAACATACTGCACATCTGCATCACCAAGTTATTTTTGCAAACCATGTGCCAGGATTATTTCTCATCTGTTCTGGGGCAACCTTATCAGCATGCATCAGCCTAGGACATGAAGTGATGTATACCATGTCTGCTCAAACAGCAGAGGGAAGCTTGCAAGTCAGGCAGGATGCAATGACTCTATTTGGACTTTAGCCAAAATATGCTCACTGTGCAGAATGGAAAGAAGAATCCTCACCCAAATGTGCAGTGAGGATTCATTAAACTTAAGAAATAAGTTTTTATTAAGAGACCTGCTTAGCTAATAACTATTCATTACCAAAAATGCAGTAAACAAGCCAGCAATGATGGCTGATCCCTTCTTTCCCTCAAAAAGTGATCCYCTTTTCCTTCAAAAAGTGTCATAGAGATCCTTTACCACTACAAGTTTTCATAATCTCAGTTCTATGGCTCAAGAATACCCCCAACAGGACATCAGCTTCTCATATCCTAAACAGGAATCCATATCTGCTCTGAGCTCCAGACATATCACTGCTAGTTAMTGCATTGCCACCAGACCTTCCTAGCTGTGGAGATTAGGAGAAGTCTTCTGGTAAGTGCAGACTCACTGGAGACTGGGTGGATGTTTATGAGAACTGACAAGTTCATGACATAAAGCAAAGCTACTAAGATTAAATAAAACTTGGCTTGCATGAAATGACCTGGTGTAGTATCAGGTTCAACACAGGCACCAGCAGCTTGGAAACTGCTACCCCCCACCTCCCTATTACTGCCCACAGTGATGGCTGAGAGAACTGGGCTTGTTCAGCCCTAGAAACAGATGGCAAGGGAGAGGTTTTCCTGCCACCTTCAGCTACCTAATGTAGGATGTCACCAGTCTTTTAGTGGAAGTGTACCATAGTAGGACAAAGAGCAATGGACACAAGCTTCAACAGTGGAACTTGCAGAAAGATACTAGATTTTTCAGTGTAAGTAGAGTCAAACAGTGGTGCATGCAGCCCAGAGAAGTTGTGGATTCTCCATCCTTCGAGATATTCAAAGCCCAACTAACACAGCCCTTAGTAACCTGATGTAGCTGCTTTGAGCAGGGGCTGGGCTAGACAGCTTCCAGAGATCCAATTAAATTATCCTCAAACAATGCCAGCTTCAGGAGAAAGACCTACCTAGCTCTGGGGATTTCTTCTCCTCTCCTGCTGCGTATTCCTGGAGTGCAGCAGAGCAGAGGAACACTGAAAGATGAGAASAGAGAAACAGGCACCTTCATTACCAATATTCAGTTAATATCTTAGTTGTGAATACTGCAGGCACAAGGATATCTTTTTCTAATACATCTGTGCTGCACTGGTGTGTATTCCTTCACCTTTTACAGCAGATCCTGATACATGGCTAGGGCTTACAAGCACTTACTTTCACAAGCACTAGCAGGCTTGGCAGCTTCGACAATGTTAGTCAGGTGTTTTTTACTAGCATGAAATTCACTCCAACATTTACTGTCAATCACATACAAACAAGAGGGAAAAAACCCATATTCAATTAAAGTGCATTACAAGACAGAAAATGAGGCACAGAATCTTATCCTTTTTGTGAACAAATATTAAACCAGCATGGCTTGCACTCTGTAAGTTGGAGTGATATCCCAGTGAGTCCACTGGACATGAACTCCTGAGAACACACCGGAGATCTTGCTACTTTAATGAAACTTGCTAATACCTTGCATTAAATTCTTCTTGTTATTACTGCCTGCTCCATCTAAGGGTTGCTTTGAGGCAATTAWTAGTAACTTGTTATTCAATACCATTATGCAATTCAAGTCTCAAAAAATGCAATAAACTAGTTCTTTTCTGTAACACTCTCACTCTACTCATTCTCCTGTCTACTCCATATACCCATCTTAAATACAATATCAGAAACATCAGCATTTTCTCCACAATACTAGGCATCAGATAACTAAGATGCATACTTATGTGCTTGAAAAGCCACAAAGAGATTATCTGTGACAAATTGGTATTTTGAGCAAACATTTTAGGAAAAAAAAAAAAATCTATCATTTAAGTTCTCCAGAATATTTAATTCACCATGTCATTCCAATTCTCCCTTACCTCTTTCACTTGAAGGCTCAATGCTACAATCAGACACATGCCTCTTTTACCTTTATCTCAGACTAGAAAACCAATTTTGCATATTGAATTATTATTTATTTCTATGGATGTCTCTGGATTCCTTTGACAGTTTTATCTTGCTGAAGAGAATAAATGTTCTTTTGAAAGGTACTGCCAGACCGCCTTCATTCKCTGATGCCAAAGGATGCGGTCGGCAGAATCTGTCAAAAATAACTCACATGGTCTGAGGGATCTGAAAATTACAACTGCTACTTTCTACATGGTAGCTTTGGATATGTCCACTTTACCACCAGCACCCAGTCCCTTCTTGCCTTTTCCCCTGGTCACCATGGGAAGTACGTATTGGAGAAGCAGTGCTACGACTTGAGCGCACCTGAAATCTGGGCTTGCTTTTTCTCCTAACATTCTGCAGGTACTCACGCCTAGAGTGTTTTTGAAATATAAAACAAACAGGCTAAAAGAAGCTAATTTAAACTTAAACCAGAATCCTGTAATGGCTTGGGGATTTTGCAGTGACTGCTTTTGCTGGTATCTGAATCTGACTCTGGAAACAAGCGTTCGTTTTGCAAAGCTCAGCACAGGATGCAGTGGCAGAGAGGGACGAGCAGAGTGAGGCAGAGGCACCTGGGCAGCACCAGGAGACCCAGCGTGCATCCCTGAGGCAGTGAGGGCCCACACAGCACAAGGCAGACTCCTTTCCCCTCCCTTCTCCCCCCCCTGCCCCAAGACAGTGACTGCCTGGAGGAGGCACTGAGAAGGCACCTTCCCACAGCCTCTCCCCAGGCCAACCCCTTCCTCCCTTTGGTGCCTGCGCCAGTTAACTCACACCTTGCCATTGCAGAGAAGTTGTGTCAGGAGGCCTTTACAGCAGCACCTCCGCTTCACACCGCCCGATCCTCTCTGGGCTCCCAACAGGACCCAGAGTAGTGAGGGCTAACTACTTCCAGGCAAAGACGGCGTCTTTGTAGACCATGCTGTATTCTTCAGCATGCTGCAATTTCCAAAAGGSTCTTACAGAAAATAAGACAGCCCCTCAACGCAGACTACGAGAGTAGCTGAGAGAAGCAGCGCAGCTCAATAGAAACCTCCCCTAGAAAGCAGTTCCTTCACTGACGCTCCAGTCCTGAGGCATACGGACCTTCAGAGTTCAGGGCCAGCCTTTCTGCTGGGTGGGACGAAGCTCTAGGTGGCCAAGGAAGACAGTGGTAGGCAATATGTTGTACTTGGGTGCAGCAGCCAGGTGAACACTTTCCAGTAAAAACAAACACCAATTTATTTAAAATTTGTGGAGCCATAAAGGGAGGGTGGCACTTTGGTCAGAGCTTATACAAAGCAGWACGAACTGCATYGCTCTTAGCAGCCACCAAACCCTGCRTGTATGCACATGCACAYACACAGGCACACACACTGCATTGTAGCTAAGCTTTGATACAACGTTTTATCTTCACAAGTGAGAAGATCAAGTGGCTATGGCATTTGAGAATTACCCAGGGCTTCCTTTCCAGAGAAGATAAATACAACACTTGGATCAAACCTGAGTCACTGAGCTGCGTACTGACTGACAGCAGTACATTGAGCCTGTATGTTCTCCCAAGACAGTCACACCAACCTCTATCTTTTTTAATTGAATCAAACAAAAGGATTCAGAATACTTTTTCTTAGGTATTCACAAGAACTGCCACCTTATATTAGACCACAGATCCACTTAGCCTGGGTATCATTTCTTTGACAGCACCAGCAAYGGGTGCTTAAAGAAACAAGGCAAACGTAGAGGATGCCTGCCCACTGTATGTCCTGCCTAGCTTCCCAGTATCAGCCAGCGGTTCTGACCTTCTTGGGTCTGAAAAATGTATCCAGGTGCTTGACCTGACATGGTCCTCTCTTCCAAGAACTTGCCTAGTTCCTCTTTGGATCCAGTTTAAACTTTCAGCCTTTATTGCAGCCTGTGGTGAAGTTTCACAGCTTCATTAGCTACTCTTTTCCCCACGTTTGCACCTGCTACCTAGGAATCCTGCAGCATACGTATATTTGTAGTATGCATATATTTGCACAAGCAGTGAAATTGGCCACATAAACACTTGTGAGCTGTTGCTTACGATGTACACGTGGTTTTGACATAACTGGGTGGCACTTCTGAAATGAAGATGGAAACTTCCTGCATTTAAAATTTACATCCTTCACTGTGGTTCAGCTCAGCTGGAAGAGTATGCTATTTGCCACGATGTGCACCCTAAAGAGAAGTCACAGAATACACAGCCATCTCTCATTCCCAATAAGCAGAAACATCAAAGCAATCAAAACTCTAAATAGCTATTAAGAATCTATTTTTTTTTCCTTTACGGTGAAAAGCACTTAGAAGARTGTTTTAGATTATGCTGGCATTCCCAAACCAACATTGGCCTGCTCAGGCTAGTCTCYAGCTGCTGCAAGTCTCAGGAGCCCCGCAGCAGCCAAAGGATGCACTTGGCCAGTCCCGTGCTGCTTGAAGTTGTGAGGGAGTGAAAGAGCCAGTTCACCAAGCAATGTGCGCATGCATCGCTATTATTAAGACAGGCCCAACCTCTGCCAGATCCAAGCTAGATTCCTTTGAAGTCTTGTCCAATCTCAGGTCTAACCGGATGTTTTGTCCACCTCGTTGCAGCAGGCCTGGCTAACAGAACGCAGGCGGCTGCTCCCTCACAACTGACACAGTCTCTGAAAGAAGCCACTGTAGAYGGAGATGGACCAGCAACATCCAGCCCTCGCAGACTTCTTAGGTATGCAGCTAGCTGAGGCCAGGACACAAAGCTTTGTGGGTTTTCACTGCCAGAGGCAATCTGGTGAAACAAGGACGAATTAGCGTCTAGTGGTTCATCCACACTGCCCAGTGCTGGTATTGTGTGGGGCTCCAGCAGGCATCAGAGAAAGGTTTGCCCCAACTGATTTACCCTGCCCCAGGCAATCTTGCACATCACTGCACTGTGCAGCACACACATATGCCTGCCCTGGCTACATTTCCAAAGGGATCTGTTAGAGAAATACTAAGCTAGATGCTGTCCTTGCAAATTAGCAATTACAGTTTGCTATTGGTGATACCTTGAGACCTCTGTCTGCAGCAGGTTACCTGGCATGGCTGCAAGTGAAGCACTTTTCAAGAGGCCATTTTGGGATTGCAGCCAGGTCTTTACAAGGTACTAGAATTTCAATAATGAAATTAAAAACAGAATTTAGCACTTGTAGGACTAAAGAAAACGAGATGTGGCTTTTTCTTTATGGCATCTCTCAAACCACTAAAATAAAAATTACACAGTTCTTCATGATCAAGAATGCAAATCATAAAACCAGCTTCTCTGTAATGCAGCAAGCATAAGGGCTGGGAGACTTTAAGGGATATGGCTATGAAGGAAATATTACTTGGTTTAGTAAAAGGATCTGAAAGGACCACTCTCATACTTGGGTCCAGCCTCTGCTGTGCTCAGTGGATTTGGACTGATTTATTTCAAACATTTTTTTTTTTAACAAGCATAATTGAAAGGAATAAACTCCTTAAATACTACACAGAGAGAACAGTTTGGTCCCAGACAGAACCAGGGTCCTTTTGAGAGGTCAAGAAATACACAGTGGTTAGGACGTTGCTTCCACTGAAAAAACTAGAGGAAACAAGGTCCCCCTGACCCTACGTGCTTCTGAAAAAATCTTCCCTTGAACTACATGCAAACACAGACAGCAAAGGCCACATCTTTGAAGGACCCCATGCTTTTCATGCATGGGGTTTATATGGAGTGCAGACCCTATATACAGCAGTTCAGCTGCACGTACAATCAAACGTGTGAAAACAGAAGCCTTGTATCAGGCCCATAGGAAATCAGAAGACATCTAGCCCCAGCTCAGGTTTAACATCAGCCATAGGTAGCCTAAATTTCAATGTRATTAGTCACAATTACTCCTTAATCCCTAAACTCCAACTAATATGAATTTTAACTAYGAATTTATTATCCCTTGCATCCCTCCAATGGAAGGGACTGAGAAATCAAAACCGAATCTGCAACAGACTCTTAACCAGAAAAAAATAGCAATGGCTGCTGTACAAACACAAATTATATTACTAATGTGATCTGGCAGTTTTACTTGAGTCCCATAGCTGCAGCTTAATCATATTTTTGACACAGCTAAATTGCTAGGATACAATGGGACCTGTAGCTAATAACATTGCTTCAAAAATAAACAAACTCCTGTTTTTCTAAAATGATTATGAGGAACTCCCGTATATTTTAGATGAACTGCATCTGCTTAACCAGCCTGCTCTGAGACGTCRTCACATGTTAAGTGGCCTGTTTTGTGCCAGGATGGCTGCAAGGCATCGGCCAGCACTTTACGATAGGCATTCTTGCTGCTGCTCTCAAATGGCCCCTCTTGGTTTACACCAACATTTAGCACAGTAGTCACAAAGAGCGGGAAGACTTCATTTTTATTTTTAAGAAGGGAAAACACAACACTGAAGATAGCGAAATCACAACTGATTTAGATCTAGAGCAGATATAAACAAAAGGAGGTCCAACCAATGTGCCTAACTTCCAAAGTGATGGGGTGCCTCAGAAACTCTCAACCTCAAACTTCAGTGCTCAGCCCTCGCCAGCTCTGCATCTGAGCAGGGCCAGGCTCAGCAAGGTACCAGCTGGCCGATATCCCCCCTGCCTGAAGCTCTCTGGTGAAAAAATAAGCTCCTACCTGGCACTGCCAGCCCCACCCTCCCCCAGAGATCTGCAGACTACTGCTCATTTGAGCACCTGCTAAACATTTCAGTTAACGCCCTTGGTGCTTAGCAAATACCCAACAGTTAGCTAAATGAAGGCAGCTGATCCTGACTGAAGCAGATACAGGAGCATTCAGAATTCAGAGGAGCAGCACCGACACAGACCGGCGAGGGCACTTCTCTCCCGCAAGGGTTAGTGACAGCTGCTGGTGCCGGCTCAGTACGGAGGAACTCGTCCGTCGTTACAACTCTTTGAAAAATCTACCTAGACCTTGGAAATTGTTTAGGCTGGGTCTGAATGTGGCCCAGAGTTTCTGGGTTGTTTTGCACTTGCAAAGTCTGGAGGAGTCATTCTGCCATCACATGGATTAGAAAATGATTGGGAATGGGATGTTTTGGTTAGAGAAAACATGAACCAAAAGTCAAGATGGCAGAATGAAAAGCATCTGATTAGCCACCCTCTACCTCTTAACCATCCCCAAATTTACACTAGGAGGCATTCGGAACTGTGTGTATGAAATCTAAGCTAGTAATAAAAACAGCCTGCTTGCTCCATCTCATTATACAGCACACCCACAGCATATAACAAGACTGTTCTGAATGTTTGGCTGTTTCTTTTGGAAATTTGTCCAATTCCTTTTCAGGCATTTGCTGATATTTTGTTCTTTGTAACAATCTTGCCTCCACTAATAAAGCTACGCAGTGTGCTTGAATTTGCAAGCATTATTTTAACCTTTTTCTAGATGGATAAAATGAAGTCTCTTTGCATCTTATGTGCTACTAGATAGTACACAAAAGACCTCTTCTAACTACCCACCCTGCAAAAGTCACACCAGACACCTGGCACTACTGAAGTCCAGTCAGTCCCACTGCTAACTTGAATGGGATCTGGGTTTCCTCCTGAGTTGGATTAGTTTCTTAAGTCATAACCTGTATTAAAATACTTACTATGTCAAACTGGTATTTCAGTTATACCCATTACAATGGCAATCCTTATTAATTTCAAGTGATGTTTCCTTTCTGTTTGTGAATTTGTAATTTATTTTATATATATGTGTGTGTGTATGTGTGTGTGTATATATATATATGTGTGTGTATGTATGTGTGTGTATATATATATATATATATATATATATATAATTAAACTGACTCAATCCAATCCAATTGAGGTCAGTACCAGCCTCGAACCTCCTCCCCATTTTTAATGCCTATTGAGATAGGACTCAGACTTCACATGTGCATCAAAAAGAACTCATTTCAATGCATTTCAGACGACACAGGTTCTTCACAATGGGTTTATAGTTGTGTTCTTTTCTTTATTAACCATAGCACGTAAGGTAAAAGCACAAAGGCAGTTCTCAAAGACAGAAAACCCAGAATGCTTTGGGAAAAAATATCTAAACACAACTATTCCGCTGTTCTCTAATATGTTACTAAAGACACCATCATCCCTCATCCCTCCAGAAGTRTTCTTAATTAAATAAGAATCTATTAAAAAATACACTGCCCCTCAGCATAAACTCCCACCCCCACCTTTCGCTTTCAATTTTAAAAGTGATCTATCTTGCCTTCTCTCTGCCTAGGAGCTCATTAGAAACAACCCCTTCTGCACATATGCATCACCTAATACAGATTCAGAGGAAGACAGACAGAAGAAAGGGAAAGAAAGAAATTAGAAAGCAAATGAAAATAGTAGGCCTGGGAGACAAGCAAGCAACTGCAGACAAAGAACACCCAGTACTCGCAAGGGAACAATGAAGGCTGAGAGGCGCGTGCTGGTGCCGTGGGATTAAAACAGAAGCTACTGCTTAACTTTGCAGCAGAGATGCAGTGTTGCTCTAACAAAATTCAATTATCAACAATAACCGAGGCAAATCAGACAGATCTATCACATCAGTTTCTTCGGGTGGCAAAGCGTTGCTATTAAATATGCCTTATGCTTGAAATGGAAGTACAAAGCACAGAGAGTGTTCCTCATACACATACTTGCCACATGCTAATTGCTGCATAAAACCCAAAGGATCATTCCCTGCTACCCAGTTACCCCAGCACCTACTTCCAAATGTTGTCCAACTCCCTTATTGTCTGAAAAGGCAACCTGCTCAAACCAAAAAGAACAACCTACAAGGTCCCTCTCTGTGAGCCAGAGGTAAAAAAAACTGCCATCAGAGAGTCGTTGATTTTTCCATCACAAAACTTAAGGAATTAACTCGCAAAATTTCATCTTAAAATCATTTTTCCATCCTGCAAGAACTTTACCCAAATTGAGCCAGATACCCCAAGGAATAGGCTGGTATTTGTTGACTCCAGACACAAGGCTCTTTCTGAGCTTTACGCTTAAGGCACCTGGCAGAATAAATGACAAAGCACTAAGTGCTTCCTCAGCCCCTCTGACACCAGAATGGATGTGGATGAGAGAACAGCACTTACAGAGGACCTGAGACAGAGAAAAAATCAAAATGCAGTAGATTTGCCTTTGATGTTAGAGAGGGATTGAGCTCACACCTAACCTTCAGCAATTGTTAAAAATGTATGCAAAGTACAAACTGAACTCCAGGTTTAACCAGGTCCTTTTACATAACTATCCAAACATACCTGCCCAAAAGGTCGTTTTACCCTAAAGGTATTCTCAGCTTGTCCTGCACGGACCTCTGAACACTGAACTGCACCTCTAGGTACTTGAGCTGCAAAACTACATGTGAGCCATGTGAATTTATTGTGTTTTTGTAAATAAAAAGTTGCTTCTCAAAAGAAGTTTTAGTAACTTCAAACAGCTGCCTAGCAATCCTTTCAAGGACTGTGGTGGGAAGATCATTCCTTCCCCATCCCTTGGAAAGCTGTGYCAGAAGGGACTAGATGAGGGAACTCAAAATGGGGCCCAGAACGGAGAGTTTTGCTGCGGGAATATTTGTTTCGGGAAGCTCCCTGCAAGGTTTTCTCCTCCACACATTATGGAACTGCTCTTCACTTGGGCTACAGTGGAATCCACTCCAGTCCCAATTCCAATTCAGCCACTAACAGGACCCTTCCTCAAGGGCAGTGCTTTCAGAAGAGCATGCAGTGTTTCAAGGAAATGAGTATGATTTTTTTTCCATGTGTAGGGAGAAACAGAGTGCTGCAGCAGGCAAAGTGCCTTACTGATTTTGGGGGAGGAGAGAGAAAGAAAAATTTCATCTTCCCCCCACCCCCAAAATACAATTCATGGGTCATCAGTTCACCTTCTTCTTTTTACCTTAACATGCAGTCTCTCTCTCTCACACACCCCCCCCCACTGAAACTCCAAGACACTCTGATCTATGGCTTTTTTGCAGTACACTCTCCTATGACAGTTTTGTTCCTGCTCACACTTAGAGAGACAGACGGCAAAAGCTGTAGACCAGACTGAGGTAACCGCAGTCACACTGAGTTGCAAGCTTGGCTAGATTTGCACTAACGTCAAGAAATTAAGCAGGGCTGTGACAAGAGCAGTCCCCAAGAAGCCCAGCAGTTCAATACCAAGTAGGTAGTTACAGTTTAAAAGAAAAAATCCTTTGCCAAACTGGGAGGTGGCAGAGTAGAGCAGCACTGATCTCACCTTGTTAAACTGAGGCAGTAGCTTAGAAATCAGACCTGGTGTATTACTGGGCTACTGTTTGGGGGAAAACACATGGGAAGACACTGGTTCATATCCTAGAAGTTAAGCTGTTGGCTCTTGCTTTCTAATACCTCTTTCCGAAAAACACTTCAAAAAAAAATATTATTTTAGGGTAAAATACCAAATTCTGCTCCTTACATGTAGAACGTGGGCTATGGAGTGTGAGCTGAGTTTTGTCCCTCACATGGTTGTTCCAAAATGGAGGTTTTAATGGAGAAAACCTTACTTCCAGCCTTTTAGCTTCCGTCAGGCTCCACTCAGACCACCAATTGCTCCTGGCTATCTTGTCCATGAACCCTCTTCCTGGCCACTGTGCCTCAATGCCCGGCTCTGCTGGGTGGCAAAGGGAAGGCACCCTTGAGGTTACAGCTGCGCGGATGCCGCAGGGGTTCGGCCCGAGGCCAGCTCCCTTCCAGACCCTCTGTTCTGTTCCTAGCCCACACGTGTTTGGCTGCCCTCCCTACCGCTTGCCCCGGTGCTATCTCACCATATGGACTCCCTGGCTTGCTGACACCAGGGCATACCATCAAATGATATCCCGCCTTGCTTTTTTGCTTGGTCTCTGACCATGCTTTCACCTGGATCTGGGGAATGGGCAACCTCTCAGTTTCTCCAGTTCTGGACATCAGCACGCACTGACTACCCACCTGCTTTTTATCCTGTTCTGGGCTCTGACTGAAGCAAGCTTATCTGAGATTAACTAATGCAGCCCTATGCCAAGCAGCTACAAAACAAGTCCTCTTGCAAAAGGAAAACCACAGGATCAGAAGCTCTGTCAGTAAAACAGAATATTTCTTTTAGCCCTCAGTAGTAGTGAAGCATGAGAAAAGGAAAGAAATAACATCAGTTGCTTCTAATGATCCTTAATACTTTCTAATGTGTACAATTTTTCCAATGATCACTTGTCAAGACAATACTTTTGATTTTATTGTCAGCTTAAAATGAAAGAGACACTGTTCCCAGTCAGGAATCTTACCACTATCTTCAAACAAACAAACAAACAAAACCTCTAAAGTTTTGCCATTTAACTTGCAGCACTGTTACTGAATCAATGGGATTTTGAGCTGAACACTACTTGGGTAAAAAATGCATCGGGACTTCCTGATGCTCCAAGTACAAGAGTCCGAGTACAGGATGTTGCACACCCTGTATTTCATGCTGGGAAATACAAACCTCACCTTTCAGATGAAGAAATGTCAGTTATTCAGCATGTGAATTTATTGCATTCCAATAATGCAGTCCAATTACTGCCCCAGGAAGCCTGCTCCTTCTCAGAAATATGTTTGCATATTTGCACATGTCTAAGGATCAAGGTGACAGAAAGCATCTTGTCCAATTACAGAATAATCTTAGTTTGTTGATGAACATAAGTAGTGATGTCCTCTCCAGATATTCAGGTGATTCACTGTGATTACTTTCTGAGGTCCTAAGAAAGGCAAATATACTGGCCTTGCAGGGGCTACATCTACCCAGCTTCACAGTCAAAGCAAAGGAAGAGATGTGCACTATGTGGAGTATTAATGTACATTATGTTACTGGAAATTTTACTGTTTAAATGACTTGTTTTTGTATTATAGTGAAAGACAACTGATATAAATAAAACTTAGCTTCTCTTAGTAYTCTCTACTTAAATTGTACCAGTAAACATTAACAGTGGTGTTGTCAAGGCTCAAGAACAGGTTCATCCCTCCAGACTGTACATCATGCTAGCTTGTTATCTACCGTTTCATTATGACCTTCCATAAATAAACYGGGAGCTACCTCTCTCCTGGGCTGGCTATTCCCAGAATTTGTTTCAGTAAAACTTCCTGCCCTTCTAATCTTCCTTCATAAGAAGGTTGTCTTTATTTCTGCTGAAAGTGAAGTAGTTCTCAATACCTACTCTTAACTGCCTGCAAGGATCTGTTTAGTAGCCTTGTAGATCCAAGTTTCTTGCATTCCACAACTTTTAACAAAATGTAAGGCTTGTTTCCACTTACTTAGAGAAACATGAAAGACATATGGCCTCCTATTACCTTTCTCCAAAGAGAAATAAAATAATAGCTCAAGAAATGATAAATCTGTATTTTCAACCAAGAGAATGAAAACAAGCCAATTTCCAACTAAGTCTGAGAAAGAAAGAGCGAGCAATAACTGAAAATCATGTTTTTCCCAGTGCACTAAGGCTATGATTACCTGCAATGATTTCCCTTTCAAAACTGTGAACTCTTGTAAGTCACAAGTACGTTTGATAGTAGTTCACTGACAATCTGTCATATGCTAGTTGTCTCAAAAATTCGCCTAGCTTGACCAGTAAAGTGCTAAGCCTCAGCATGCCATTTTGCAGCCCTCAAGTTTATCTAGCAATTACATTTCCTACAAAAAAGCTGCTGTTTGCTTAAACACATTTATAATCACTTCAGCTATTTCTGAATGTGCATACAAGAACAGAATGCCCTGGAATACACAGTAACTAAAAGCTAGGAACATCTCTGTTTTGTGGTTGTCACTTCGCTGCTGACAAAGGAGATGCTATTTGGTAACTGCATAGCTAAAAGACTGATACTGGCCTCTATTTTCTGTTTCCTGATTTAACTTTTGTTTAAGAATGTTACTACTTTGGCTTGCACTCACTCTCTTCCAGTAAATCACATCACAGACTTAAAAACACAGAGGGAGTCTCCTGCTTTTCCCATATATTCGAACTGGGATTTGGAGATCTTCCTATATCATAAACTACAGGTCTGAACCTGACGAGCAACATGTGGGCTGCAGAAAAAAGCCAGCTGAGGGTGAGAGAGGGAACTGTTGCATAGAGTGGAGATAGTTTTATTATCTGTTTACTTTTTGTGGTTTGCACTAGAAGAACAGAATTTAACTGAAATTATCATAGGTTTTGAGTATCAGAGGACAAAAATAGATGCAACTTTTAAAGCCTCCAAACCCAGCTCCTCAGYCTTTTCCTCCAAACACATCCCTGCACCTTTAGATCTTTCAGAGATGTTTACCCATCTCCCCCACCTCTAAGACCTTGCCTACAGCATAGCAGTATATCAATTTGCCTGGCAACCTGACATAAATATCCAACCAACCAGCAAATAAAGCTTGGCATGCTCTTAGCTACAAGGTTTCTGTGCAGACTTGCAACAAAACAGAACCSTCCACCACACAAGGAATTGCCTCATTTTCTTCAGTTCAATTTATAATCTGAAGTTTGAGGGAAGAGGTAGACATCTGTCTCTCTCTATTTTTCTGGATATGTGATGTTCTGAGCTCTGCTATACACACCTCCCTCCTTTGTTTAGAAAACACAAGGTACTACATCTTCTTTACTCATTTTTTAAATTGATTAGATAAATAACTCTTCCAGAATGAGGTGAGACAAAGTGCAAGCAGAGGTGGGAGGTGAACAAGCAGCAGTGCACTGGCAAACACAGAAACGAAATATGCTCGACCAACTCCAGTGCGAATGCTGCGGGTGACGTGCACCACCTGCTCGCTCCACTGGAAACCAGAGAGCAAAGCCAGAGCTGTGCTCACTGCTGGGGGCACCTGCTACCAAATGGGGGAGCTGAGCTCAGGATCCGAGCCCCCGGGCCCTTTTGGAAACGGCACCTCATGGATAGGGTAGAAGTGGTGCAGAGCAGGAACGCACACAAAAGGCCCACGGATGACATGCGTGACAACGAACCCGAGTAAGAGAGTCTCTGTAAAAGAAGCAGACAAGAAAGTCTGACATGAAGTGCCATACTTTGACACATCGTAAAAGTCCTTTTTTTTTTTCCAATTTTTTGTTTAAGATAAAGCATTGCTAATGCAAATAATTTTCAATAATAATGCACTGCAATAATACTAGGACCAAGTTTGTGTGGGATGGAGGTAAATTTAAGTGACATATCTCGTAAAAAAGAGCAAATGGAGTTTAGCACTCGACAGGCTGAGCCACATGAACTGCACTGCAAAGGGGCATGGCTAGGGCAAGGAACGAACTGAAAACCTTAACCTCTACTGTGTGGCTCTTCCCCAATCCACTTACTAACAACATGCATATAAAGACAGCATGATCAAGAGAGACAGAGGGAGCTCAAAACTAAGAATGTTTCATACAACTGAGACCACTATAGACACTAAAAACCTAGGAAATTCGCAGGACAAACCTAGCCCTGCCTTCCCCTCACTACTTAGCTTCAACTTGCAGGGTCAGGCTCCTTCCATCCTTGGCTGGTACCATCTAACACTTTCAGCTGGCTGCCCATGTTCATTTCCATGGCAGGTACTGCAGTAGGTTTAACACACACCGACCTTTCCAGCCATGGGGCTTTCCCCCATACCCAGCTGGTGTCAAGGCAGGCGCTGCATCCTCTGGATTCTCRCTCTGAGCTAGCAGAGCCTGGCAGCATGCCCCAGGCAGCCGCTGGCTCGGCCACAGCGAGCAGGGCCCAGGCTTTGCAGGCGAGGAGCAGGCCACTTCTCTTTCCCTTTCATGCTCCCTGGGCTACTTGGCACAGCTTGCTGGCTTACRCAGAGGATGAGAGGCTGAACTAGACCCAGTATGATCACCAAGAGAATTTATTTGTGCTAGGCCACCTCCATTTTCCTCACACTGCAGGGCAACAGAAAGCCAAGGCTTTCTCCCCTTGGTGTTCCACCTGGCAAAAGTTTGCTCTATCATGTACACAGACCATCACTTCTTTCCTTTCTTCTTTGATTTATTGTTCTCTGTCGGTAAAACTTCCTAAAGTAAAACAACTTCAGTTCTGACATTCCTCATGTGAGCTCCCAGTGTCCCCATGGGTAAGCCTCTCGGATCCTTAGCTTTGCCTACCTGAAAAAATGAGGGTAAGCTTGTTGTCCACCTCAGATTTCCTACATGTTTGATCTTCCCCCACAGGAAACAGTGAGAGCAGAGGCAGGCTTCAGAAAAACTGGTAAAACTTCAACAAAGCAGAGGAAAACCTAAGAAGAAACTCCTCCACCACCCCCATTTCTGGAGGCTGATGAATGTAAACAGTCAATTACTTATAGGGTAAGTCATTTCTCTCTGTCCTTGAGAGCTTAATTTTATACAGAATGGTGTTGTATACTGTGTGACCTCTACTACTCGTGAAGGCACATGCTGAATATTTAGGAAAATTAATCAGTGCAGCAACTGACATTTGGATTCTTATTTTTACAACCAAAGGAATAAAAGCTTTCCGTCCCATTTTTACTTTACTTTCTAAAACAAAAGCTTACACTGACAGAAATCCTGGAACCCTTAGAAAAACAGATCGGTGACAGAGCACTCCTGAGGTACAGAAAGGGGATAACTTTATTTATTCTTCTAAGAAATGGAGAGGAAAAGCTAACCCAAACAAACCATAGGCATTCCGCTTTGTTGGTCAGTTTTGGAGAAATCACATGTCAAGCACCCAAATTATACAGCATGTCTTCTGAAAGCTGAAACACAAACTAGTTTGTCTGAATAGGTTCATTTTACAGTTTTGCTAGATGAGCTTAAAAAAAAGAAGAAGAAGAACAAGAAAGGAATGAAATGAATATTTCAGGCAGTTACCAACAATAGTAATTTCCAGGATCCTMATAAGAAAAATCATCTTGTGAAATCAGATAAAAACAAAGCCCTGTTTTGATCAGGCCTCACAGAAACGTAATGCTCAGCCAGCCTGCACGGTCATTCAGTATGACCAAGCTCAGGGTTTCCCTTTATTACTGTCCATCCTTCTGAACCAAGATGTGACTACACTGTCCTGAGCAGGACACCATAATGCAAATGAGAAGCAACATCTCAGCTGTGGATCTGAATAGGAACACATAAGAGAGAGAAAGGGGGAAAAAAAGAGTAAAATCAAACAGTTTTAATCCAGATCTCTATACAGGTACTTCAGAATGTGCTTTAAAATATTCAAATAAAATTAAAATATTCATTAACAGCAGGACAAAGAGAAGCTCATGAATTTCGTTCTCCTAATAGCAATATCCCTCCCCCATATATAGAAAGTTTGTTATACTAAATACTTTGGRAACATATCATTGTTCAAGCTATTGACAGTTTGTATTATAGCAGTATCTCAGTTACTACTGCAAGGATGTACATATATATATATTTATGTATAAGCCTGATCTTTTTTCCCCAGAGATAAAAGAAGTGGCACACATAAAGCTTACGCATGATACACAAAATGTCTGAGGAGGCAACAGTGACAGCAGCAGCAGAGATGGCAGCAGGTTAGCATTTGCCTAATTGAGCCATTCAGGTTAATGAGCCCCACAATTGTGAAGATCACTGGAAAAACAAAACAAAAAGCCTTCTGCATTTCTTTAACATCATAAGCTTCGAGAGCCTGCTAATCCAGGTTTCCAAAAGAATCCTATTTGTTTCAAAGAGGAATGAGAAGGATACAAATCAGGGACTGAAAAGAAGCACACACATGCACAAACACACACCCGTGACAGCAGGGCTCTCCCAGACACCACCTATTTGAGATGCCGAACGGGAATGCTGAAACAAGACCCTTACTGATAGCAAATTGTGCAGCCTCTCCATCTCCTTCCTTCCACTGGAATAATTAACAATGCTGGCGAGTACATTATCATCCACTTCAGAGTTAACACCCCCACGGCAAAGAACAAAGGAAGTTCACATCTCTCCCAGAGCCCCTGCTGCCGACCGACCCGGTGCAGATTTTGACAAGTTGCACTGCGCCAATTTAGATTCCTTTCACATTTGGAAAACTATGTTTGTAACCACGAACTAGAGCACACTTTTTCAACGACGCTGAAGCAAACAGAAAACAGCTTTCTGAAAACCTGCAAGCTAGCCCAGATCACTTCTTGATCACAATGTTGTTTGACCTGTATTTATACAGAACTCAAACAAACCATTTATAATGATCATCCTTCATCATCAGCAATCATCCTTTAGCTCGAAGGATCCTAGGCTGCCGCTATACCGAGGCTGGACTCTGCACACACTTATGAGAGGCACCCCAGCGCATATGATGCCTCTTACCTGATGGGCCTACAAGCTGGAAAAAGCAGGTGTGCAAAATACTTGCACAAATAATTTTTGCGCATCTGATATATAACCACCAGAGGAGCAAATTTCAGCTGTTGACAGCATGCGGCAGCATTTTGGCACTGGGCAAAACCGAAGCCCTGGTGAAAGTGAAGAGCAGATACCCAGCCTGCCCTAGACAGGCAGGAATGGTCCTGGCAGGCTGTGTTAGCTGACCAGCTGGAGACCGCTCATCACTTCTTTTGTTAGTGAAGTCCACAACCTGCAAATCTAGCGAGGATCTGAGTTGTTTTGGAGGCTTATTTTGCCACATAAGCAACARGTCACTCTCCTACTTGTGACTGGTRGGTATACAGYTTTCATTTGGGTACAGCATCAYCAATATAATTCATCTCTGGGCCACTCTCAGATTAATGAAACTCCCTAAGCAAGCTGATGCATCCTACATCACCTGCATGACTGCAAATGCCATGAAGTGTTGCAGCTCAAAAAGGATATAAAAGTAGAGAAAGTCTCTGCCATATTTCTCATCCATGGTCTTGATAAAAGACTTCAGGTCACTAGACCTTTCTAATTTATAAATTCCAACTGGTTTAAGACCCACTCTTACAAAAACATCATACTTCTGCATGCATCATACTTCTACATTACAAAGGGGGAGGTTTACATAGAGGAGCATTTTCTATAAGGGGCCTTGCTTATAAGACTCATTTGTCATCTTCTCTCTGGTCTTCCCCATAGCCAAGATTTACTGAAAAGCACAGTACTAAACCCCCCATTTGCAGAGGAGGTGCTTGGTTTCTTTGGGGCTTGCTAGTTAGGCATGACAGAGGGAACAACTCCTGATCATTTGGTATTTTTAATGTGTTCTACTGCGCAAGACTGTATTTCTAAYGGAAAGTCAAGAAACATACGGCTTGGAAGAGGTTTGCTCTTCAATATGCTGAACTAAAATTAATAAAACAAACAATTCAAGGTGCTTCACTACAGATACTTTAATTTTTTGTGGCTGTTATAACTTATTCTGTGGAGTTCTCTTCCAAACAGCTGTCACAAACTGCACAAGTGTGACAACATGGAGCTGACACTTCCAGGAGGCAAGTGATGTCAAAGTGCAGCAGCCTTATCCAAGAGATAACAAAACAAAGGGAAATATTATCATGCACTGGGAAGTAGATGGCCCAGAAAAAAGCATTTGCCCTGTAAAAGATAAAAGAAGCAACACTCCAACCAAATCAAACCAGGTCATTTGTTATCTCTCTTCTCCACCTTCCAAATACCTCTGGTTACTAGGACCCCAAACGATCTGCAACATCATTCGAGTGGGGGCAACTTCACAACAAAACTCAATATAGTGAGTTGTAGCATTGAGAACCTTTTGGCAGGGTGGTTCTCGATATAGGTAGGAATTAGTACAGATAGCCTCTCCATTAGGCTCTGTGAAATGCTTGGACAAAACCAGCCCTCAAGGGTTTGGCAATCCA
>NW_028186512.1:4578276-4587929 GCF_003343005.1 Rhea americana | reverse complement strand
CAGATAGCAGACCTGGTTTTCACCTGACCTTTGTCAGCTGAAGTCACTGCACTACACATGGACGTAAGTAACAACAAAGGATATGAGCTGCCGTGTTTACTCAGGGTTAAGTATTAACAAGGCCTGTGCTATCTCAGCCACTGCCGTATTTCACGGGCGAGATCAGCGTACGTAAGTGGCTTTATGCAAACACCAGCCCAGCTTCTGGGAAGGATAACGCATCTCAGGAACTGGAAGAAGAGGCAGGAGGTATTTTCATGCTTCTTGGACAAACCAACCTGTAAAATAAAGGGTGAGGGGGACCTCTTCTGTGTTTGCAGAAAGCTCAGCTGTGTGCCAGTCACAGAATAGCTATTTCCATCTTCAAGAAATACAGAATATTTCACCTTTGGAGGTGACTTCTGGGTTTCTTGCACAAATAAATAACAACCATCTCTCAGTAGACAAAGAAACAAGGATCCTCAGACTCTGTTCTGGAGGGATTCACCTTTTCAGTTTCTTGTACTCAGTGGAAATGTAAATTTTATCATCTCCTGTTGTGGAGAGGGAAAACCAGTGGAAGTTTATTACAGCACATTCTCAGGATTCTAAACATACCACATCACATATGCCCCATAATGAGTTTTATTTTAACTGCTTTTGGAGATTGCTTTAGTGGACACTGAAATTGAATAACCAGCTCTGCTCACTGAGTAAAAGAAACTATAGCACTATACACAAAAGACCTATGTTATGTTACAGAGAAGCTTGGATGTAATCACATGCAGGAGGGAAGCAACAGAGAGCTATTTTCCTTCTCAGGTGTTCTTTAAAAATAAAATAAATTAAAAAAAAAAAAAAAAAAAAAAAGAAAGCAGCGTAGAGTCATTATTCTCCTGTATAGGTGCTTCATCAAGAGTATATGAAGGTGCCATGGTTACAGGCAGACAAATCATGCATCAGCACTGAGGCAGTTTCCCTCAGACAACGCTACATTATCCTTATGGAAAGGCATCTGCCCCTGGTATTTACATTTCAGTTACTATCCATGCTAAATGCTATATTTTCCCCTCCTTTCCTACCCATACCCTCTGACTCATAATTTTGGTTCTGGGAAACTGCTTCATTAGGAAAACTACTCAGCTTGCTCTGAAACACAGAGAGGAGAGGATATTCTCCACAGCTTGAGGAAAACAAGCCATACTTTTCAGACTTACTGCACGTAGTTATTTGGATCACATGTTCTGACCTGTCCTCACCTCTTATTTATTCCTCTCCACATAAAAATAAATGAGCTACATATGTACCCTTTAAGCAAATCTACAGTAAATTCTCCTTCCATCACAAGCCTGCTCTCTTTCACCACTGCTTTCAAAGGGCATTTTAGGTTCAGTCAAACTTTCAGTGATGCCAGTGGAAATTTTCCTTGCCATTTACTTCAGTGAGAGCAGAAAGAGGCCCGCAGAGCCTTGATTTAGGTTTGTCCACATACAGAGTTACTAAACAATAACTCTGTAGGTAAAACTAATCCAAAACAAGGCAAATTTCATGCACAGTGTTTATGTTCAGAAACAGTAGTTCCTGAATAATGACTTGGGTAAACAAACAGTTGCTTCAAAAGAAATAGGTGGATTTACTTTACTAAAGATTGGGCTCTTTGGGATATTGTTCAGATGTGTTTTGCAAAGAACTGAAAGCTTTTTTCATTCCAAGTTGCAGGAGAGACACTCCAGTCTTGCAGGTGTATGTTTGTGGAGCTCTAACAGGTTTCTGGTCTTGYATCTGTAGATAATTGAGGTTTATTTGCACAGCACGCAACTGCTCTTTAACCGGGATAGATCTTGATCTCTGTTAAAGCATCACAAAAATACAGCAAAGATACCTCTGACTCTAATTCTCCTTAACAATTTTGCAATTAAGAAGAAAAATACTTTGAAACTTCCTTTCTTTCCCCTTCAGTAAGATCCTACCACCTGTGAAACACTCCTTGTACTGACTGCTCTCAGACAGGCTCATTCACAGTGTTAGCTCGTGTTCAATATTTCAGTGATACGTGTACCAATAGATGCCTACAATAGTGCTTGACAGGCTGGCCCAGCAGGTTACTTATTTTGCAGCCCAAAAGAAAGCATCTAAGACACCACCAATAGTTGAAAACAGTCCTTGTTGCCCATCAGTGAGAGGGAAGAGCAGAAGTCACCTTAACAAAGGCTTTCTGCATCAAAAAGATGCATTACTATTATGCTGCTTGTACATTGTTTTTACTTATGAAGCAGTATTTTTTTTTTTAATCATCCTTACACGTATGGTAGGAATTGCTACAAAAAGTACATTTTCACACGTAAGTTCCACCTGCAACAATTTCACTGCTAACAGATGATGATACCTGTTAATTTTGTGGCATTATAAAGTTGGGCAGCTCCATTTTGTCCTTCAGTTTAATATTTTCACTCTGTTTATGCCTACTCAGTTAAAAAACCCAAAATCATACAACAACGAGCCAGACCTGCCCTATGCACAAGAAAAGAAAATGGAAGTTGCTAGAGGACAAAAGTTTTTGTAAGATAAATGGTAGTGCATGCCTCTGTCAAAATTTGCAAAACATGAGAGCAAAGAAGCATTTTGGGACAGAAGTCTCTAGTCTCTAGAAGTCTCTTCAGACATGTTTAGGAAATACCAAGACTACTGGTTATAGCCTGACATACAGTGCAAGTACAGCATATATAGATATAGAGACAGACATGTACAGATATCAGGAAGTTAAATGCTAATAGTTTCCTTGACAGATTCTTGAAGCATATATATACAAAAAAAAAAAAAATACATCAGCTTCCTCCTTAAACCATCAGAAAAACTCTAACACAATATTCAGATTTTACAGGGCCAATTAACCCTGTAGGCAATGCTGAGAAAAGCCCAAGATCCTTGCAGCGGCTCTCCCAAGCCGTACCATGCTTTCTTGCTTTAGCTGGTCTCAGTACACTCTTTCAGTGCATACACACATACCCACATACAGAGCTGGCATGCCTATACCCATCCAACCTTGCTCCGCAAGCACAAACGCTACTGAACGTGGAGCTTTCTAATGCCTAGGGAGATCTGAGCAGCAGACCTTACGCCAGGGAAGTCCTCTGCTTGAAGAGCTGCTTTTGCAGCTGAGCACCACACCCTGCAATTTTAAGAGTACCCTATAGCTCCTTCATTCTTCTCTGAATTTCTTTAGCATCTAAGTGGACATTATCGACATCTTCCTATCATCTCTTATTTCTTGCACCATTTGTAACTATTCTCTTCACCATCAAAATTTATTTGGCAAATGGTATGAATCCACGACACACTGCATTCCCTTCCCCTGCCTCTGCTACCCCTCCCTCTCTTCTCCACAGACTACATCCCCTCCTGCTGATTCACTGCTGATGAGGATGCTCTCACCGAGCCGCGCTCCCGCCTACCAAACCTCTTGCCAGGAGGTCGGGGCACACGAGCACACATCTTCCCCAGGCTGGTACAACTCTGTATTGTTTTGGTACAACTGCTTCATTTAGCATCTCTATGCTCATAACACCTGCCCAGCAGCAAGGGACCATGCTCCCATGGCACAGACAGTCAAAGTGTGGTAGAGCATGCTGTGTTAAAGCTCTTGGCCTGCATCAAGGAAGAATAAATAAGAATAAAATGCCTCAGAAGCAAAAACATTTAGGAAAGTGAAAACTAGAGAGAGAGAATGAGAACTGCTCATTATTACATTAGCAACCCTAATACTATTTATAAGCACTACATCTAGCTATCTATCTATCACTTCAATTACATGTTTCTAAATGAGGCTGAAGCAAGATATCCATAATTATTACTGAAATGCCATTTTTTACATTAGCCCAACAGTTGTGTGTGTTCTTCTTCACAAAATGCAATAAGCAACCACCAATTTATTATTTTCTGTAAATTACAGACAGATAAATCAATCTAAACACTTATTTTTTCACAGATTTGATTTTTAACTCAGAATTCCCGTTTCCTTCCAAAAGGATGAACTGTAGAAAGCATCTATTCTCCCTTCTATCTCCTTTTTTAGGGAGCTTTTCCTCTTCCATTCTGTTTAGTCTAGGTTGCTCCAAGGGAGATACGACATTAAAAAGGTTTGTTTAACTTGCTTGATAAGAGTGTTATTCTGTACTTCTCTCCCCCTCCCCCCCCCGCCTTTTCTTCCATTTGTCTTTTTGTGAAGCTCTTTCACATAACCTCTTACGGCTATATGTGCTCCACTCTCTTCTTTTCTTCTGCATTGCCCTTTGCCTTTTGCTTCCTCAGCTTTGGGAAACACTGTAGATGATGTTTATACCCCAGGGATGCACTTGGGCAGGCAGGAGCAGCAGTGGATGGGCAGCGTCTGCGCRGGCCTGAGCCAGGGATCACCCGTAATACACGCTTAGGCCCCAGTTCTTCTGCTTCTCCTCTGCAAAAGCAGCTTCTCCCCTCTGCAAATCTCTGCAGCCCGGGTATTTCTTATCTTTCTCATTCTTTCTCTCCCTTGCAAGGAAGTCCAGCTTTCTTTCCAGCCCACCTTTTCTAGCTCATCACTGCTAGAATCCTTTTCCGTTCCCATAAAAACACTGGGGAGCTTTACAAGTCACAGATTTTGTTTCCAGACTTCTGGAGGCATGAAGAGGCAAATGAACTTTTCTAAAGTCAAGCAGACCACGCTGAGCAGACCTCGTCACAGATCCTTCAAGGTGCTACTTTACTACCGTGTGTTTCAGTTTGCTAAAGGTGTGGCTGTTGTCCACATATTCCTTCTTACCATATATAATTTCCTTTCTTGTGCTTTTAAAAGTTTAAGCCATATGCAGAGTACAGCTACCTCTAGGACAATTCTCTTTCTCTCTCTCTCTCTCTTTTTTTTTTTTTTTTTTTTTTTTTTTTTTGCGGGGGGGGGCAGAGTTAAGTTGCACTATTATATCAACAGAAGTTTTTAGAAATGAGTGTGGAAAAAAAATCACAAGAATAATATGTAGTATAGGAATTATCCAGTACACTCCACACTATCAAACACTTCTTTGCCATTATTCTCCATGCAGAGTGGCAACAAACCCCTGTATCTAATGATGATTTTTTTAAACCAAACAACTGTACTAAAATTACAAAAGTTGATGAAATCCCAATTATTCAAACTAAAGACTGAAATCTGTATCTGAGACAGCTGTGACAGTGCCGTAATTTATTCGCAGTTCGATACAAGGCACTGGTTTAAGTCACACAGAAGCGCAGCAAAACATGTAATTATCCCATGGTAGGACTGCTGCAAGTATTCACCACTGCCCACAGTCTAGCTAGGAGCCCAGCAGTCTACTGTCTGTTTCCCACCTGCTACTTTGCCTGGCCCTTATGTTGGAGGTGTACTATCTGAGAGAGGAAAATAAAGGTCAAACTTAAGAGTTGGCTCCTTTCCCACCGCCTGCTGCAACCCTCTTTTAAGGGTCGCGGGGAGAACAAAGCCGTGAGCCCCGGCCGCTTTTTAATAAGCTCGGAGGTGCCGTCGCCCCGCAGCGGCCCCTGGCAGCTGCTTTGCCTGCCTTACCCCACGGGGTATCGACAGCGAGCTGGGGCTGCCCAGTACATGCTCTACCTTATGAAGCATCRACCCACTGCATCCCAGCTACCACCCGAGTTTTTTTGTTCTACTTCTGCAGATCTGGCTTTAGTGTTTTAGCAAAAACACTAAAGCCAGGCGAGAGGAGTCYCGCGCTCCCAGCAGCCTCCTGCTCAGCCAGCCAGGTTTCTGGCAAGAGTGGAGGCAGTGTGATTTGAGCTCACATTTAGCAACCATCAAACCCTATTTCACTCTGACTACCACTCCTAAACAGAGAACTAACTATTTCCTGATCCTGTGATTCCTCGAGATGTAATAAACCCTAGGAACCAAACATGGGCAATGTTCAACGTATAGAGTGGCTCCGTATTTGAAACCTAAGCGTCTGAACACATACTGAGTAAGCCTTCCACAGGAAAATAGGCCAAGAACAGGAGTCCTCTCCTGCTACTCTTTTCTCTCTGGTAGTTGATAAATCCTGTGTCTTCCCATGCAAGCTGTATTTTTGGCAGCAGCATAAGCCATGCCTGCCTTCCCATCTCCATTCCTTGCTGCCTTCTGCTTCAAAAACATTTCTGAAGATCCACGTGTGCTTTTTACCGTATTGCCAAAGTCTTGCTCTTACCCTCCATTTTACCCTGACCCGAGTTTCGAAGACCTTGTTTGCAGTGTCAGCTTTGCCCTGCTGCAGCCACAAGCACTTCTCACACTCTTGCACCCACTTTGATCTGTAGCTGTTACTTTAACTCTATCAAGCTACAGAGCTGTCAGGTCAAAGGTGTGCCTGTCCTACAACTCTGTCCTCAATCATATTTACCTACTGCCATTTCTGCCTGCTATATAAAACCTCCTTGTTCTACTCACGCCGGCACATTTCCCTTGGCATCTGGAAAAGTCCCTGTGAGTTAGCGTACTTGACCACACTCTCCCTCCCTCCAAAGCCATGCTAATACTCTGTTCTCTTGATTAGTCTTCCATAGCTACCCATCCTCTCCTCTTGCCTATGAGGAAATACAATCCTCAATATGCTAATATTAAAGACAAAGCAAAACAAGAAAGCCTTGTGTTTACTCAAGTGCTATCCACATACCTATATGGACTTTGACCATATCCCATCACCTACATTTTCCAACTTACTTTTTAACTCAGGCTGTCAGCATGCTGGGGCAGAGAACTTGCCATCTTGGATTCATTTCAAGAATATAATACCAATCCTTGAAATACTATCATGTTTTCACAGCAGAGACCAGGAGTCAGATTCAGATCTGTTTGCAGTGTGCACAGGTRCAATTACACACACACTTTCAACCATTGTAAGACTGTGTTGCTGTAAGAAAATCAGGAGCTTGGATTTCGATTTTATCATTTTATGTTGTTTTCTGCTGGATCAGGTCTGCCAGCAAGCTTACTATGCCGATGTAGGGAATCCAGTGCTGTCATGAGGAGGCAGCATGAAAAAGTGTCCAAAAGTGAGACCTCAACTATTAGCAGCAGTGCAGGTTGGTGCCAGATGAAAGAGCAACAGCAACCGCAGCCAAAACCCAAGGAACCTGCCTTGTAGTCAAGGACACTGTAGTACATTTGTACTGAAGAATGGGAGAGCATAGTCTGACTGCAGGTGTGAGCAGAGACTACTGTAATTCTTACATAAATATTTTGGAACAGAGACAATTATTTTTAAGTCATTATAAGATCTAGTATATTTTAGCTTTCTGCGTGCCTATTTCTTCTGGATCTTTTTCCATCTGATTTGAGTAAATAATCAAGGACAGTATTTGCTCGTTCTGAGATTAATGGAGATGTGAGCTGCACATCCCAAGAACAGACATCTTTATATTATTCCAAGAATGTTTAGTATGTGGCACACAAGAGCCCAGAACTCCATCCGATGACACTGGCAGGCACTACAGACATTTTACTTATGTGAATGTATCAAAATCAAGCAACTTTTACAGACATTTTCAAATCAAAACTCAATCCACTGCAAGTTGGAGGCAGTGGGAAAGAAAAAAAAAACAACCCACCAGTATTGAGTTAATCGGTCTGAGACAGACCCCAAATGTCTCAAAGAGGACATCATCATCTGTTCCACTAATTACAATTCATAATTAATTGTGACAGAAAAWACACATAATTAACAGTTACAATGAAAACACGAAGCAAAAACTATTACATTCCCACTAGGGCAAGCACAGAGTATGCAGAGAAAGGTAACTCACTCGCAGCACTACATTTCTTAATTCAATCTTGACAACTGCCAGGTGACAGCTACGTCAATGCCTGCTGCCCGAGACACTCACCACCAGGCTCCAGAAGCAGCCTGTGACCGACCACGGCACAGACCAGGGCTCCATCTCTGCACCGAGGCCTAGCACACATGCCATTTTGTCGGGAGCGCATCGCACTGACAGTTGTGCAGTTTGGAGTTAAAACCTCATGGCAGATTTAARTCATGAAACCTCCAATAATTCTTTACCCACAACATAATCCTAACTACAATGAAGGCCTACATATGCTAGAATCAAACCAGGCTGGACAGAAACTTTCAATGCAACTTTTTAAATAAGATTCAAAATAAAGAAAAAAGTTGGGATGGTTCACGCATAATAATGAGAAGCAGATGTTCACACTGAATAAACCCCGGCTTCAACTGTCTATGGCTAGCATGTGGAAAATAGCGTATGATTAGCAGGTGAACGAAGCAAATGCATACTACTTTGCTGGCTATAATTTTAGCCTTGGCCCAAATAGTCCTTTTCCTTATGCAGTGTGTGTGCAATTATGGCATCTGGTGTTGCGTCTCTTAATAAAATACAGCTTTTAAAAGACAGCTCATTTCTTTAGGGAATGCCTGGAAAGTCTTTTCATTAAAAATGCTAATAGAACAATAAAGTTTAACACCAAATTTCCCCCATTTGAGTTTGAAAGCAAATGCTTTGGTCTAATTCCAAACAGAACACTGTCTACTTTTTCCTTAAAGTTTTATTCTGATGTATTTATTATTGAGGAGTCTATAAGGAACAGCATTATATTCAGGAACGAACTGAAATGAACTTTGAAGCAAGAAACAAAGCCTGTCTATGCAAGGAAACGAACTGCATGAGAAATTAAGGGATGAGGCTTACTGCATTTCCAAGTGGATTGTCACTGTAACACAGCAGTATTTCGTTGTTCTTGGGGCAACTAACGGCATTTACCGCTTTGGTCTACTTTATTTGGTGGTCTACTTTATTTGGTGTATTCATTAAATAACAAAGCATCGACACTTAGCATGCACATTCATGATGTTTCCTAGACTGGCTCCCGATTAATCTACATACTAATGCAAGAGGACACATTCTGCAATATAAACAAGCCCTGTGTCACGTTGAGTTACATGTTCCCTGGCTTTTCTCAGTATGTGGGAGGGTGCAGGCTCTCTCTACAAAGCTACTGCTACCCAAAAACCAGGGCAAGAATGCTTACAGCCTCCATCGCCCTTGTCAGTCAATAAGGAACGAGGACAAAAGAAATGCTTCGCTTAAAACTTGTCTTTCTCAAAATAGCTGTAGATCAGCAAAGCCCAATGCCTCTTTTCCTTCACTGCTGCAAGGGCCCAGAGATACAATCTCAGGGCCAGTCATGCAGAGCCATAGTACATGATGAGATTTAAAGAAGATTCAATTCCCCATGACTCTTTCCCTTAACTCCACTCAGCCCTCTGGAGTGCTCTTTAAGAGCATTAGGCTATATGCTCTCAATAACTAAACACTTAAAGAAACCACAATCCATGCACTTGCATGCACACAGCTACATGTTTTTTTTCTACAGTATCCCTGTCCTTTCTTTTCTTCTGCCTACCCTTTCTTTGGTTTTGCAGACATGTCATCTCCTGTCAGATTACAGACTCCTCAGGACAGAGCCCATGCTCTCCACCTGACAGATTTTGTGATCCCTCCCTATGAAGGAGGGAGAATACACCATAGAGTTAGAGAAAGGGGAATAAGCATATACATACTTTCCATTGTGTATATGAATAGCAAGCCACATTCTCCTGTGTCACCTGCCCTTATTTGAGAAATTTCTTTCTTCTGATTCTCGTTATAGT